>NC_087267.1:35272345-35576861 GCF_015220805.1 Pogoniulus pusillus
TAGCTGCAGATTTGAGCCTGAAGGTGATCAAAACAGGGACAAGAGTACTGGACTGATTATTTTGTGCCTTTTATACAGTTGCAGTCTAGCATGATACAGGCTGCAGAATCTCTCTAAGTTCTGTATCAAACTCAAAGGTATTTTGCTGAACCGATGTAGATCTTTTGGAATAGCATTCAGTCTGAGATGATTTTTTTGAATAAAAATCATTGTAGAATCATAGAACAACTCAAATTGGAAGAAACCTGTGAGGATCATTGAAATAAGAAATGTAAAGGAACCTGGCCCTGACTCATTGCCTCATGTGAAAGTGAGGTAAGCTACACGGTATATCTCAAAATGCAGTCCAGTGAGTTGATCACACACTCACAATGAGGCAAGGGAAGGAACAAGGCAGTTGTCTAGGAGTCTAGGTTGCTGATATTTCTTTTCTCATTCATGTAATATAACAGCTTATACTCCAGAGATACAGCTACAAGTCAAATCCACCCTGCAGCTTTCGTAGCTGTTTCCTGACATTTAGCATTAGCTCAGTGGACCCAGTAACTACATGATCCAAAAAGAGGCAAATAACCACAGATTCTTGTAGAAGAGGCACAACTGCCACTCTTAAAAATAAACAAAGAAACAGTTAACTCTCCTCAGACTTAGAGTTAACTTTGGATTTAGATATAGCTTTATATTATTGGTATGTTTACAATAAAATAAGCACAAACCTCACATTTTATAACCACTAAAACATACATCAGTAATATTGTGTCTCGGAGTATTCTGCATCCAGAAAATTAACATAAAGTTGAAAAAGAGGATCATAAATGTAATGGAAGAGCATGGATGTGATGACTTGTTAACAACAAATTACTGAGTCTGTATTTTCCTACACATTCTGTAAATGTCTGGAGAGGTACTAAAAATGATGTAAGAGACACCAATTTTTTTTTTTTTTTTTTTTTTTTTTTTTTTTTTTTTTTTTTTTTTTTTTTTATGACAGACCTTGAAAAATTATCCAGTCCAGTCCTCCTGCCACAGCAGGGTCACCTATACCAGATGATGGATGTAGTTTACTTGGACTTCATCAACGCCTTTGACACCACCTGTCACAACAAGCTCCTGGCAAACCTGGCAGCTTGTGGCTTGGACTGATATGGGTCACTCTGATATGGGTCAAGAACTGGCTGGAAGGCTGGGCCCAGAGAGTGGTGGTGAATGGTGCCACATCCAGTTGGCAGCTGTCACTAGTGGTGTGCCCCAGGGATCAGTGCTGGGCCCAGTCCTGTTCAATATCTTTATTGATGATCTGGACGAGGGGATTGAGTCCAGCATCAGTAAGTTTGCAGATGACACCAAGCTAGGAGCAGGTGTTGATCTGTTGGAGGGTATGAGAGCCCTGCAGAAGGACCTGGACAGGCTGGATGGGTGGGCAGAGGCCAATGGGATGAGATTTAACAAGGCCAAGTGCAGGGTTCTGCACTTTGGCCACTACAATGCCAAGCAGCACTACAGGCTGGGGACTGAGTGGCTGGAGACCAGCCAGGAAGAAAGGGACCTGGGAGTACTAGTAGATAGTAGGCTGAAGCAGTGTGCCCAGGTGGCCAAGAGAGCCAATGGTATCCTGGCCTGCATCAGGAACAGTGTGGCCAGTAGCACAAGGGAGGTTATTCTTCCCCTGTACTCAGCACTGGTCAGGCCACACCTTGAGCACTGTGTCCAGTTCTGGGCTCCTCAATTCATGAGAGATGTCTATTTGCTGGAACGTGTCCAGAGAAGGGTGACAAAGCTGGTGAAAGGCCTGGAACACAAATCCTATGAGGAAAGGCTGAGGGAGCTGGGGTTGTTTAGCCTGGAGAAGAGGAGGCTCAGGGGTGACCTCATTGCTGTCTACAACTACCTGAAGGGAGTTTGTAGCCAGGTGGGGGTTGGCCTCTTCTCCCAGGCAACCAGCAATAGAACAAGGGGACACGGTCTCAAATTGTGCCAGGGGAGGTCTAGGCTGGATGTTAGGAGGAAGTTCTTGCCAGAGAGAGTGATTGGCATTGGAATGGGCTGCCCAGGGAGGTGGTGGAGTCACTGTCCCTGGAGGTATTCAGGAAAAGACTGGATGAGGCACTTAGTGCCATGGTCTAGTTGAGTGGATAGGGCTGGGTGCTAGGTTGGACTGGATGATGTTGGAGGCCTCTTCCAACCTGGTTGATTCCATGATTCTGTGACACAAGAACATGTCCAGGCAGGTTTTGAATATCTCCAGAAAGGGAGACTGCGCAGCACTCCTTATCAGCCTGTTCCAGTGCTTTGTCACCCTCACAGTGAAAAAAATGTCCTCCTCGTGTTTCCATGAAACTTCCTATACCTCAGCTTCCACTCATTGCCCCTTGTCCTGTCACTGGGCATCATCGAGAAGAGCCTGGCTCCATCTTCCTGGTGCTCACCCTTTACATATTTATAAACACTGTTGAGATCATCTCTCAGTCTCCTCCAAGAAGACTTGTATGAACATATGTACATAAATATCTTCCATATCTCATTCTAAAAAACAAGTATGGTAATATTTTGAAAGAGTCAGGAACAATTTCTGATGTATAATTAGTATTTGTGCTGCTTTTATTAAAATGGAAAGAGTGAGAAATATATTTCCATTACACTTGAATCTTTTTTTTTCTTTCTACTTTACCTTTCTCCTGCTATTAGAGACAGGAATAAAATGACTCTGAAAAATAGAATAATGCAAGCAAAAAACATTTCAATTATACTAAAAAAAATGGTAGAGATTTTTCAAGTAAGACCTTATGTTTGCCCTTTCTGAAGTTATCATAAGTCCAGTCAAGTTTTGGTTTGTGATCTGCCATTTGCTGTCCTGCTTTTTATGTGACTGGACTACATAGATTGTCAAGAAAGGAAAATGAAGAAAACCATCCAAGACATTAAAACTTTTTAGGTTTTGAGTAAATTAATTGCCTTTTTATTTTCACTGCTACTAAATTGTTGTTTATCAGAGAGCAAAAATGATAATACTGGCTAATGGGATTTGAGTACAATTAAACCAAAAAACACATGACATTTGGAATACAAGCAACAAATAAAGTTTATGCATGGAAAACAGACTTTGAATTGACATAATGTGAAATTTGTCATGAGTAAGTATCAACAGTCTCAGTTGAGGAACTTGCTCCTGTCATGTTGTTAAAAGAAAGCTATTAGAAAACTGCTGAAGTCTAAAATTTTCCTTCTATCAGATGCAGAGTTTTCTTGGGGAGATAAAGGTCTGAAAATTCCATGGTAGGGACAATTTTTCACTTTTTTTTTTTTTTCCAAGTACTTTTTCATTTGTTTGTTTCTTGTTTGTACTGTTTTCTTTGCCTCAACTGGTGGTCAGGCAGATATAAATTTCAACATTACATTAGACAGACAGTGGTCCACCATGAAACCATTGAATCATAGAACGGTTTGGGTTGGAAGGGACCTCCAAAAGTCATCCAGTCCAAGCCTCCTGAAGTCATCATGGACATCCTCCAATAGATCAAGTTGCTAGGAACCTCGTCAAGCCTGACCTTGAATATATCCAGGGATGAGTCCTCCACTACTTCCATGAGCAATCTTTTGCAGTGTTTCACCATTGTCATGCTAAAGAACTTGCTACTAACATCCAATCTAAATCTCCTCTAATGTCAAACCGTTGCCCATCATTGTGGGAATGCAGAATGCAGAAGGGTTGTGAGGTGCAGGTGCAGGACTGCTGTGGGCACAGAGTGAAGAGAAGTGACACCAGGCAGATCCTTGTAATAACAAACCTTGGTTCTCACATGCAGCTGGCCACCTTATCTCAGAAGGGGTAGATAACGGACCTCACTAATGAGGATAACAAGGTGTGGACTTATGCTGATGTGGTGGGTTGTCCCTGACTAATTATGCTAATATGTAGGCGTGTGCTCTGCTGGCTGAGTGTATAAATTTGGGCTGTTATGGTCAATAAACTGCTTCAGCATAATTCATAGTTGAATTGTTCTGAAGACTCAGGCAGCTCATTGCGACCATATTGGTTGATGGACGTGTTTACCATTGGTGCCCGCCGGCAAGTGGAAATAGCAGGCAACACGGCCTGCAACACCTCATACCCCTGCACCCTCCTTGTAGGCCCTCATCAGGTACTGGAATGCTGCTATTTGATCTACCCAGACCCTTCTCTTCTCCAGGATGAACAACCCCAGCTCCCTCAGTGTGTTGTAGCAGAGGTGTTTCAGCCCCTTGATAATTTATGTGGCCCTCCTCTGGACCCACTACATGAAGTCCATGTCCTTCCTGTGTTGAGGTCTACAGGGCTTGACACAATACTTGAGGTGTGGTCTTACTAGAACAAAGTGGCAGAATCACCTCTCTCCATCTGTTGTCCATGCTTCTTTTGATACAGGCTAGGATGCCATTTGCCACTGTCCCTGGAGGTGTTCAAGAAAAGCCTGGATGAGGCACTTGGTGCCATGGTCTAGATGACTGGATAGGGCTGGGTGCTAGGTTGGACTGGATGATCTTGGAGGTCTCTTCCAACCTGGTTGATTCTATGATTCTATGATTTAATATTTAATTTTACATTTTCATTTACAAAGCTATGGATCTGAATTCAGGGATGTATTGCATATGAAATGTGCAATGAGTCTGCCCCACTGTATTTTACATGTATTTTCTGATCAGTCAAAATCAATATGTGCTTAGAGCAAATAATTAACATTTTCGTTGACATAAATCAGCTTTATTCTGTTCATGGAAAGGTCCATTTTTTCCAATAGCTTATCTTTAACAGGGCTGCTATTAACATTCATGGAAAGAACAAAACTAGAGGGAAGGAATATGCTGACATTTCCCCTGGCCATGGAGCCTCTGACAGCCACTGATTTGGTCACTTCCTCATATTTGATTGGCCTCAGAGTCCTTGTTCCTTTGTGGATTTGTCTAATACCTCCTGGAATCCAGCTATATATTTGAACTTCACAATATCTCAAAGCAATTGGTTCCCTGATTTGTTTACCTATCTTCTTAAAAGCACTTTTAAGAGGGATACTGTGACCTCTTATAATTTTATTGTTATCACCTCCTGTCATGTTTTCAGGAAAAGGGAATAGATTGTTCTGGTTCAATATATGGTTACTTTAATGAGCATAAAACTGAGTTCCATGTGTAAAATCCAATTAAGATTAAGATGTTTTGTTGGTTATTTTTCTCTCTCTTTTGTTTTTTTATTAGTTTTTTTAAAATGAAATAAAAACTAACCAATATTTAACTGACTTAAAACTTAGTTATCAGTTTGGAAGAAGTTTGTCTTTAGCTGAAAAGGAAAGAAAAGTCATCTGACTGAAATAATTCCCTGTTGAAGAAGAAGCTGTTGTAACCAGCTGCTAGGATCATTACAGCCCAGAGTGTATCCACCACCCATGAATATTTTAAATACACTGAAGTGTTTTCATTTTCATTTCCTTTAGTCCTTGAGGCATTTAACATATTTGAAGATGCCATAATAAATCATGCTGAAATTATCTACAACTTGTTTTAATTAAACTATAGAGTTGTAGTAAATTTTGTAGTAAAAAGAAGTGTTCGGCCCTAGAATCACTTCTTTTAATGTAAAATTTTCTTCTTTACCCAGCACTTCTCTGTCATAATGATGAAAGTATATCACAAGTAACATTTCTGCAGAATAATTCTTCCTTAGTAAGTTCTTTGGAGCATTTACAATTTTCTGTCTCCCAATAAACAATTCCAGTTTCTAACGAAGCAAAGGACTGCACTTAAAATGAGCTAAATCACCACCAAGGAAGATTTGTCTGGTAAATGCAACTCTTGTACTCTGTTCATGAGTTCCCCTCAAACAGTTCTTTTAAACACAATTGACACAAAGACCCAAACATTGATTCTGTGGAGGTTTATTTGTAAAAGTTTTATTACTTGCAGCCTAAGTTAGCATCTTTGATTTTCCTTTAAGCTCCATCTATATCTGAAAATAAAACAGTCTAGGATTCACTCTTTGTCTCTCAAGCACCAAATATCTATACCAATAAACTTTCTCTGCTAGATAGAGCACCCTTACACATTCTGTCTATTGGGAGTAACCATATTGTCAGTGCTATCTGGGAGGATAATAGTTGGCACAAGCCAAAACCATGCCCACAAGTACACAGCATCACCTACCAGTGTTAGAACTTCCCAAAGTCCTGCTCTGTTTACTTTCCTAGTGTAAATGCAATCCTCAAGTAATTTATGACATAAAAAGCAGTTTTATACTTCAAAGTTGAAGTGTTGTTTTCAAACTATTTATTTCATAGAATACTAGAATCTTCAAATAGCTTAGGTTGGGAGGTACCTCAGAGATTGTCCACTCCAAAATCCCTGCCATGGGTAGGGATGCTTCCTAATGAGACAGCTGCTCAAGGCCTCATCCAACCTGGTCTTGAACAAGCCCAAGGAGGAAGCACCCACAACCTGTTTATGCAATCTATTCCAGAGTCCCACCACCCTTGTACTGAAGAACTTCTAAGATCCATTCTAAGCCTAGCCTCCCTCAGCTTCAAACCATCCCTCTTGTTCTATTGCTAGACGCCTCATCAAAAGCCCTTCTCCAACCTTCCTGTATCCTCCCTTCATATATTGGAAAGCAGCTATATGGACTTCCTGGAGTCCTCTCTTTTTGAGGCTGAACAATCCCAGATCCCTTAACCTATCCTCATAGCAGAGGATGTTCCAGCTCTTAGATCATCTTTGTGGCCCTCCTCTGGACTCATTCCTACAGTTCTGTGTCCTTCTCTAGATGGGGACACCAGAACTGGACACAGTATTTGAAGTAGAGTCTCACAAGAGCAGAGTAAAGGGACAGAATCTTGCCCTGCTGGCCACACTTCTCTTGTTGCAGCCTGGGACATGATTTGTCTTCTGGGATGCATGAGGACACTGCTGGCTCATGGTTAGCTTCTCACCAGTCAGTACACCCAAAGTCTTGTTCTTTAGAGCTACTCTCAGCCAGCTGCGCACAGTTCATTTTGTGGCTTCACATCAGCAAAGGATTAGTTAAGCAGCATTGTATTCCTTATTCTCCTCCTTGACAATCTCTTTTTTTTTTTTCCCCAGAAAAAAAAAGAAGTGATAGGTAGAAGGGAGAAAAAGCCCTTTGTGAAAAACATTCATGAAAAAGACAAGCAGCAATGACAGCTTCTCAAGATCTGAACTGTTCTTGACTATATTTTAGCTTATGTATGCAAATGTATCTCTTAAAGTTCAGGGCAGTGTGAATCAAACTGGAAGCTCTTTAAGTTTTTTGTACATATATTTGCCCCCTGGTGTACATATTAATGTACTGATTAGTTTTTAATGAAAATAGCACTGTTATCAGTGGAAAAGGATAAGTGTACATTAACACTTTCTGTTTCACAGTACTCTGATGTGATGCATTACATGCAAAGAAGCTAAAAACAATCTGTGAGTGGCATCAGTCTCACCAGCGTAGCAGGTGCTTGTCCACGGTGGGGATGCCTACCTTTCGAGACAGCACAGCCCAGCTCTGCTATCTATGCATCTAAGGAGCTTTACTGGCCAGTGGGATAGGGTGAGTATAGCCTGCCCTTCAATCAATAGAGCTACTTGAGATTGTTTGTCATGTCTTACTCAGCATTGTAGTTTCTCTATATACCCTTCCCTCTATGGTTATAGCCTGTGAGCCATAAGTATTGTGGTTTGCAGTATACCTTTCTTATGGTTTTAGTGTTTAAGCTGTAATAAAGCACTGAAACTGTATCTGGAGGGGGGTACCCATGTGCAAGTGCATTCCCTGGTCCCCAAAGAACTCACTGGGACATGTGCCTACATACAGATGTTTAAGATGCCTTAGTGAGCTTGGGAAACCTCAGGGGGTTTGGGGCAGCAAAGTTCAACTAGGATACCACAGGGCATCTTATATGTAAGCAATGACCTGAACCTCAACTTCTGGAACTTAAAAAAAGTTTAGAAGAATCTGTGTGTTACACCAAATCTTTGGCAGGCCAGGATATCTCTCTCTTCTTCCCTTGGCAATGTATTCTTCTCCTTTGGCACAGTGTATCCTGCCATTTCTCCAGAATTTGAAGAATTCCTCTCACCCTTTTTTTTGCATTAGCCTCCCTCAGAACATGAATGAGCTCCTTTAAAGTGAGTTTCAGAGGAACTTTCTGTATGGATGTGGTACAATTTTGGCAGTGGATGGTCAGCTGCATTACTATAATGATATTTCAAGACTTTTTCACATCCTTAGTTCCAGGGACACACCATCCTTTACCTTTTTTACTTCAATCCCAAAGAGATATTTGAAATGGTGGTATCTGCAAAATTTAATGAGATGATACACTTCCAGCACATGCTGAGATCTTGAAATGAAATTCCATACTGGAAATTAATCTATTTTCTTTAAAGAAGAGAGAAAGAAAATGAATTAAAATTCTGCATTAATTTCAGCCTTTGGTGTGAGTTTGAGGTGAACAAGTTTTCTAAATCACATGCTCCCCTGTTGTACTACAGCCTAAGTCTTCTCCCACAATGTCAATAAATTAAACTGTATTTTGTAGAATGTTAAGAAAGTAGATGTTATAGACTAACTGTATATAAGAGGAATGAAAATCCTCTGGTTCCAAATTTAGACTAGAGGAGATTACTTATCCTTGTCAAATGAGTACTCCGGAAATAGAAACAGGATTTCCAAATTCAAACCATGGCAGGAAGGTTTGAGATGACTATATGGTTATCTCTTTTTCATATGAAACCACAGTAATCAGAAGGCTTAACATGACAATAATCCTTGAATAAAATGGTCAAAAAAAAAAAAAAAGAGAGAAAATTAAATCATCCATTTTAATTCCCCATAGTAGTGCTTATTATAATTTTTCCTGTATTCAGTGGCAGCAAATCCCTTTTATCAGGTCACTTGACCTCCTGTCTTGAATTGTAAGTGTTGCTAAAAGTGACTTTCTAAGAGGTGATTGAGGAAAAAGCTCTGCATTATGAAAAAATGTAATGTTCTGAATCCTTAAAAAGGCTGTGTAGCTACTATTCACATTCAAATAAGGAAAGTACTTTCTTTTCAGAAGCAAACCTTGGACAACCTGTAAGTTTGAGAGTGATGGAAGAATTGTATGGCCTATGGCCCTTATTTCCAGCTGCCAAATGAAAAATCATGATAAACCATAAAAAGCAGTATTGAAGGCACTAGCTGTATTATTAGGAAGAAACCGTTGATTCATGTTTAACCTACCCAGTGAAACATGAAGATGACTTTGCTTTCTGTGTAACCTTTATAAATGCCTTTTCAGTGAAGCTGCTGGCTTCTGCATTGCAACACCTTATTTAGAAATAAAGTATGGAAAAGTTTAAAATAATTAAATGCATGAGACACTGAAGCAAAAATCTGTTCAACTTTTAAGATCTCTACTTCATTTGCAGTACAAAGAAAACATTCCAGTGAGTTAATGCTCCATTTTCCAGATACATAACTCTGCAGTTTTACTGAAGCTAGATCAAGTCCTATTTTGATATGGAAACTAAAATAAGTGTTAGTGAGATCTGTACTTAATGAAAAATGTGTTACAAATGAGTTGCAGTGCCTTTTCCAACTGGTAATTCAAAGGCAATTCACACAATTCAGGGTGTATTCTATACTGTTAAAAAAAAAAAGTTAAAGACAGATGCAACAGCTGTGACATTTTAGGCATGTCTAGATAGTTAGGATTCTTTAGAATAGACCTCAACAAGATGGTATTGCTGCTGCCATAATCCTTACATGACAATCCATAGTACTGAAAGCCAGGACACATTCTTTGGTTTCTTTTTAAAACTATTGGATAAAATCTTGGAAAGTCAAGTTAAAATAAAAAATTACCATGGACATGAAATGGGCCAAAATTTCTCTCATGAGTGAAAAATTAATCCAGTTTGACTTGAGTATCCACATTTGATTATTTGATGGAGCATTTTAACTCTGTCTCAACAAATTAAAGTATACTGTGCAGTTTGTCAAAATAACACATCCATTACTTTAGGTAATTTAGAGAATTATATATCACAGTATCACAGTATCACCAAGGTTGGAAGAGACCTCATAGATCATCAAGTCCAACCCTTTACCACAGAGCTCAAGGCTAGACCATGGCACCAAGTGCCACGTCCAATCCTGCCTTGAACAGCCCCAGGGACGGCGACTCCACCACCTCCCCAGGCAGCCCATTCCAGTGTCCAATGACTCTCTCAGTGAAGAACTTTCTCCTCACCTCAAGCCTAATTTCCCCTGGTGTAGCTTGAGGCTGTGTCCTCTTGTTCTGGTGCTGGCTGCCTGAGAGAAGAGAGCAACCTCCTCCTGGCTACAACCTCCCCTCAGGTAGTTGTAGACAGCAATGAGATCTCCCCTGAGCCTCCTCTTCTCCAGGCTAAATAATCCCAGCTCCCTCAGCCTCTCCTCATAGGGATATATATATATATATATATAAATAAAACCTTGCAAACAGAAAAAGCTTCTTAATTGATATTATGCTAAACATTTTCTATGCATGTACTCACATGATGGCAGTGTTACTTACATTTTGCACTACTCTCATTTCATAATGAGAGTAAAAAATAAAAATCACTTAGTTAAAGCATGGCAGAAAGTTGTAATTTGTAGAGATTTTGTGAGGAAAAAAATACATTTTGTAGATTCTGGTAATTTTATACCATCAAAGTAACTGTATTAAGGTCTGAATATGTTCTCAATACTTCAAATGACACATGGAAAAATTAGTGAAGCTGAGGATATGATGCTTCAGATGTTTAATAACTGAATATGAATTATCAGTTCCACATTAATATTAGTGACCAAATAATAATCTCTAATGGCTGTTTAGGAGGCTTAGTGGAAATCAGTCGACTTCTTCATTCTCCACTGTAGTTTACACTTTCACTTTGCAAAGCTGCTCTAAGTATCCAGGCAATTGCCAGCAAGGCAATGCCACTGAAAGGTCAAGAAAGGAGCAATTATTGAAGATGCTGAACTACAGCTTACAGTTGCAAAATGTTTCATGGAAGTCTGCCCCTTTAAACAGCAAGACAAAACTTTTCTCCAGAGCTAACAATGCAATTTAATTTTGGGAGTTTTTAATTTATATTTGGAAGCAGTGAACAATTAAATAAGGATTTCATAGAACAGAATCAGCCAGGTTGGAAGAGACCTCCAAGATCATCCAGTCCAACCTAGCACCCAGCCCTATCCACTCAACTAGACCATGGCACTAAGTGCCTCATCCAGGCTTTTCTTGAACACCTCCAGGGACGGTGCCTCCACCACCTCCCTGGGCAGCCCATTCCAATGCCAATCACTCTCTCTGGCAAGAACTTCCTCCTAACATCCAGCCTATATCTACCCCCGGCACAACTTGAGACTGTGTCCCCTTGTTCTGTTGCTGGTTGCCTGGGAGAAGAGACCAACCCCCACCTGGCTACAATGTCCATTCAGGTAGCTGTAGACAGCAATGAGGTCATCTCTGTGGTCACAGATGTCACACAATAGTAGAGTGATTTGGGTTAGAAAGGACCTCCAAAGGTCATCTAGTCCACCCCCCTTCAGTCAGCAGGGACATCCCCCACTAGATCAGGTTGGTCAGGGACTTGTCCAGCCTGACTTTAACTATCTGCAGGGGTGAGGCACCAAACGTCTTCCTGGGCATCCTGTTGCAGTGGTCACCACCCTCACGGTAAAGAACTTGTTTCTAACATCCAATTTAAACCTCCTCTTCTCTCCTTCCAAACCATTGTCCCTAGTTTTATCACTACAGGCCTTTGACAACAGCCCCTCTGCAGCCCTCTTGTAGGCCCCCTTCGGGCACTGGAAGGCCTGAAGAGGGCCTAGACGATATTAGGCCTTAGTGGAGCCTTCTCTTTCCCAGGCTGAAGCACCTCAGCTCCCGCAGCCTGTCCTCATGCCAGAGGTATTTCAGGCCTCTGATCATTTTGTGCTCCATCAGGTCCAGGTCCTTCCTTTCTTGAGGGCTCCAGAGCTGGACACAGTACTGCAGGTGAGTTCTCACTAGAGCAGTGTGAAGTGACAGAATCACCTGTCTTTTTCTGCTGGCCACGTTTCTTTTGAGGCAGCCTAGGATGCTATTGCCCTTCTGGGCTGCAAGTGCACATTGTTGGCTCATCTCCAGCTTCTCCTCCACCAGCATCCCCAAATCCTTTTCTGCAGGGCTGCTCTCAGTTTCATCATACCCCAGCCTGCACTGATACCGAGGATTGCCCTGACCTATGTGTCAGTGAAGTATTCACTAGAATGAATCAGTTCAGAGCCTGGCTTTACATTTTCTTTACCCATGCTTGGAAGCAAATATATTGAGTGAAGAAAAAATCAGTGTAGAATATTTAATGCACTTAGTGTATCTAGTGCAGCAACATGAAAATGGCAGAGAAATGACAGGTGCTCTGTTCAAGAATAGATTAACTGAATTATGCTTAATAGTTGGTTAGCTGGCAATGATCTTGCTTGGTTATTAATTTCAGCAGCACTTATTTACCTGGTGCAACACTTAAAGTCCAAAATAATTTGCAAATTCTCTTGAGTACTGTGTTCAGTTCTGGGGCCCCAGTTTAGGAGGGATATTGAGATGCTTCAGTGTGTCCAGAGAAGGGCGACGAGGCTGGTGAGAGGCCTTGAGCACAGCCCTACGAGGAGAGGCTGAGGGAGCTGGGGTTGTTTAGCCTGGAGAAGAGGAGGCTCAGGGGTGACCTTATTGCTGTCTACAACTACCTGAGGGGAGGTTGTGGCCAGGAGGAGGTTGCTCTCTTCTCTCAGGGGAAATTTAGGCTAGAGGTGAGGAGAAAGTTCTTCACTGAGAGAGTCATTGGACACTGGAATGGGCTGCCCGGGGAGGTGGTGGAGTCACCGTCCCTGGGGCAGTTCAAGGCAAGATTGGATGTGGCACTTGGTGCCATGGTCTAGCCTTGAGCTCTGTGATAAAGGGTTGGACTTGATGATCTGTGAGGTCTCTTCCAACCTTGATGATGCTGTGATAATGTGATACTGATATACATAAAGTACCTGTCCCGGGTTTAGGCTGATCCCTCCCCCGGGAAGAAATTCACAACACAAACCCCCCTACTTTTTTGAAAGTCAGGGAAAGATGAAATTGTATTTTCTTATAATATAAGTATAACAATGTAAAGAGAAATAATAACTAGAGAAGGAAGGAAGGGAAAAAAAAGAAAACAATACAATAACCTTAAGGGAGATGGGGAGGGGGTCAAGCGGCGGCGAAGCAGCAGAAGCAGCAGCAGCCAAAACAGCAGCCGGGGAAGATAGGCGAAGCTGCAGCAGCAGAAGCCAGCGGGAGAAGGGGGAGAACAAACTGTGCTTCTAGACATTAAGTTCTTGATGCTCCAATGAAATTATATTAATTTATCTATTGTTGCCATTTATGTGGCCTATCCCTGGAATGTTCATCTCTCCCCTATGTCTGAGCTAGAGGATCAGCTCAAACAGCCACAATCCACCCCTTTAATATAATTTACCATTGCAGCATCAAGTCATTCTATGTAACTAGGAATAACATCAGTATCGTAGATGGTCATTTTCCAGGCTTCAAGCATCTTTCTTCAATCTTTGGTCATTCATCTTCTTATTTCCGTCTGCCTCAGGCATTGGCTAGCTCAATGTTTTTTTTTTGAATGAGTGGAACAGAGCAGGACTCTTGGCACTCTCAGGGCTCATGCTCATGGGTAGCGGGCTCTTCATGGCTTTTCTTGGACACCACAATCATCTGCAAAAGAACTCATAACAACATATCTACATTCTTTCTGCCAATGTCAGATTCTTTTGTGGCACACATTGTATTTTACCGTTTTTCTGCATAACCCAATATGTATGACCAGGCCCTTCAGCAGAAACCACCCCTCGGACAGGTGTAGCCTCCCCCGAAGGGGAGAATACCCAAACAGACTTGCCTAACAAATTCTTTTCACGAATGACAGGAACCCTGTCACCTTCTACCTTTTGTAAGACCTCTGAATGAGCTGGGCCAGCTCGGTTGGTGGAACCTCTACTATTCACTACCCAAGTGGCTTGGGCTAGATGTTTCTCCCAGTTCTTTAAGGTTCCTCCGCCCATTGCCTTTAAAGTTGTTTTCAACAAGCCATTGTAACGTTCAATTTTGCCTGAGGCGGGTGCATAATAGGGGATGTGATAGATCCACTCAATGCCGTGCTCTTTGGCCCAAGATTTTATGAGATTGTTTTTAAAGTGGGTACCATTATCTGATTCAATCCTTTCTGGAGTGCCATGTCGCCACAGGATTTGTCTTTCCAAGCCCAAAATGGTGTTACGTGCAGTGGCACGGGAAACTGGATAGGTTTCCAGCCATCCGGTGCTTGCTTCCACCATGGTCAGCACATATTGCTTTCCAGTCCGAGAACGAGGTAGAGTGATGTAATCAATCTGCCACGCTTCACCGTATTTGTACTTTGCCCATCGCTCACCATACCACAAGGGCTTCAGACGCTTGGCTTGTTTAATAGTAGCACAAATATCACAGTCATGTATAACTTGTGTTATAGCGTCCATGGAGATGTTGATTGCTCTGTCCCGTGCCCATTGGTAGGTAGCATCTCTGCCTTGATGTCCTGAGGAATCATGGGCCCACCGGGCTAAGAACAGTTCACCTCGGTGTTCCCAATCTAAATCCAAATCACAATTTACATCGGTCTGAAACACCTTGGCAGCCAAATCTGCTTGATGGTTGTGCTGATGTTCCTCAGTAGCTTTACTTTTGGGCATGTGAGCGTCTATGTGTCGTACTCTTACAGGGATTTTCTCTAGACGGGTAGCAATGTCCTGCCATAAGTCAGCAGCCCAAATTGGCTTTCCTTTCCGTTGCCAATTATTTCTTTTCCAGTCCTTTAGCCAACTGGGATAGGGAGGTTTTAAATTCCTCCTTGAGTTCTTTCATGCTATCTTTAATCTCTTCAGTCATAGTATTTATGGCTGACACCATAGCATTAACCGTAAGGCTATCCTCCATTTGCCTCATTTGATCAGCGAATTCACCCACAGTCATAGAAGTTGTTGCATCGTCTTTCCCCACCATCTTGCTTGCCAATGTATGGGCATAACTAGATGGGGCAAGCTGGATAAGTTTCTTTAGGAGAGCTCGGCTCATTGGTATCTCCTCAGGATTCTCTGTTGTATAATCTCCATAGATTAGCTCTCTTATGGCCATCTCTCGCAAGCACTGAACCCCCTGTTCAATTGTATTCCAGCATAAGGGTCTCCAGGGTAAATCATCCCTGTTAGGGTACCGCAGTACCACAGCTGTCAGTACGCGTGACCAGAGGTTAGAGTTGCCACCGAGATGTCCTAAGTGTTTATCTATGCCATTGTCTCTCGAGAAAACTCCCAACTGCCTTACTGTCGGAGGGTTTATTTTTATGGTGTCCATGCCTCCGTGCCAGCATCTGTTCAGCCAACTCATCAGCAGTTCTCGCTCTTTCCGGGCATAGTCTTGCCTAATATGCCTGACCTCCTTCCTTGGCAACGGGGCTCCCTCCTCATCATCACTATCGTCACTATCATCCGTCTCCTGAATATGTTTTTCCTTTGCTTTTGCCTTTCCACTCCTTGTGCCCACAAGGGTACTGGCCTTCACACCAGCCGATGTACCTTCTCCTGGATCCTCTTCCTTTTGTTCACCCTGCTCTGGTTTATCCCCATTGTCATCTGAGCTATCTCGACCCCCAAGGCTAGCTGCCATTTTTCTCCTCGTTTTAACCGGGGCAAGGGAGACCTTATCTAAAGTGAACTGTGTCTTACTCTGGGAGGTGCCTTTCACTGAATCATCTGAGTTTTGTTTGTCTGCCTGGCTCTGTTCCACACGCGGTAGTGGGGCTGAGGCTGAGGCAGAAGGACCCTTCCCCACAGCAGCAACAGCAGCCGGCTCAGCAGAGGCAAACGGGGCTAAGGCAGGAGCAGTGGCATTAGCAGGCTCGATGGCGTTAGTGGGTTCGCCTTCCGAGGACCTCGCCGCCTCCCCTGGGACCGCTTCCAGTCCCCTGGTTGCAGGCGAAAGAATCTTTGCCTCAGCAGCCTCTCTGCTGGCAGAGGCTCTGGTGTCAGCGACCCTCCTACAGATCAAAACGTTCGAGCCGCATTTTCCACAAACCAGTTCCTCAACTTTATCTGTCCGAGGAACTTTGCCATAGCCCACACCGTCTGCAGCCAGATCTGCCGCCGCCGCAGCAGCCCTTTGTGACTGCACTTCTGCAGGGGTTCCATCGCCTCTACCTTTACTTTCCTCCGTTCTATTAGGTACAAATGGGAACCAGATTGTTTCCTGCCTCCATGCTTCAGGGTCAGTGGGGTACGGGCCATGTCCAACAATCTTTTCTCCTCTCAAAGGCTCCGAGGCAGGACGTTTCACTGCTCTGCGAGCAGTCCGTCTGCCCGGTGCCGTGGCCCTCCCTCCCCCGCTTCGGTTGCAGACTGTTTCTTTAACCCTTAGCTCCCTGCTATTGCCTCCGGAGAAGGTAAAAACCTCACTTACAGCCTGTTTATTCCTGCATTTCTCTCGTCTCCACACTATAACCAGACCTATAATAGCAGCCAAAAACATCAAGTTCACACATATTAGGCATGCTACTGGGTAGCTCATCTCTTCCAAATAACTCCTAGTCTCTGACACCAATGTCACATACGGCACACCCTCAACGACATTCCTAAACCCTAAAATATTCCTAACAACATCTCCAACCTTCCTTAGCACAGCTTTTACCGAGTCCCAGACCATCTTAGCAAAGAATGAACACACCTGGTAGTGCACCATAGCTGTAAAACACTGCTGAACCGACAGAGTCAGAATTGAGGCAATAATAGGCCAGAATATATCAAACAACTTCATTTTTCCCTGATGTTCTTATTCTGATTATCAATCAACAGGGGGAAAGGAAAAAAAAACCAAAACAACAAGCCAAGATCGTGCCCCACGTTGGGCGCCAAAAAGAGTCCTGTCCCGGGTTTAGGCTGATCCCTCCCCCGGGAAGAAATTCACAACACAAACCCCCCTACTTTTTTGAAAGTCAGGGAAAGATGAAATTGTATTTTCTTATAATATAAGTATAACAATGTAAAGAGAAATAATAACTAGAGAAGGAAGGAAGGGAAAAAAAAGAAAACAATACAATAACCTTAAGGGAGATGGGGAGGGGGTCAAGCGGCGGCGAAGCAGCAGAAGCAGCAGCAGCCAAAACAGCAGCCGGGGAAGATAGGCGAAGCTGCAGCAGCAGAAGCCAGCGGGAGAAGGGGGAGAACAAACTGTGCTTCTAGACATTAAGTTCTTGATGCTCCAATGAAATTATATTAATTTATCTATTGTTGCCATTTATGTGGCCTATCCCTGGAATGTTCATCTCTCCCCTATGTCTGAGCTAGAGGATCAGCTCAAACAGCCACAGTACCCTAATAAATGTTAAGATCTGATAGAATTAGCCTAATAGACTGTGATACACTCATCTCAACTCTCACTATAGAACTGCAGAGTTGTAGCATCTAGAATTTTTATCCAAATTAATTTTATATAATGTGTTTTGCCAGGATAGGAAGAAAAAAAATCTGTATTTTGCCCAGGGAAAATGTACTCAATGAACAGTCCATCCAGAAATAGCATCTTGAAAATGCTCATACAGAGAGTGTCTATTTTGTTGCAGAAATGCACTGCAAAACATTTGACTCGTGTCATTTCTATTATGTAAACATTGCATTTAGTCAGTTATGCTGCACTGATTTGGTATCTGTGGCTAAATGAACAGATTCAGAAAAAGAAAAGCATGTAAGTGTTTGATGGCATCCTGTTTTTTTGTTTCTAATTCAGTCCTTGGTCTGCCAAAAATACTACAGATAGCATTGGAATCTGGACTACATTCTGATTATAGCTATCAGGACAAATCTGAGCTGCATTCATTTCAGTTCACAGGGTATAAATACCCTTTGTTGTAATGGGTTTTTTTCTGGCCTAGTCTCCCTAGGAAATTAAAAAAAAAAAAAAGAAAAAAAAAAGAGGGTGGTTTGGGGTTTTTTTAAGAAACAAAAATCATAGAATCATAGAATCATAGAATCAACCAGGTTGGAAGAGACCTCCAAGATCATCCAGTCCAACCTAGCACCCAGCCCAATCCAGTTGACTAGACCATGGCACTAAGTGCCTCATCCAGTCTTTACTGAAGACCTCCAGGGACGGTGCCTCCACCACCTCCCAGGGCAGCCCATTATTCATACCCATTTGTTACAGGAATTTCACTAGAATGAGTATTTGGATTAGAATGTGGCTGGAAAAACTGTGTGATGGACAGGCCAGTGGAAAAGGAAAGAGGGCAGATGAAGAGACATTGCTGGGGAAAAAAAAAAGAAGTTTTGAAAGATATGTACCTGAGCTGAAATGAAATGCCACAATTCAAGTAAATTGCTGTTTTTCTTCTTTATTCCTTAATGTACAGTCTAAACAGCAGAGCATTTTCTGAACCTCTATGAAAGGGGAAAAAAATGACAGTCTTTCCAGTCTTTAAAATTTCTTACTTTTGTTTGAGTCTTAGAAGTTTCTCTTGTGCTTTTTGACTCCTGTGTCCAGGCACAGCAGAGCACAGATCAGTGTATGAAATCAGTGACATAGAGAAGCTCTTGAAGAAAAGCAGTGGTACACGAGCCACCGAGTACACCATTTCAGTGCGTTTAGTATCTCATAAAAATAAGGAACATGTTTAAAATTAGGGGCAGACAGCTCTCTTTCCTTATAATTCTTTCAGCTGATTTCTTGACCTGAAGGTAAAAATTCCACTGAGTTCCCTTGGAAAAAAACAGCTCTTTCCATTTCTAGGGTAGGGAGAAAAAAAATAAGCGTCGTGATTACAGTGGTAAACGAGAACTGTCTGTGGTCAGGGTAATTTGCATTTGAATCCATGCTTGCTCCAGGAGTAAATGTGAAGGAATTTTAGTTTGATTGCTTCTCAATTATTTAACCCTTTCTTGCAGTCTTATCCAAGTAGCAACATCAGAGTGAGTTGTTGCAGAATATATTTGCTTTCTTTAGTACCTGTTTAGTACCCAGGGGAAATTTCGGCTCGAGGTGAGGAGAAAGTTCTTCACTGAGAGAGTCATTAGGCACTGGAATGGGCTGCCTGGGGAGGTGGTGGAGTCGTCGTCCCTGGGGCAGTTCAAGGCAAGGTTGGATGTGGCACTTGGTGCCATGGTCTAGCCTTGGGCACTGTGGTAAAGGGTTGGACTTGATGATCTGTGAGGTCTCTTCCAACCTTGGTGATACTGTGATACTGTGATACTGTGATACTGTTGTTGTACTGGTGAGGTCTTCCTTATCAATAGGAAAAGCATGTGAAAGAAAAAATATTGGATTGTCATTGTTAGTGCATGAACACAAAATTCCTCATTTTAATGGCTTAGGGTTGTTCCTGATGCTTCAATGGTCTTATAAATTCTTTTGCCATAGACGTCTGAGTGTTGTGGTAGGTAAGCCTGTGTCAGCCCTGAATTTGAGGTGGTTTAGCTCAATTTTCACTGCTGTACTAAATCAAAGTACACATAAATGTTTATGTGCTGGTGAAGTACTTAGGAATAAAAACAACAGTGTGCAGTAAGCAGGCTATACTATAAACCTAAATTTGTACCTTTCTACTGTCAGGTGTTGCACTTTTCTTTCTTCTCTTGGCATACTTGGCAAAGTGCTATTTCTTTCTCACTTTCTGCTGTTGTATGTCAGTCTCTAAACATAGCAATTTATTTCAAGGCTATACTGGTAAGTCACATTTACTGGCATACCACTATAACAATATTAACAGGGAATTTGGGTTGTTAGATATTGCCAGAGAATTTTTGTTATATCGTGGCATAGTATCAAATCATTTGAAGACAGTTATCTGTTGTGTTCTAAGAAGCAGGGACAGAAACATTTCTTTTCAATAGGAGATTGTTCACTAATGTGAGAATGTCACATTGGTGCACAGTTAGGTCGTGCACAGTAATAGTGCTTTTTGATCACTGTCTATGACCAAGTGGATCAAAGACATAAATAACACTGTGCCGTAGTTTCTCCACATAACTGTATTCCTTTCTTGAATGGAAATTAATTATCTATTAATTACAGAGCATTTCTTATATATATCATATAATTTCAAACATTATTTACGCTTTCTAGACTGATGAGCAAACCATTGAAGCTGGTGCTTTTCAATTTGGATAATTCAAAAATCTTATAGTAATGACTATTTCCTAACTATGTGAACAAAGATTAATCTGTTTGTTTGTTTGTTTATTTGGGATTTGAAAGCAACAGAAATATGATTGATATCATATGGTCTTGTCCTTTTTGCATGAGAAGGATTTGTTCTAACAAATACTCAGCTGTAGTTTTTGACTGTTTCAAAACATTTTTAAATGCACTGAATATCAAAATAAAAGCAAATAATGTAGACCTCACAAAGAACATTCAGGGAAACTCTTCTATGATGAAATTGCTTTAGAAAAAGAACCACCATGAAACACTAAAATTTGTTAAATATATTTAAAGTGAAAGAATACATTTTTGGCTCTTTGAGCAATGCCCGGAGCTTATTAAAAAAGATCCTATATAGAAATATACCTACTGATTCTACATGCAATTTTTTTCTTTTGACATGCTGTGGCTGAACAAAATCCTTACAATAAGTGCCTGCTGCCTGGGCAATATCTGACTCTTATGATAGGCAATTTTCTTTACAGGAGAAGTGCTGTTGATCACTTCAACAGAGCATAAAATTATATAATGTGTCGTTTTGTCATTTAACCCATTTTCACTTTGTGGGACTGGAGTAAGAGCAGGCACTCAACACATTGTGGCTGGATTTGAAGGTGAGCCAGTGCTCTGTGTTTGAATTCCATTGGCTTTTGGAAGGTATTAGTCTCCCATCTTTAGCTAGTGTTATTGAAAGGAGTAGCACATAATGTTTGGAGAATAGTACAGTTCTGATTAGCCAGAGTTTAAGGAGAGAGTCTTGCTTCATATATGGAAGATTGTTGGATGCTAATCCCAAATGGATTAAGACAGTTTCCTGAAGCCATTAGTCAAGCATCTTCAACATAAACAAAGTGGATTCTCCAACTTCCTGTCCTTGCACACACCCTGCCCAGAAATAAAATTACTTCCGATTTCATTTTATGGCAACTAGTTTTCCCCCTTAAGTTCCTACCAAGAAGTCTGACCTGAAAGTTGGACGTTGCACTGCTTAGTCCTAGCTGCTGATTCCTTTTTTTTTCCCCAAGTGTAACACCTACCACACTCAGTTTCCTTAAATTTCCAGGAATAATGGGCTATGTTTAAGGCTTGATCTCATGCATCAGTGTCAGCTGTGTGGCACTGAAGTAATGATGTGCTTATGGAGCAAGGAGTAGACAACATATTCTCCAAAACTCATCAGGTGCTTGACATCTTTCAATCCTAAGTGACAGTGCATTGAGTGGGCAGCACTTGCCTGATTACACATCCCTAGCACAAGAAACATCCCTATGGATTGATATTCTCTTTTCCTTTACCTATTGAATTCTTTTTAGACCTGCTCCATTAAAAACACACCATATGGCAAGGAAAAGCATGGTCCCCAAACTGCTAAAATGCTTCTTGATATTCAGTCTAGGCATTCCTTTGCTCATTTTCTTAAGTAACAAGAATGTAATTTGGCTTTAAATATCTGAACATGTACTCCATTATGAAAAGAAAATGAGGCAGCATAAAATGCCACTTGTTCAAGTTTTTTTTTTATATCACTGACATTAATTGGACCCAAGAGTCAAGTAAATGTGAGGAATGTATTCCTTCAATAGCCATGGCCATGTTAATTAGTCAGGTTTATTTTTAACTCTGATTCATGACCATTCTAAAAATGAAATATTCAGATCCAAGTAAACTTCTTTTTTTTTTTTTTTTCTTTTTTACTGAGCCTAAATGTCTTTTTCAATCAGTGGTCGTTGCTCTTGAATCACAGCTGTGAACATGATCTTATGCTCTTTTAGGACTTTACCTTGAATGGAAACAAAATCAAGTTCCATAAACTGAAACACCATGAAAAATAGTTTAGGTGATAATGACCTTAAAAATGAAATTATATGATCTGGTAAATAGTTCCATCACAGTGAAGGCAATGTAGTTTCCTCTTTCTACTCTGTTTTATCATATAATCACCTTATAGGAACAACAATGAAACTTGGCCCAGTGTGTTAGTAACAAAATCATACTGTAAGTAAGCTGGACAAACATGTCTTCTTTGATTTTGTCTCCTTGGTCCACTGAATCCAGCACTCCTTTCCTCCTTCATTTTTTTCCATAACTCACATAAGGACCTTAACTCTTGCTTACTTCTTGGTGAATTTGCTAACAAGTAGCTTTGCCATAGAAGAGAGAAGACAATAGTAGTGCAAATCTTCTTTGTTCAATTTATACTATCCATTCCTCTTTTTAAATGGATATTTAGAAATTTTAGTTTGGTTTTGTTCAAAAAACATAATGAAAAATAATATTACATATTCACAGATTATGTTTTTACAACATGAGACTGGGATTAATTGTTACAGTCCATTGGAAGAAGATCTTGGACTGAACTATACTGAGAGTTGTATACAGATTTTGTCAAAAACTGAGCTAGTTGCTCTAAAAAAAACCAAAAAATAGCCATAACTAACATAAATAATATTATCATAGCCTATAATAATACAATAGTTTAATATTAATATAATAGAATCATACATTTATGAAATGAATATAGCTTTTTTTGGGGGGGAGGGGTGTTATTACATATAGTATCCTCATCTGGAAAAATCTTCTGAACAATATATGAATCTTTCACAAAGAAAGTTCAAAGACAAGGAAAAACTGAGTCGCTATTTTAGCAGGCAGGAACCTGGGTCCTGGTGCCATATAATAGATTATACAAGTAGCAGGAAATTCAAGATTTGAATTTAGAATGAGAATTTCAAACATCTCATGAACTTGAGAGTTTAGATAGCAATATGACTTTCAATATTTCTTTTTGTATTAGTAACAATAAAAAAAAAACCACAATAGTTAAAGACAAATCCACTACTTGAGCACATCTTATATCAGCTTCCAAACTACATGCATATTGTAAAGTTACTTTATTTATCCACATTACACAAAGCCTACTGATATAATCCACGAGGACCTCAAATTCTCCCAACTTACCTGACTTATTATGTAGGTGACATCTGGGGCACATTTTTCCATTCAGTTTAGAGTGTTCATATTAGTTGCCAAATTTTATCTTTAAACAAAAGTGAGTGATTTCAATGGAAGACATTTGAATGACTCAAAGGATTTGAGTCAAAGACAGTCAAGAGCTTTTTTCCTTGAACATTCCCCCTACGACATCAATAATTAAATATTATGATTGAGTTCTATAATTATGCTTAAAAATGTTTTTGGAGGCAAACATTTCTTCTAAAATAAGTTATCTTGAAGTAAACCTGCAATAATTTTATTTGACTAGTTTTGATATAACTTTCAGGATAATGCTTTCTTGAAACCAAGTGCTCTGGTAAAAAAAATCATGTTTCAGAACATTGGTCAGATCTTGTTAGAAGTGTTAAAACATGACACAAAGAAGACCTGATAAATTCATAGTTCTAATAAGAGCCTCTGAGAGAGGTTAAAATGAAATTTACACATTTACACACACAAAAAAAAGTGTCCATTTAGAAGCACTTCCCATTAGTTAAATGTTGTTTCTTCAGTAGGTGAACCAGAAAACAGAGTTCACTTTCTGTAGTTAATGAAAATATACAGATGGGGAAAATATAGCTGATGTATGTTCACCCAGTGTTTGAAATATGATGAAGCTGGTAACAGAAACCTTCCAACTTTCATCAGACAAGCTAAGGTAATAGATACACCAACTGTGTTGGTACTAAAATGGCTGAAATATCACAGTTCTTTTTATAGGTCTCATGGCTTCAAATCTGCCAAAAGTAAACATCAAATCTATCTTGAGTAGGTTACCTTAGCTATCTCTCTGTAAAAAAGGAACCCTTAGATCCTCTTTTAATGTTTGTAGAATTTGAGAACATGTAACTGAATTTCCACAACTAAACTCCACAAATTCTCCAGTTTCTTCAAGATATTTTTCTATAGACATCTTCTTTTCACATGTTGAATGTGTTCATTGATTTTGAAGGACTGACTTATTCACCCTTGGACATTTTAGGTGTAAGAAAACTTCTGTAGGCCAAACCTATAAAAGGATCTGAAGCAAAAGAACAGTTAAATTCTCTTGGAAATAAGACTTTCTGAAGATATTGAGCAAGAGCTGTTGGAATGTTTGTTTCCAGTGTATGTCAAACTCAGAAACAATTGAAAAGCAATAGGAAAAACAATAGAGAAACATCTACTTTTGTTATTTTCTTCTTTTGGGACCAGGAAGGGCTTCAGAAGTTGCAGTGTCTAAATGTTTGTCTTCCTTCTTTTCCCATATTTTCATGAGTAATTAAATGCTTATAATGTCTTAATTGGCAATAAGTTAATCTGAATTTCACAAGTCAAGTCTGTTTTACCTCTAACAGTTACTGGTGGGTGATCTCACTGTCTTCATTTTGACCCATAAGTTTTCTCTTTCGTTCTCTCCACCAGTTCACTGTGATGGTGGCTTGAGCAAGCGACTGTGTGCATGCTCAGCTTTTTGCTGAGGCCAGCTCACCACAGTTTTTAAATTAGTTAATCTCTTTATAATTTAGAATCAATTTTCCATCTTAATTTCTATTAACCAGCTCAATGTCTGGAGACATATATATATATATCATACAGAAGCATTCTGACAGGGCACAAAGAGCAAAAGGTTACTGCTAGATCTTATAAAAAGTTTAAACTGCACTAATATTGACCTCTGGTCTTTTTTGTCTGTTTTCTGGCTGTCATTTAATATGATAAAAGAAGCACTTACCATTAGGTTTTATTCCTCTGCAGTGGAACATTTCACTGCACTTCCCGATGCCCAGCATTCTTTGCTTTGGAGTTGATTTATGGAGTGTTCTCTGTAGTCTCTTCTCTCAGTTCTGTCCACCTTGCTTGCAGTGGCACCCAGACTGTGCATGTTTCAGAGAAATTAAAAACCTCCTTTGTTTTTTTAATCTTTCCCTTACATTTCAGTTTGAATTACTTCTATAAGTGATTACTTATAAGGTTTTATAAGTTAAAATTAGTTTAGCTTGTATATTAGGCTTGGTTTTACTTATGTTTATGGAGGAAAAAAAGTGTAATCAGAGAATTAGTTTTTGAATCATAGAAATCATAGAATCAACTAGGTTGGAAGAGACCTCCAAGATCATCCAGTCCAACCTAGCACCCATCCCTATCCACTCAACTAGACCATGGCACTAAGTGCCTCATCCAGTCTTTTATTGAAAATCTCCAGGGATGGCCACTCCACCACCTCCCTGGGCAGCCCATTCCAATGGCAAATCACTCTCTCTGGCAAGAACTTCCTCCTAACATCCAGCCTATACTTCCCCCAGCACAGCTTGAGACTGTGTCCCCTTGTTCTATTGCTGGTTGCCTGGGAGAAGAGACCAACCCCCATCTGGTTATAACCTCCCTTGTAGACAGCAATGATGTCACCCCTGAGGCTCCTTTTCTCCAGGCAAAACAATCCCAGCTCCCTCAGCCTCTCCTCATAGGGTTTGTGTTCCAGGCCCCTCACCAGCTTTGTCACCCTTCTCTGGACACATTCCAGCACCTCGACATCTCACTTGAATTGAGGGGCCCAGAACTGGACACAGTACTCAAGGTGTGGCCTGACCAGTGCTGAGTACAGGGGAAGAATAACCTCCCTTGTCCTACTGGCCACACTATTCCTGATCCAGGCCAGGATGCCATTGGCTCTCTTGTTGAAGAAGTCTCAACACCAAAATTAAGGAATAGGAAAGAATGCTATAGCTGTATTTCTTCTCCAAGCCATTTTTTGCATGAAAGTCTCCTGTAATTATCACTTCCCTGTGGTACAATAATTAACTAATTATGAAGAGTGTTTCAGTACCAGACCATATTATCAGTCAAATTACTAGTCTCTCTCTCACTCTAAAAAAATCTACTTAAGCATTGTGATTAAAATTCAGTTATCCAAGTACCCTAGCCAAAACTGTCCTGGTTTACATGTTTGGGGTTTTTTGTCTGTTTGCTTGGTTTTGTTTGTTTGGTTTTGTTTTATTTTTTCCCCAGTTAATTTTTTTCTTCAATTTTCTATCAGTTTATACCCATCAAGAAAGAAAATAAATTTAAAAAATTGGAAAACAAGTTCAAATTTTGGGAGGTGTATTTCCTTACTATGTGAAAACAGTTGTAAGATAGATCAAAGTAAGATGGAAGTTATCATGCATTTTTTTTTCAGATAGAGTAACACAGTTTCACTTCTAAGAACCATTCTTTGTTTTATCCAGGAAGTGATATTAGTTGGTAAAGAGCAACAAACACTAATTTTATTTTGTTTCATGTAACCAGTTGAACCTCAATTCTTATGAATATCAGATGCATCTTTCCATCCAGTTTTGCATGGTAATGAGCTTAACTGTCTTATTCTCTTAGTATCTGCCAACACTGTAGCTTTGTGTAATATTAAACAACAAGCATGATAATTATGTCATGGCCTGTATTTAGTATATAAAGGTATACATCTATAAATAAAAATATTACATCTATAAATAAAAATATTACATCTATAAATAAAAATATATAGACAAAATAAATTGACATAATATAATATATTATAATATATTATAATATAAATGTATATATAAAAAACATATAAATGTTTATGTATGTATACATAAACCTGTAGTGGAATTAATGAAAGATACTGAGAGATACTCAAAGTGAGGTTACACAGGGCTCTGAGAAACCTGATCTAGTTGAGGATGCCCCTGCTTACTGTAGAGGTGGTTGGACTAGATGACCTTTAGAGGTCCCTTCGAACCCAGACTGTTCTATGATTCTATGATATTGAACAGAATTTCTAGTCTTGTGAAAAATATGATTTGATTAATTGCTCTAAATATTTAATGTAGGAATTGTTGTCCTTCTTGAATTTCTAACCCATTTTTAAACATCGTTGTCACATGAAAATAAACAGTACACTGCATCTGTAAAAAATACAAAAAGTTGAATCCATCACAGCCTGAATATGTCTAATATGGAGCTTGGCAGTAATGTATATGAAAATCCAATGGCTGATTATAAACAAGTATTCACTGAAATTTAACAGATACATTTTTTTTTCCAAAAGAATAATCAAAATTCCATGAACCATACATGTTTTCAGTAAACATTTGAAATGCAGTTACTCTACAATAAGTTAGTTATATTTAGAATCATAGAATCAACCAGGCTGAACGAGAACTCCAAGATCATCCAGTCCAACCTAGCACCCAGCCCTATCCAGTCAACTAGACCATGGCACTAAATGCCTTAGCCAGTCTCTTCTTGAGCACTTTCAGGGATAGTGACTCCACCACCTCCCTGGGCAGCCCATTCCAATGCCAATCACCCTCTCTGGCAAGAACTTCCTCCTAACATCCAGCCTAGACATCCCCTGGTACAACTTGAGACTGTGCCCCCTAGTTCTATTGCTGGTTGCCTTGGAGAGGAGACTGACCCCATCCAATGACAACCTTCCTTCAGGTAGTTGTAGGCAACAATGATGTCACCCCTGAGCCTTCTCCAGGCTAAACAACCCCAGATTTAATAGCAGTTGCTTCGTAGTTCGTAGACAGTAAAGCAAATTGCTGGTATAGGATGTGGACCTGACAGATCAGGTGCAGAGGAGAACCAGGAAAATGGTTAAGTGGAGTGGAACACCTATGCTATGAAGACAGGCTGAAGGAACTGGGGTTGGTCAGCCTGGAGAAGGGAAGGCTCTGGGGAGACCTAATAGTAGCCTTCCAGTACCTGACAGGAGGCCTACAAAGAGACTGCAGAGGGACTGCTTCCAAAAGCCTGTAGTGATAGGACAAAGGGCAATGGTTTGTAATGAGAGGAGATTTAGATTAGGAACAAGTTCATGACCATGAGGGTTGTGGAACACTGGAACAGGTTGCCCATGGTGGCCACCCCTGGAGATATTCAAGGTAAGGCTGGAGAAGTCTCTGAGCAACCTTCTCTAGTGGAGGATGTCCCTGCTGAATGCAGGGGAGTTGTACTCAATGACCTTTGGAAACTGTTTCCAACCCAAACCATTCCATGATTCTATAAACAGATTTGCAAGTATCAGTGGTTATGAAGGAGATATGTGTATATATATATATATATATATATATATATAAAAATTCCTATTTATATAGATGTAATTCCTTCATATGTGTATATATATATGTGTGTGTATATATATATCTAAACTGAATATTTCCTCCACAGTTTCATATTTTCATTGTTTTATATATATATTTCCTTTCTTATACATGTATAAATTTAGATGGTGGAATGTTTAATTTTTTTTTTAAGCATAGATTTTAAAATTAAAATGCCTATTTTAATTTAATTCACATTCAAGACATCACATCTTTAATAAAGATTTCACATCAGTATTGATATATTAGAGTCACAGGGTAAAATAATTTCCTCACATAATATAGAACTTCATCCGTAAACTACAGACATTTTAAGTTAAATGAATTTAAAGATCTTTTGTCCATAGTTTCCTATGATCTCTTTGCACTTTGTGGTGGAAAATCAATAACTTTAGGATGCTTCATCTGAGCCATTCAGCAAACTTTTTCCATAAACATCCTATTGTGCTCCACTGACTAGAAAGGAGCCTACAATAATTAGTTCACATGTAAATGTGGGTATTACAAGGCCATGATTTAGCTTCTTAACTCCTACAGTCAGGAAATCTTGTATGTAATGTGTCTCTGTCTGCACTGATCATGCATTTTTATAGACTAGTCACAAAATAAAATTAATATTTGAGTTTTGTAGTAAAAAAATAATTGCTTGATATGAAAATAGATACCAAATATAAATGGAACCACTATATTTTGCTTTCAGTTACAATTTTTTTTTAATAATCTGAAAGAATACATTCCCTAAAAAATCATTCAGAAAATAGCTACATAATAAAATACAAAACAAATTAGTAATTTGGAAATAATGGGGAAATCAATTAAAATATAAACCACATCATTATTAATCTTATTTATAAAATGGATTTTTGTCATATGAGCATGTCCTGAGGACAGAAGAGTTCATCAAAATGGAGTTTCCTCAGGAACAATATCCTAGAAAATTCCCAGCCAGTGCTTTACACAGATTGAGCCATTCCTTATTATTAAGGGAATGATAGGTTAGACCTCAATTTCTCTTACAACGAATAGATTTATGATAATTCAGAAGTGTACCAGTCCAATAATGAAACTTTTGTACTCTAAATGCTGTATAATGAGCATTAGCATGTTTCAATGTTGCTTGATATGAAATTTTATTGCCACAATAGCCTCATTTTTAGTGACAATCCATGTAATGAGGTGCAACCACAGTGCCTTAGAAGTCCAGATGAACTATGATGGCTGAGATAAAATTATTTCCCTGAAGTGAACTCCAACCATAAAGCTCGCAGACATACCAGTATCTTCTTACTTATCTCAAATTCCCAGTAGGACCTACATTTGAGTTTATCTGGCTCTACAGTTTCAATTTGGCATGAAGCAGCAGAGAGGGACAGAAAGAATGCAAGAGCTGAATGTGATCTGACTGAATCAAGTTTAGAAGGCACTTATTGCCAGCACCCAGTTTGGAAAAAAAAAAAAAAAAGACACTGATGGCTAAAATCAGCTGTAAAGAAGAGTCTACATGAAAGTTAAATCAAGTCAAAGAACCTGGAAAATGTTACTGAAGGATTAAGATTCACTACCAAGACAGGAACAAGATGAAGGGTAAAAAATCCCCAAACAAATGAAAATACACATGCACAGGAAGAAATAATTATTTCCTCTTCCCCACATTGAATCCAAACCTAGTTTCTCCTAATTTTTAATCCCTGTTATTGCACAATTGCATCAGAGAAATGTAGATAAACACCTTAATATGAGGCTATTCCACCTTCTAACAACCTCAAGTTGTCCTTCTAAGAAAATGCTCATTAGACCAAGTTTGCAAGGTTACAACCTAGAGAGCTTAAACAGCCAACACCTTCCAAAGCCCATCTCATTTGCTATTAATGAGAACCTTTAAAATCACTAGAAAAGTACACCAATTTAATATGCTTCATTCTGAGCTGTGGGTCAGAGATAATTAAATGCATTAGCTGCTCTGCAGAATCCACAGAATATACATATTTTAAGAGCTTTATAGTAAAATGATAAAGGTATGGCTTTAAAAGGTAATTTCTTTAACTGTTAACACATGCAATACTAGTGGTGTATTCTCTTCTTCCAAATAGATAGTGGAACACTGAACTCTGCAATGTGATGCTACGTAGCATACCAAGTCATGACTGTAGAGAGCTGTCTAGAAAATGGAAAAGACCATCTGTACTTCATGATTCTCTAAATATATTGTCTTTGGAAAAAAAAGTCATATTCCCTAGAACCACAGAGTTGTTTGACTGGGAAGGGTACTCCATAGGTCATCTAATCTAAGACCCTTGCAGTCAGCTGGAACACCCTCCACTAAGATAAGGTCATTCAGAGCTTTGTAGAGCCTGACTGAGTATCTCCAGGGATGGGGCCTCAGCTACCTCCCTGGGAAACCTGTTCCAGTGTTCCGCCCCCTCATATCATGAACTTGTTCATAACAGCTAGTCTCTTTCATTTCCAATCATTGCTCCTCATCTTATCTCTACAGGCCTTTGGAGACAGTCCCTCTGCAGCCTTGTTGTAGGCCTCCTTCAGGTACTGGAAGGCTGCTATTAGGTCTCCCTGAAGCCTTCTGTTCTTCAGGCTAAATAACCCCAGATCCCTCAGCCTGTCCTTGTAACAGAGATGTTCCAGACACCTGATAATTTTCTTGGTCCTCCTCTGGACCTTCTCTGTCAGATATCCTTCCTATGTTAGAAGGTTCCAGAGCTGGATGCAGTACTGGAGGTGAAGTCTCACCAGAGCAGAGAAAAGTGGCAGAATCTCCTCTCTCGACCTCCTGGACATGCTTCTTTTGAGGCAGTCCAGTATGGCACTGGCCTTCTGAGCTGCAAGTGCACACTGTTGGCTCATGTCCGTCTTCCTGTCTACCAGCATCCCTGCTCCCTTCTGCAGGGCTTCTGTCAATTTCATCATCCCTCAGCCTGTATTAATAACTGGAATTGCCCAGACCTAGGTGCCAATTCCACTCAAGAATTGTTTCTCTGAGTTTCCTTACTCTCAACCTTTTTTGTTTCTTTCAAACTAATAATGAAATTGGAGAGGTATGGCAGGTACCTCTCCTAAAGAATTCTCTCAGGTCTTTCCACACAGTCAAAGTAATTGCATCTTAATGAGTTACCACTCATTAGCTGTGTAGTAAGAGCTGACTGTGCATGTTCTTCACTCACCTGAGGCCTGAAATAAGGAGTATTTAATCTAAATTATGCTCATTGGTATCTCTTGTTAATGTGTTTTACTTTGCAATTTGCAAAGCCTATAAGCAAGAACAGTCAATACATGAGATTATATTATACAGATTCATGGTGCCCAGCATCAAAAGCTTTTGTAAAAAGCCCAGAATTGTACAACAAGGTTAGAAAGGGCTCTTTTATAAAGCCTATATAAATTGGTCTTTACTGAATAAAAATGCAAAATGTGATCATGGTTAATTTATCCAAGGCTCTGTAAAACTACCTTCTACAATTTTAGTTATATCCTTCCTGGAGAACAAAAAACAATAGGACACAAAGGATATTTTATTGTATTTCATAGTAATAAATTTCCCTTGAAATGATTACTCATGATAAACACACCAATTTCACTAAAAAAAAAAAGGTATGCCTGAAGCTTGGCACAATCCTAGTAACAATAAAAGAACAATATAAAGTATTAAAAGAGGAAAATATATTTTATTATTGAAATGGAGAAATATAGGGCCTGAAAACCTCAATTCTCAAGAAGTTATGCAGTCTCTGAGTAGCTGTTCTGCTTTAAAGCTTCACATACTCTGCATTTCTTTCTCTTAGACATAAGCCGTGTTGAGGAATTTAAGAAATGGCAGAGAAGTTAACTAAGTTTTGAATGTTGAAAACAAGGAAATAGAAGATGAAATCTGCAAATTAGTCCAGAACCTAAACGGATAAATTTAGAGTGTAGTTCTACATTACAGATACAAGACAATACTCAGCTCCAGAGACTGTATTTTCATCCCTCAGATGGGATAAAGATGAGGCCTTGTGGTGTCAGTTTATAACCCTCTTGAACTGTGCTTTGACACACCTAACTCACTGCCTTATCTGCTTTGGTTTGCTGTATTGTCATGGAGTCAGGGAATTAATGTGGCTGAGTCAGGAATTATAAAAATAGCATTATTTTATTTTCCTGAACACCCCAGCCCCAGACTATCTACAAAATGAGTTTAGGTTTATTTACAGATTCTAGTTCAATTGGGAATTTCTTCAAAAGGATGTTATAGACAAGCGCAGAGATTTAGGAAGTCAGGAAATGGAAAAGGCTAAGCTATAAACACAGCTTTATCCCACTGTAAGTCAAGCTGAGCAGAGAATTAAGGGAACAGCAGGCCTTACATACAGAGGTGAGGTAGGTATTCAACAGTGATCCCTTGCTGGATTTCTCTGCTCTCAGCTGCCTTCTGACACTGTAAGCAATATCCAATAGTACAGATCCAAGCAGAAGCCCAAGGCGAGTGGCAGAGCTGCCAAACTCGGAAATGTCTCAAGACACGACTGCCACAAGACAGGGATTTGTGGAAGTGCCACCACCTTTGCAGTGGCAGGGGAGAGCCAAAACTGCTAGGGTCCCGCAGACTGGGAAGCAGCCAGGAAGCTGGCTGCTAATATGGACTGACAGTAGCCAGTCTGTGTGTTGCCAGCAGCTCTCTCAAAGGACCCCAGGGCTTGCCAAACCTGCAAGTTTGCACGGAATGGTGCAAAAGTGGGGAGAATCATCTAAAAGGAGGGATGGTGTAAAACTGAGCGTTGTGTGAAAAGGTAGGAGCCATCCAAAAGTGGGGACAGTCCAAAACAGCAGGAACCTGTCCTGTCAGGAACTCTGTCAAGGCAGAAGCTCTTTCAAGGCAGGAATCTTTAGTCTTCTCCCTTGCTCTATTTATCCCTTTCTAGACAAAGTGTCCATTTACCATTTTATACTGGGTGCAAAAATGTAGGCAACCACCAGCCTGATTTTGGCACAGGCTTCCACATGGGTCAGCACATGCAAAAAGGCACCTTTTGCTGTTCCACCTTCAAGCCTGCAGAGTGGAGGGGGGAAAGCGGTTTTTGTGCATTCTCCCCATTCAAACCAATGGAGCAAGGGAAAAATAGAAAGGAATTTGGAGTATTCCAGAGCACATGTCCAGTTCTCAATGGGCCATTCATCCTTAGCACTTCAGAGACTGCAACAGACTGCCTAGGTAGTCTGCAGTAAGTGGAGAAAATTCAGTGGGAATTGACAAGAACAGTGACAAGAACAGTAACAAGAATAAGAACTTCACTCATAGGTAAAACTGAAAGAATTGAGTTTTTTTCTAGACTGAAGTAGCAAATAAAGCATGCACCTTTTAGTAGAATCATAGAATCATAGAATCAACCAGGTTGGAAGAGACCTCCAACATCATCCAGTCCAACCTAGCACCCAGCCCTATCCAGTCAACTAGACCATGGCACTAAGTGCCTCAGCCAGGCTTTTCTTGAACACCTCCAGGGACGGTGCCTCCACCACCTCCCTGGGTAGACCATTCCAATGCCAATCACTCTCTCTGTGAAGAACTTCTTCCTAATATCCAGCCTATACCTACCCTGGCACAACTTGAGACTGTGTCCCCTTGTTCTATTGCTGGTTGCCTGGCAGAAGAGGCCACCCCCACCTGGCTACAATAAAAACTAAATTTATACCAAGGAAGAACTGCACTGTATCTTAAGCTCCTTTTCTGGTAGAGAGACAGGCAAGCAGAGAAATGTGTTCTGTAGGAAGCTACAGAATCCCTGCAATAGGAAATGTTTAAGATGTTAAAACATCTAGATGCCTTAGATCACAGGAAAGAAGGAGAGATGACTTGCTGTGCTTCATTTGTTTTACTAAAGTCTATGGAATTAGATTTTCCTGAAGTTGGCAAAAATGAGAAAAGAATTATAGGTTTGTTTATGGTTATTGAGTTGATATTTGTATAAAAATAGATGGAAGTTTGTATGTGGTTATGTATAAAAATAGATGGAAGAGATCATAAATACCAATATCTGCTGTGTTCTGTTCTCTCCCATTTTCGCCTTGTCAAAGCATACAATTCCTTAAGAAAACAAATGAAGTTTACATTTCTGACTCCAACATATGCAAAAGAATTGTTCATCATTTACATATAAGGGTCCTTAATACAATTTTTTATCTCTTGTAGATGATGTGTTTATCACTCAAATTTATTTTAGCTTGCATATCTATTAATTCAGATAGTTTAATGTTTATATCAGAATGACAAAGTCCTCGGAAAAAAGCAAAGCACTGGGCATTGTTTAATTCTTGTAGGAAATTGAGAGCATGATAAATTCCATTCCTATGTGCCTGTTTTAACAACTGTTAATAATGTAGATAAAAAATGTAGTCATTTTGGGAATCTGGAAAATGGAAAGGAGAAAGAAAGAAAGAAAAGCAAAACATGTATTTCTCAAAGTACTTTAGCAGGTGCTTTTATTCAAACATGAGGATATTTACATTCTCTTCAAAGAAATCAATCTGCTTTCAAGCTGAAGCACATGCTTTGGTCCACTCTAGGTCCATGGTACATTCTGTTCAACTTACTTAAAATACAAAAAGAAAAAAAAATGAAATTAGGATGACATGTAAGTTTTTGGACCCTGGCATTTTTGTGTATCATTGTTCTTTCTTAAGTGAGATCTAATGGCTGTAGTAGGAAATCACTCTTCATTGTCACAAACATATCAAGGCATCTCTTCTAAGGAGAAATAGTGGTTAGTTAATCTTGATTCAGGGATTTTTAGTCAGACTAACTGAATTAGACTAATCTGAATATTCACAGCATAGAAATATATAAATTTTCTTGTAAAAAAATGTTCTGGCACTATAAACCTGTGATTTTTGCTCCACCTCAGTTTGAATAATTTTACTCTGTCTCCCCAGTTCACCTATCCTATCCTATCTCCTAATACTTTGAGATCTCATCAGTTATAGTGTTGCCCTTACTGGTGAATTGTCAGTCTCATCATGGTGTGGAAGGAAGAACATCACATTTCTTGAATTTTTGAGGCTTTGAATAGCTGAGTGAGGCCTTGAGCAGCTCAATATAGTTGTGAGTAGATATCTCTGAGGTCCCTTCCAATATAAACCATTCTAGGATTTTATGATGATCCTTTCATATTGTGCCATCTCTGGGGGTCTTCAAGAAAAGCCTGGATGAGGCACTTAGTGCCATGGTCTAGTTGACTGGATAGGGCTGGGTGATAGGTTGGACTGGATGATCTTGGAGGTCTCTTCCAACCTGGTTGATTCTATGATTCTATGAATAGCAGGAGCCTCAGTGCCTCTACACTAGATCTCAGTGCCTCCACATTGTCCTCTACAGCCTCATGAGCTGTGCCTGGGATCTGATGTACTTTCTGTTCTGTTTAGCGTATTTGTGACTGTCCAATCAGCCTTAAAGGACCCTTGGATTTTTTAGAAAGTTTCACTGTGAAATCATAGCACATACAAGTGACTCAAAAAATGTGATATACTTATGATCTATAAGGTGTTAAAATATTTGTGGTGGTATTCTACTTTTTGAGTCAGTAGGTTTCCAGATATATTTTTTTAGGGCAGTATTTGATGTCAGAGTCTGCATATTGAAGCCATCAGAAAATGTTGCTTTTAAAATTTAATGTACTTGTTTATAATCATTTGCAATTGAAAATGGAAGTGACAAAAAATGAGTTTTTAGTTCAAATGGCTATTGAAAGATGAATCATATTTTATTTCTGCTCAGGACCATATTCTGCTCTCAACTTTATATTTCTCTGCTTAGAAAAGTTTAAACTGGAGGAAGAAATTGACGACCTGAAGGTGTTCCCAGTAGACTTATTTTGACAGTCCTTAATGCTTGTGTTAATGTGTAAGTCACAAAGAAATCAAAGCAGCTCTCATGGTTTCCAGGACAGACACTTAGGAAATACCTAAGAAAACTTTATCTTCAATTCCTGAGAGACAATAAATGCAGAACCTCATAATGCAGGTTTTACAGAGCTGTTTTCTGAGTAGAAGCATAGTGGGGGGTTGCCATTTTAACATAGCAGGGATCATTTTATTTGTCAGTAGATTACTTGCCAGCAAAGTAGAAACAAAACAAAAAACCCAAAACCAACCAACTAAAGAAACCCAAATCCAAAACATTTGGATGGACTTATCTATTTGTTTGTTTGTTTAGATCTAGAGGAGAAAAAACATTAGCAGTTATCTATTCTTCAATAAGAATTCTAAACATTTTGAGGCAATACATCACTTAGTATATTCGCTCTTTAATTCAAAGAATGTCATAGAATCATAAAATGGCTTAGGATGGAAGTGACCTTAGAGATTGTCTACTCCAGTAGACAGGCAGGAATGCTTCTCAACTAGACTCAGCTACTCAAAGCCTTGTCTGACATGATCTTGAACACCCCAGGTAGGAGACATTCTATGAGTACATTAGAAGAAGAACTGTTTCCTTTAGGATTATTCTCAAGACTTTCCATGAGTAGTGACAGCTAATAGAAAGAGGAGAAATGGTGGTGAGCATCAACAAATTTGAGAAGTTATGGGCAGCATTTTCATTTGGACACTCCTGAAGTCCATCAGTTTTGCATTGATACTACATGCATCCATGTTTCCAGATCTCCAGATGGAGCTGCCTCTCCTCTGCTTGTTGCCATGGAGTTCTGCTTGTTTTGTTCTATTGTTTACAGAAGGCTCAGGGGTTCTAAAAATCTTCAAAAGATTTCTAATACCTAGGAAAGTGCTTTCTTACCTCTATAAGAGCTCCTACTTTGAAAGTAAAACATATTGCCAGCAAGTAAATATATTTTTTGACAAGTCTGAATAAGACAGTCTAAACATGCATTGCTCACAAACCAGACAAATCCCAAACTTGTAAGGTTCCAGTAGGCTAGAGAACAATTTGTAGCAACTCACGATAGTCCAGTTTTGAACAATAGAAGCCATTACTTCCATTATGATCCCATATGTATGTATATAAACATATATACAGGCAAAATTGAAACTTACATTAGTTTTCTTATGGCTGAGAATCTCAGTACACCTTTTATGATTGATTTTTTTTTCTCAATCTATAACTTAGAATACAATAAAGAAGCTTCATCTCTTTAAGAGAACCATGCCTATAACATCCATACTCTAAAAATTTATCTGCCATTCTTTCTGAAGGTATTCTCCTAGACAAGTCTGACTCCTGATTTCAACTCTAGTTGTTTCTGACTAGATTCATCTGCAGCAAAGATCACAGTATCACAGTATCACAGTATCATCACGGTTGGAAGAGACCTCACAGATCATCAAGTCCAACCCTTTACCACAGAGCTCAAGGCTTAGACCATGGCACCAAGTGCCATGTCCAATCCTACCTTGAACAGCCCCAGGGGCGGCGACTCCACCACCTCCCCGGGCAGCCCATTCCAGTGTCCAATGACTCTCTCAGTGAAGAACTTTCTCCTCACCTCAAGCCTAAATCTCCCCTGGCGCAGCCTGAGGCTGTGTCCTCTCGTTCTGGTGCTGGCCACCTGAGAGAAGAGAGCAACCTCCTCCTGGCCACAACCACCCTTCAGGTAGTTGTAGATAGCAATAAGGTCACTCCTGATCTCTTTCCAGCCTACACAGTAGCCTTTTATCACAGCTGTTATAGGCTAAGTTCACATATTTTTATATTGGAAAATAGGTCTTCTATCCCTTTATGCTATCTACAACTACCTGAAGGGAGGTTGTAGCCAGGTGGGGTTGATCTCTTCTCCCAGGCAACCAGCAACAGAACAAAGGGACACAGTCTCAAGCTGTGCCGGGAGAAGTATAGGCTGGATGTTAGGAGGAAGTTCTTCTCAGAGAGAGTGATTGGCATTGGAATGGGCTGCCCAGGGAGGTGATGGAGTCACTGTCCCTGGAGGTGTTCAAAAAAAGCCTGGCTGAGGCACTTAGTGCCATGGTCTAGTTGACTAGCTAGGGCTGGGTGCTAGGTTGGACTGAATGATGTTGGAGGCCTCTTCCAACCTGGTTGATTCTACAATTCTATGTTCCTACGTTCCTGTGACTTTTACAGTATAACCTGTATGTGCACCATCTTATTTACCTCTTTACATATGTGAAACATTAAAAAAATACATTTTAAAGTGGTCATTATTTTCTTCATGTTTTCTAAAATAAGCTGTCTGAGCACAGCTTGTGGGGCAGGCCAGATCAGCAATGTAATGATTGGAGACCTTGTTATTTTTTCTGTGCAATTTCTCATCCAATTTATAATGATTACAACTATGGGCCATGAAAGCATCAGGAATAAAGGTATAGCACTAATCATCAAGACTTGTCAAATCTATATCTAAGATAAAATGCTGCAAATTAGAATCTATCTCTTTTTTCATGTAGTAGCACTGTTTTCTCAAAGGCTGGCACGCCAGGTCAAATGGCTACAGAAACTGGAAAAGCCTGCAGGCAGCCAGTTTACTGAGTACAAGCTTGGATGGTAGGTGATTATCTTACAATCAGAAAATGGCTACAGCTTGCTTAAGGGGGTTCAAATATGGGTTTTCTTCTAAATATTTGATACTTGACTTAAAGGAAGCTGTATGGCCAAAGGAAGCAGATTTAAAGGTTTGAAGTTAAGCCAGATCTGTTCAGAAAAATGATCCTTGGTATTGTGATCTAGCTTTAGCAAAGTATATAGCCAGATAATACCTGATGGCCAGACACTTGAGAGGGATGCATGCAAGAAAGTAAGGAAAAGACATAGACACAATTTGTCTAGAAACTGTGAGTTCAGGTATTGAAATATGACTTACACAATTAGCTTTTTTTGGTTAAATCCTGTTCAGAGAGCTGTGACACTATCATATGCTTTGTATTTTGTCACAGAAGATGGAAATCTAGTAACCAAAACTGTATTATGCAATGAAATAATTGTTTTATTTAATTTGCTTTTGTTGTTGTTTTATTTTGTTGCATTTTGTTTTGGTTGTTAGAGGTTTTGTTGGTTGTTGTTGTTGCTGCTATTTAAATCTTTTTTGTTGTAGTTTTTTGGGGGTTCATTTAATTTAAAAAAGAAAAAAAAAAGTACAACTTGGGTTTCCTCTTTATTAAAAGGTCCATTCTGGACTAAAAATAAAGAAAATATTTTTAACTATGAAGCCAATTTCCCACTCACAGTTCATATTCCAAGGCTTTGAAAGTTTTCCATCACTTTCAGAGCTGGAATTAAAACGTTGTGCTTTTCTGGCAAATAGCTCAAGTAGGTATCTAACAGATCAAGTAAAAAATTATCAGCTAAGTTTTGTACAGTCTTGATGATCTGAAGCCACTCCTTGCCTTCAAACTCTATGAATCTTCTAAACAGCTCTATATTTATATTGAGATGTATAATATATATGGAGTTATGCATAGAAAAGGTAGCTGGCTAATGTATGTGATAGGTTTTCTGTCCAAAACTCTTTTCTTCATCAAGGATATGTAAATTACAATTATTGATTTTGTTGACTTGGAATCATAGGTGACTGGAAGGTTGTCTAATTAAAAATGTAGGAATCGATTAAAGTTTCAGCTATTTATCACATTAGTCTGTACATAATTCCTGGCAAAAAGAAACCCAAACCAAAACATTGTTGACTAGACTAGACTATATCTTATAAAGAAAGATGACTTCTGTCATTTACAGTCTTGTAATAGGAAGCTTCACTGTTCTGGAACACTCGGAGCAAAGTCAACCTGCTGTTGCTACTTTAAATATAATCTTGTTCCACTGAGTTCTGTGGTCAATTACACATTTATTTAGACATTGTCATTGCTCAGGTGGTTAACAATGACCCTTCATCAATCAGGACGCTGCAATTTGCAGTGTTTAGTTCTTGAAGATTGGTGGAAATCTTTCATAGTGTTGTGGAATAGGTTGGAGTGGAAGAGGGACCTCCAAAGGTCATCTAGTCCAACTTCCCTGCAATAAGCAGGGACATCCTCCACTAGGTCAGGTTTCTCAGACCCTCACCAAGCCTCATCCTGAAACTATTCCTGTGTCCCAGTGCCTTCATGGTGAAGAACTTTTTCCTAACATCCACTCTAAATCTCCTCTAATTTCAAACCATTGGCCCTTGTTCTATCACTATAAGGCCTTTGGAAACAGTCATCTGCAGCCTTCTTGTAGGCTGTCTCTGGGTACTGGAAGGCTGCTATTAGGTCTCACTGGAGCCTTCTCTTCTCCAGGCTGAACACATATTTACACATACATCAGTCTCCTCTAGATTAGAACAGGGTTCTATTTTATCTGTGAACCAATGGAATTTCACACTTTTGTGTGGCTTTCACAAGTCCAAAATCAGAGAACCTCTAAATCAACAGCACTTCAGAATGCAAGAATGTTTATAGGACTTACAAACTTTGCTGTCATAGACTTAATAGGGAAATATTCAATTATATTGTATGGCAGGTATACACATGTGTAGGAATGCAGACCAAAATTCAGATAGATATACTAGGAAATACTTTACAGAGAGGGTATCAAACACTGAAATGGTCTGCCCAAGACAGGGCACTCCCTGGAGGTATTTAAGCAGTGTGGGGACCTGGCACTTAGGGACATGGTGTAATATTGACCCTTCAGTGGTGGGTTGAAGGTTGGACTGGATGATCTTTGAGGTCTCTTCCAACAAAATATTTTCTGTGGTTCTGTGATATGCACTGGATTTACACAGGGCATGCTGGCTACTGATCACAGAGCTCAGTTCATGCAATTAGTTTCAATCTGTTAACTTTAAAGAAGTCACTCCATCAGTGTAACTGAAGGAAAAATTTGAACCACCTATTGCTATTTTTTAAGTCTTCATGAGTTATTTAAAATGCTGAAGTCAAGTAAGTTGTGAATTCTCAACTAATCTGGCAGGAGTTCCCTCCCTCCCAAAAATTGTAGCTCTGTCCAGAATGTGTAAAAGATTGGCACAAACTACTCTCTATGTTTTACAAGTATTTCCAGTATGATGCTGAAAGTAGAGCCTAACAAGCATAAACAGTGTGAGACACTGCTCATCCATCTCACATAAAGATATTTTGCTGACTGTACTTATTGCACTTAAAATCCCTCAATAGGAACTGCAAGAAAAATAAAATTATGTGAATATGAATACACAAAATATTTTAAGGCCCTACTGTATAATCTGCTTCACTACTTTTCATTAGAGGCATCTCTGAAGTGAGCATGAACTTATTGGGCTGGTGATGGTCCTAATGGTCCCCTAACAGAAGGAACACAGAGAAGCAGTGCTTGCACAGCAGGTTTTTTAATGGCCAGAAAAGTAGTTTATGGTTAATGATCATGAACCAGGTTTCTGGCCTTTCCAGTAATCATCCAAATATGCCAGATTTTCCCTGATAGAGTAGGCATGTAGCTATATTTTCAGTTATGAAGCTCATATGAGTGTATGGAATAATATCTCCATATGTTCTTCCTCATCCAGATCAGTATGAATTCCAGGAGAAATTCCAAGAAATCTGGAAACTGTATAGGGCCACTGTAAACCAAGGGGTTTAGATGCCAGGAAGCTACAATCTTGTCCAGATCCACACCACACCCTGCATATGGGTTGTGTCTAAATACTACAACGTAGGCCTAAATATACTTAAGGAGTTGCATATGTCCTTTGGAAGAGAGCATTCTATTCCTCCCATCTCTGCCATGCTGACCAATAGCCTTTGATGTCATGAAAAGAGAAATAAAGAACAAATTGAAAGATGAGCTCTCTACTTTCTACAAGCAAATTAAGAAAGTCATCACATTTCAGTGACAAAGGAAAAAAAGTGTTGTTCACATACTTCTGCTTCAAACTGTATTAATGATTCATTTTAGTTCAAACCATCATCAACGATTTACTGATTCAGTGTCATGACTTATTTTTCAGAGTTATCCCATATGATTTATTCTGTACTGTATAATATGCAAATTCTGATACAAACAAAAATCAACAAGACAAGCAGTATACCAGTAGTTTACTGCAGAAAAGGGTAGATTTATTATTCGAATTTTAATCAGAATCAGTAGCCTAATTGTGAAGAAAATCTCCTGGCTGTCCTAGTTATAGTGCTGTGGTTGGAAAGTAAGATTCCTTTCAGAGTAAGTGTATCCAGCAAAGAAACTTCTTAAATACACCTAATGTGCCCCAATTATCATATCGAGTGCATGAGTCCAGACAAGAGATATTCTGAAATACACCCTTTGAAAGAGTGCAGTACAGAGCTGCAAATATGCTGAAGTCAGTGGAACACCTCCCTTCTGAGGAAAGGCTGAGGGAGCTGGGTTGGACAAGGGGGACCTATGGGGTGATCTCATTCATGTTTATAAAGGTATTAACGGCAGTGTTGGGAGGATGGAGCCGGCCTCTGCTCAGTGATGTCCAATGATAGGACAAGAGGCAGCAGATGCAAGCTGAAGCAGAGGTGTTTCCACATGAACATAAAAACCTCTTCCACAGTGAGTGTGATAGAGCCCTGGAACAGGCTGCAAAAGAGGTTGTGGATTCTCCTTCTCTGGAGACATTGAAAACCTACCTGGATGTGTTCCTGTGTGACCTGCTCTATGTGATCCTGTTCTGGCATGGGAGTTGGACTCAATTATCTCTGGAGGTCTTTTGCAACCCCCAACATTCTGTGATTCTGTATAATTCTTCCAGTTGTCCAGAGCAGGAAACTGGCTGCCTGACTACACAAATCCTTTCTTCCACTGTCCTCACTCCTATGAAATTGTTGCGCAGAAGTCTCCCTAATCTTATCCAAAATAGACAACTTCATCAAGTACTATCAAAATACCTCTGGAGGAAAGCAGTTCACAGTGGAAGAGGTGCAGAAAGGACTACTAGCTTGAAATGGAGATCTTGAAATGGAGATCTTGAAATGGAGATCTGTTTCTATCAGCTAAACTCAAAACATTTTATTCACTATCTAAAGTTAAAAGTTCAACAAAGGCATGATTTATGAAAAGACTAAGACTATGAGTCAATAAAACCTGCCTATAAATAGGTAGATAGCAGAAGACAAGAATATATCCAAGGAGCATTCTTTTTACAGCAGGTGAAATGATATATTTAATGTTAACTTAATTTGATGCTGAAGCTTGATATTATTTTATAAATAACATTAGATAATATTATAAAAAATATCAATATGGGGAGCCCACATTTCCAGTTTCTAGTTACCCAAATAGAAACTTATATGATTGTTTCTTCTTTAAGGACCACCACAATTGCTCTACATAGGCTGGCATATAATTTTTTTAATCAGTTTGTTTAACTGGGGGTAAATCTCACAGCTCAACTCTAGCAATGTCAGCATATAAGTGACAATTCTTTCTTTTATGCCATGGAAATCTTTAGTTTGGAAAATATTATGGACTCCAACTATTAATCTAGCACTGCCAAGTACAGAACTAAATCATGCCCTTCATAGAACCATAGAATCAACCAGGTTGGAAGAGACCTCCAACATCATCCAGTCCAACCTAGCACCCAGCCCTATCCACTCAACTAGACCATGGCACTAAGTGCCTCATCCAGTCTTTTCTTGAAGACCTCAAGGGATGGTGCCTCCACCACCTCCCTGGGCAGCCCATTCCAATGGCAAATCACTCTCTCTGGCAACAACTTCCTCCTAACATCCAGCCTATACCTACCCCGGCACAACTTGAGACTGTGTCCCTTTATTCTGTTGCTGGTTGCCTGGGAGAAGAGACCAACCCCCACCTGGATAAAATGTCCCTTCAGGTAGTTGTAGACAGCAATGAGCTCTGCCCTGAGCCTCCTCTTCTCCAGGCTAAACAACCCCAGCTCCCTTAGCCTCTCCTCATAGGGTTTGTGTTCCAGGCCCCTCACCAGCTTTGTTGCCCTTCTCTGGACACGCTCCAACACCTCAACATCCTTCTTGAATTGAGGGGCCCAGAACTGGACACAGTACTCAAGGTGTGGCCTGACCAGTGCTGAGTACAGGGGAAGAATAACCTCCCTTGTCCTACTGGCCACACTGTTCCTGATGTTCCTGTTCAGCACCATATCAACATATCTTTTAAATACCTCCATGGATGGTGACACAACTGCTTTCCTGGGCAGCCTGTTCCGGGATTGGACAACCTTTTCAGTGGCTATTTTCCCCTAATATCCAATCTTGAGCACCTTGAGGTCATTTGCTCTTGTTGCATTGATTTTTACTGCGGTGAAGAGATCGGCTACTACTTTGCTACGATCTCCTTTTGAGTTGTAGAGAGCAGTAAGGTCTCCCCCCTGAGCCTCTTTTCCTTCAGACTAAGCAACCTCAGTTTGATCACCTGTTCTGTCTGCTCTTCTAGACCCTCCACCAGCTTCTTTGCCCTTCTTTGGACCAGCACCTTCTTGTATCTCATTGGAGATATTCTTCTCCTATTTCGTCAGACAGATTAACAATTCATGTTTTCCAACTTAAAAGAATGAAACAGCCTGTGTGATGGCAGGAGAGTCACTATTCTCTGCTTAAGTGCAAAAATCCTAGGATATTTTCAGAATCAGATCATTTATATCATGTGCTAAAATGATTTTGTTGATTGCTATTTTTATATCTCATGTATTTCCACATGTTTCATGTTGAGTGTATCAATGCTCTTTTTGACACTGAACATATATACTCTTAGTAAGAAAAAGATTAAAACTGTTTATAACATCAAGATCCCAGAATGGTGTAAATCAAAATAACTGTAACTGTTTCAGTGAAGAATCCTATTAGCAAGACTGTAGAGCTTGAACACTTGGGGCAGTGCCAAATGTATGCGGTTCAACAAGTCGAAGTGCAGGGTCCTGCATCTGGGTCCAGCCAATCCCAGGCACAGATCCAGGCTGAATGCAGAGTGGGTTGAGAGTAGCTCTGAAGAAAGAGACTTGGGGATGCTGATTGATAAGAACCTCACCATGAGCCAGCAATACTGTCATGTGGCCCAGAAGGCAAATCATGTGCCAGACTGCATCAAGAGGAGTGAGAGTGATGAGACTGTGGAATAGGTTGCCTAGGGACATTGCCCTCCCTGGAGGTGTTCAAGGCCAGGCTGGACAAGGCAGGGAGGTTGGAGTAGATATGTCTGAGGTCACTTCCAACCTAAGCCATTCTATGATTCTATGAATAGAAATTAATTTCTTTCAGTTCTATGTCTTTGCTAGTAAACTAACGAAGTTTATTTGAAACAAGCAAAAAATACAGACTCAGTTTCTATAAAGATGCTGTATGCAAAGAAAAAAAAAGTCTTGGTAATTGTTTAATAGAACTGGATGATTTTATGACAAATTCATTCAACTCTTTATATCTTTTATTTTTGATAATGTCTAAAATGTGGGTTATAGTACGTTTTATATGAAAGAAATCGATAGTAGTATGTAAGCATGAAAAAGGTAGTCTAATATGTTATTTCTGACTGTCCCTTACTTAAAAACTGAGAAGCAGCTCTTCTGAAGCTAATCCCTTTTTATTTAGGTTAGTCAACAAATAGTGGAATTGCACAAAAATGTTCAAATTTATAGAAAGTCTTAAAAACTCCTGGGGCCTGTACAGTGCTGACTTATACTTCATGCAACCTCATTGGGTTCAAGTGCCCATGGGCTTAAAAGAATTCTTTGCTTTCCATGATGCCATTGGAATGGGCTGTCCAGGGAGGTGGTGGCGTCACCATCCCTGGGGGTGTTCAAGAAAAGACTGGATGAGGTGCTTGGTGCCATGGTCTAGTTGACTGGCTAGGGCTGGGTGCTAGGTTGGACTGGATGATCTTGGAGGTCTCTTCCAACCTGGTTGATTCTATGATTCTGTGAAGCACATGTACACTGAAAATGTACTGACAATGAGGTTCAAAAGCTCTGTTGCATTAGGAAGAATCTAAATGTTTTAAATTACACATCACACTTGAATTATATTAATAGGCACTATATATTCAAATGTATTTTTAGATTAAGTCGTTTTGGTACAGATTTTGTCAGAGTGAATAGCTCATGGCATCTGAAGTAATTCCTCATGTAATGTGCTGAGGCAGATTAGAACAGATGAAATTCTCTGCTGTCTTGTGGCTGCTTATAATTGAATAGAATGGTTCAGGTTGGAAGGGACCTCCACAGGCCATCAAGCATGGAACTGGTAGAAAATACAGTCTTTAAGGTGCCCTAACACTCATTCTGCCTGAAACTTAGAGGCAAATTGTTTTACAAATCAATATATACAAAATCATTTTATTTGTCAAGGAATGGAATATTTTTATGTTAAAAAAAATCAATCTTGCTGGACTATGTAATGCTTAGTGAGATATACAGATAAAATAGATATGAATATTCTTGGCAGTAATAATAACAAGAAACACAACATTGTTTTGTAATGATCACCACAGTGCAAATTTAAACAACATGAGACTGATGCAGTCAGTACTCACTGGTAATACTGCAAATTTCTCTGAAGGTAGTAAATATGGCACACATCCTAGCATACTTTATTCTTCTTTCTCTTTCTGTGTCTGTTGTGAGGACTGCATTCTTGTCTAGGAAGATGGGAATTATACAGGAACAAATGCATCAATGGAAAAGAACCTATTTTGAAACAGAAAGCAGGTTACATACACGTCAAACAGAATTGTGCCAGTCTTCAAACACATAGAGAGAAAAGTCCAACAGGTGCCATGATTCCAAATCTTCTGATGTTTTTCATCCACATAAATGATACAGACAGAGAAACCAGCTGCAAAGATGTTAAGTTTACTGAAACAAAATACTGCAGGGAGTACTAAATACCATGCAGCTATCAAGGATACAGGAGAGGGATTTTGGATCATCTTTATAGAGTAATTGCACAACACATGTTAAATCAACATATGGTTTGAACAGAGGCTGGGATTAAGAAAATATTTTAAAGGCAGAGTTAGGAAAACAGAAGGAATATAACCTAAGTATTTCAAAACTTTATCCAGAGAAGAAAAAAGAAAAGTGCCAGCAAAGAGAAACAGCGAAAATGTGAAATTACTGGGTCCAGAAGTAGATTACATGGTCCTGGAAATTACAACAGTGAATAGAGACATTTTATTCATATTTGTTTATAAAACTGCATTGCAGATATGAGAGTAGGAGAATTTCTTCATGTATAAAATAGAACAATGTAGACCTTTTTTATAATCTGCTATTCAGTTATTCATTTAAGAAAAATGAAAATTACTCCAACTGTTCTTTGTTATGGAAAAGCTAATGTTCAAACTTTACTGCTGCCATCTATTCAGGAGGAAGAATCTGTAACAGTACATTTAAAATTTAATCATAAGAAAACAGTTTAATTTTTGTGCAAATTGCAAAAATATTATTGTAATTATGCCCACTCATGTAAATGGAATTAATTAGTGCTTCAAAGATAGATTGAACTAATCACAAAGGAAGCCAACTTTGAACACATTTTCGTAGGTCATCTGGTCTCAACCCACATCTCCCCCTCCAAGCAGTACCAGCTTTAAAGTTGGATCCAGATTCAAAATTGGATTCAACTTCAAAGTTAGATCAGGTTCCTCAGGGTCCTATCCAAGTGAGTTTTGAATTCTTTTATATTCACAATTACATAAATTTTCATAACTGAAACTTTTTATTGTATTTGAGCAGCCTTGTTGTGAAATTTTCCTAATTTATAGTCAGAATTTCTTTCACTGCAGTTGTGCCCATTTATCCTCATTGTCTGAAGTAAAAATATTCAGGATGCTTTTTCTCTGCCAAGAAACAAACAAACCAGTCCAACAAGGCAACAACTGAAAAACTAACCAACCAAAAAAAAGAAGTTGTTTTAAGCTGTAGCTTTCTTTAAACTGGATGTTTGCACACTGGTGCTTGGAGTTCGGTTAAGATCCTGTATATATATGCAGATGAATGGCAGAAGGAATGGAGACAAGCAGTCCTAGATAGTTTTACAATTAAAAATATTCTAGCAGTAAATCACTGATCATCCTAGCAATTCAGCAGTTCAAATGTGTTACTCTTCCAAATATTCATACCCTTCAGTCTATTATTACAAATAATCAACATTTTCTTCAGTAGAAGAGTTCATCTTTTCTATAAAGAACAAAAAAATGGGAAAAATAATTATTAGTTATGGGGAATAGCATACAAAATATTCACTACCAAAAAGTCATATTCTACTAAGAAACAGTGCAGATCTGTTGAATGAAGAATTTTTAACCAGTCTTGTGAACTGCTATCATATACATCCTTTGACTACGGACTGGAGAGGTGGGCTGAGGAGAATCTCATGAGCTTCAATAAGGCAAAGTGCAATGTCCTTCACATATATTGGGGCAATCCTAGATATCCATCCAGGATAGGTAATGATGAAATTGAGAGCAGCCCTGCAGAAGACAACCAGCAATAGAACAGGGGACACAGTCTCAAGTTATGTCAGGGGAAATATAGGCTGGATGTTAAGAGGAAGTTCTTCCCCAAAAGAATGATTTGCCATTGGAATGGGCTGCCCAGGGAGGTGATGGAGTTACCATCCCTGGAGGTGTTCAAGAAAAGCCTGGATGAGGCATTTAGTGCTATAGTCTAGATGACTGGCTAGGGCTGGGTGCTAGGTTGGACTGGATGATCTTGGAGGTCTCTTCCAACCTGGTTGATTCTATGATTCCTTCTATGACAAGGTGACCCAGATAATGGGTGAGGGAAAGGCTGTGGGTATTTGTGCTAGTTTGAAGTGAGCTAGAATGTTTTGGTGAGCAGGACTAGATCATAGGCTGTGGAAAAAAAACAATGGTGATGTCTACTTCGCTGACAGTCTTGCTGAGAAGTATAGGAACAAGAAATAAAAGCATTAGATAACCACTTGGCATCACTCTCTCTGGGGCTGCTGGCTGAGCTGCATCTCTTTAACCTCACCCTCCATTTTGGGCTAACCCACTTTGCTTCTTAACCTCTGGTCAAACCCCTATTCTTCCTTAGGACTGGGGTAAGGTTGAGAGGGGTAGGGGGAAGGTGCAGGGGTGGTTGAGAGCCCCTCCTGGGGACTCAGGTTTCTGGGAGGGGAGTTGTGTTTCTGTATGACCTTTTACCTTGTATATTTCTGTCTATAACTGTATATACTGTAAATATCTGCTTGTATATTGTGCCAGCTGTAAATAAAAGCTTCATTCATATTTCCAGAGCTGGCTGAGTCTAGTCTGGGTGATTTCTAAAGTGTGGGGGGGCAGGGAACACCCAAACCATCACAGTATTTTCTACCCAGAATTTCAAAAAGCCTTTTATACTGTTCCCCACAGAATTCAGGCCTATTTTGGCCCATTTGGGCCTACCATGACAGTAATGAGTGATAGAACAAAAGGGAACAGCCTCAAGCTGCACCAGGGTAGGCTTATGTTGGATATTAGGAAATTTTTTTTCATGGAAAGAGTGGTCAGGCATTGGAATGGGCTGCCTAGGGAGGTGGATGAGTCACCAATCCTGGATGTGTTTAAAGGTTATTTGAATGTGGTGCTTGGGGATATGAACCTTATAGAGTAGGGTTGTCAGCTAGACTTGGTGATTCTGAAGGTCTTTTCCAACTGGAACATTGGAGCACTCAACACAGGAAGGACATGGATCTGATGGATCACATACAGAGGAGGGACTCAAGAATGATCAGAGGGCTAGAACATTTCTGTTATGAGGACAGACTGAAGTAACTGGGGTTGTGCAGCCTGGAAAAGGACAGGCTTCTAGGAGATCAAATATCAGCCTTCCAGTATCTAAAGGAGACCTACAAGAAGGCTGCAGAGGGACTGTTTTCAAAGGCTTGAAGTGATAGGATGAGGGGAAATTGTTTGAAATGAGGGAAGAAGAGATTTAGACTGGATGTTAGGAACAAGTTCTTGAGCATGAGGGTGGTGGACCACTAGTACAGGTTTCTCAGGATGGTGTCTGTGGCCCCATCCCTGGAGGTATTGGACGTGAGATTGGCCAAGGCTTGGAGCAACTTGATTTATTGGAGGATTGCCAGGGTTTGAACAGGATTGAGCAGAATTGAGCAGAACTGAATAGTCTGAGAAAATAAGGAGACTAGGCAGGGTAAGACATAGGTTATTCTGATAAGGAGGCACAGCTGCAGAAAAGTGGCCTTGGGAGGCTAGCAGAGAGGCTGAGAAAGTTCTGAGCTGTGCGAGGGGGCAGGCTGGTCAACCCCGGGAGTGAGAAAATGTTGTGGCTAGCTGTGCAAAGGGGGATCAGGAGGGGTAGTTGGTCAGGTCTGCCTCTATGTGTTTGGACAGCCCATATTCTGCCTATGTAAGCCTATCAAAAGTACACACCCCTGTACCAAACTCCACTATATAGGTGTCACGCTTAGCTTCAATAAACGGATTGACTACCTGTGTAACATATTGGTATAAGCTCCTGTCTTTCCTACTCCCTCATGGCCTAAAGTGGGGACAACTCAACAGAGGATGTCCCTGCTCATTGCAATGGAAAATGGAGTTGGACTAGATGACCTCTAGAGGTCCAGCAACAGAACAAGGGGACACAGTCTCAAGTTGTGCTATGGGAGGTATAGGCTGGATGTTAAGAGGAAGTTCTTGCCAGAGAGAGTGATTTGCCATTGGAATGGGCCACCCAGGGAGGTGGTAGAGTTGCCATCATTGTTCAAGAAAAGCCTGGATGAGGCACTTAGTGCCATGGTCTAGTTGACTGGACAGGGCTGGGTGCTAGGTTGGAGTTGATGATCTTGGAGGTCTCTTCCAACCTGGTTGATTCTATTCAATTCTCATTTCTTGCTAGCAATTCATTCTTTTGTAATGTTGCTGTATTTTATTGCTATTACCTCTTAGTTATTCTAAAGATGTTTGAGGATAGTGTTGCAGTATGCAGAATATGAAATATTTTGGATCAGATATTATTTACAGTTAGAATGTTCAGAAATTCCAGATGTTCCTAAACAACGTTCATTTAGTTATCTGTCTCCTTCTTTCCCTGTTGTAATTGAGAAATGATTAAACTAATCCAGATGTGTCTATGCCTTAATTCCATATGTGTCACAGACAGTAAGGCTGTGGTTGTCAATGAATTATTGCATATTAATCTCCAGAACCTTTGATGTTACAGTTAGCCTGATACTCTGTTAAAACATGCATTTGTTCTCAATACTCAGGGTAAATTTGAAGAATTGAAACGAGTATTTCTCAAACATTCACTATTGGTATTTTCCCCCTCCTCTTATCTATGCCACTTCAGGAGTATTTATCATAGGAAAATACTTTTTTTAAAAATGAGATGGAGAACAACAAGTCAATTTTAGTCTCAAAGTCATTATAGCAGAAGAGAGAAACAAAATTATTATAACATCTTTAAGATTTGAAATACAGTCTTTGGGACACTCCTTTTTGCTGAGAATGTATGGAGCTAGTCTATTGTTATTTTTATAAACTCTAATTCCAAGTACCCCAAGCATCATAGGGACCTGGACAAGCTGGAGAGGTGGGCTGAGGAGAACCTCATGAGCTTCACCAAGGAAAAGAGTAAGGTCCTGCACCTAGGCTGGGGCAATCCTAAATGTCAGTACAGGCTGGGGGATGATGAAATTGAGAGCAGCCCTGCAGAAAAGGACTCAGGGATGCTGGCGAATGAGAAGCTGGACATGAGACAATAGTGTGCACTTGCAGCCCAGAAGGAAAATAGCATCCTAAGTTGCAGGAAAGACATGGAGTGGGCCCAGAAGAAGGCCACAAAAAATGATCAAGGGGCTGGAAGACCTCTGCTGTGAGGACAAGCTGAGGAAACTGGCTATTCAACCTGGAGAAGAAAAGGCCACTAGAGAGCTAAGAGACTTCTCAGAAAACATTGAGTCAAAAGATCAGGCATGTGTTATAACTTACCACAATACCTTCTTGCCACCTAGAATGAAAACCCTTTGCCATTGTCAAAATATAGGCAAACTTTATTGACAAATGAAAAGGAAGTCTGCAAATCAGAGACTTTTTGATCTTTTGAAACATTTTTAAAAAGAGAAGCACAATTCTCATATAGTTCAGTCCTTGTTTCTGAGGACAACATATATTAAGTGCAGTTTAAACATTTCAAGAACATCAAGCTCAACGCTACGTGTGCTAACCAAGTTTCACATAGTTCTTCCCTGTTATACCTACCTAAAACTCAGAAGTTGTCTTCAGAATAAAGCAGATTATGAAAATAAAGACAGAGGAAGTAAAGACAAGGCTAGTTCTGTCTTAGTCCTTCAAGGTACCTAAGAAATAAAGTGTTCAATTTAGCACATGAAATACAATTTTTGAAAAATGAAGGTCATAACTATCCCCATCCCTGTGGCTGCTAATGGCCATGCTGAGCTGGTGACTCCCATAATCAGCTGATTCCATTGATCTGTAGTTATGCAGAGAACTGCCTTACTTGTCTTGTCTTTAGAGAACCTCTGGAATATGAAAAGTTGCCCGTGGCTGAGAAAACTTGCACTTTCCACTCATATGCTGAAAGCTGAATTCCATCTCCCTACAATTTATGTTCTTGACAGGTCTTTCTTCTTGTTCTCTTAGCACAGGCATCTAAGCACATAGAGTGAAATGCTGCAGTTCCTTACTATACTGGCCCACTCATTCTTCCTCCTTTCACAAGAAATCATCTGTTTCATAGAATGTGTCCCACATTTCCCACATGCTGGAGTTCTAACATGACAAATTCTTTCTGATAAAGCTCCTGAAGTATGGATAAGGTCCTTCATCTCAAGACTCATACCAGTGAGTTTGTCACATAATTATAGCATAAGGTTATGGAAAAACTCTGAGTGAGAGTATGATGTTTGTAGCTCTCTCTTCTCTTGCCTCCTCTTCTGAAGTCCATTTTCAAGATCTGTGTCCATGTTTTGCCATTTCACCCATCAAACGAGGCACTAAGGAGCACAGTCAGAAGTATACAACAGAGCTGGTGGGAGTATGGATTTACTTAATGCCTAAATGGTATGAAGAGAACAAGTCTGACTAGGAATGGGCTTGATTGGGAGTTCAATAGCATTTCAACAGAGTTTCCTGATTTATGCTTTTTTCTGTAAACAGTGACATAACTTTGGCTCACAGAAGAGCTGTCTCCTTAGATTTATGATATGGCCTCAAACATGTCTTTTTCCAGTAATAAACTCTTCCAGGAGTAAATAAAATGCTATTGTAAGACAGGAACAAAAATCATTTTAGGCAGAGTTGTTTATCTAAAATAACCTTGGTCTGCCAGAGTAATGATCTGTAGTATACTTAGGGTAGTACAGTGCTTGATCCCTTGCTTGAGAAATAATTTCTTATAGCACTTTGTTTGTACCCAGAGGTAAACTGTTTCCTGGTTTGTTGTGCTAAGAAAATGGCTTCATGTCACAAGAAAATTGAACATTACCTTGTTTTGATTTTACAGCTTTAGAACAGTCTGAAAAGGCATAACTATAGAGCAAAAGGAGGACGTCCAACTGCCCATGCTCAAATTAGACTTCTAATTCCTTCTTAGAGAATTCTACACACAGTAGAATATTCTAATTTTGTAGAATACCTTGTTATAGAACCAAGAAAATATCTAAACCATGATAATGTTAATTTGTAAAGACATCAATAAACAATCATTATTCTGACTACAGGAAAACAAACTTCTATTTCCCCTACTATTACTCAGCTTTTAAATTGCCGTGATTCTTGTTTTTTTCCTCAGATGCAAAGGAGGGTTTATGAGACTTCATTTGTGGCCCATTAAATAAAATTAACTCTATTTCAGTGTTACTGAAAGATTTCAAATATGCTTTTTTAGATCAGCCTTTATTTATCTTACAGCCTTGTCATCAAAACACACATATCAGAGGATCACAGGATGTTAGGGGTTGGAAGGGACCTAAGGAGATCATCGAGTCCAACCCCCCTGCCAGAGCAGGACAATCCTATTTAACACAGATTACAAAGGAACACATCCAGACAGGCCTTGAAAGTCTCCAATGAAGGAGACTCCACGACCTCTCTAGGAAGCCTGTTCCAGTGCTCTGTGACCCTTAACAGTAAAAAAGTTCCCCCTGTGTTGAGGCAGAACCTCTTTTGCTGCAACTTACACCCATTGCTCCTGGTTCTATCTCAGGGAGCAAGTAAGCAGAGCCTGTCCCCCCACTCCTGGCCAGCCTTCAGATACTTAGAAACATTTATCAAATCCCCTCTAAGTCTTCTTTTCTCCAGACTAAAAGACCCCAGGTTCCTCAGCCTCTTCTCATAAGCCATGCCCTGCAGTCCCCTCATCATCCTCGTAGCCCTCCGCTGGACTCTCTCCAGCAGATCCCTGTCCCTCTTAAACTCTGGAGCCCAAAACTGAACACATGTGATCAAGAATAAAACGCTGATGCTACTAGAACCTGATCTTGTAGCCACTAATGTACTTTTCTGGGCTTCTATTAACTTAATGCAAAATTTGTCTCTGAAGATCATCAGCAAATAATGCCAGTATGTTTTAGTTTTGCTTTCTATCTTGTTGGATAAATATAAAAAAAACAAACCAAGTCTACTTCTCTGTCAAGTTGATCATCCATCCTTTTGTCCAAACATCTAGGAAATCATACTCCATTGCCTTACTGTGGTAAATGATGTATATGACTCACATCTAATACCAAGAATGAGATTTTCCTTTGAGTTCCATGCTTGATTTCATCCCACACTTTACAAGAAAAACCCCAAGAAATTAGGAAAAAAAAAGGAATTAGCTTACCAGTGTCTGTACGTTTTGATAAATGTTAGTTTCTGTGCATAATGTTGCTATTTGGAAAGGCAATAGCAGTATTGTTTTGGTTTTCCTCTCTTTTTTCTTCTTTTTAAATTATCTTTGTCAGAAATCCAGAACTTTAACAGAGAGGAAGAAGTGAGGCAGAAAAAATGCACTTACTGCTTGTGGTTTTCTATTCTTCATCTTGCTGAGAATATTGCCACTCTTCTAGGTTTTTATGAACTATTCTGATGGCTATTGCTTTCAAAAGCATTGCTTTCTTCAGTAGCATTGTTACACTACAGCGTCCGTTAGGAGAAGGAGAATATTAGGATGTTGGGATTTTATAGCCAGAGGATATAGAATCATAGAATGGTTTGGGCTGGAAGGTCATCTAGTCCAACCCCACTGCACTGAGCAGGAACATCCTTCGCCAGATCAAGTTGCTCAGGGCCTTGTCCAGCCTGACTTTGATTATCTTCAGGGATGGGGCCTTAACTGGTTTCCTCTCTGGGAAACTGGTTCTACCACCTTCCTGGTAAAGAACTTGTTCCTAACATGCTTGGTATTTTTTTATTTTGGCATACTATGGATCAGATTTGCTCCAGTAATATTTCACAGTATCACAGTATCATCAGGGTTGGAAGAAACCTCACAGAACATCAAGTCCAACCCTTTACCACAGAGCTCAAGGCTAGACCATGGCACCAAGTGCCACGTCCAACCTTGCCTTGAACAGCCCCAGGGACAGCGACTCCACCACCTCCCCGGGCAGCCCATTCCAGTGTCCAATGACTCTCTCAGTGAAGAACTTTCTCCTCACCTCGAGCCTAAATTTCCCCTGGTGCAGCCTGAGGCTGTGTCCTCTTGTTCTGGTGCTGGCCACCTGAGAGAAGAGAGCAACCTCCTCCTGGCCACAACCACCCCTCAGGTAGTTGTAGACAGCAATAAGGTCACCCCTGAGCCTCCTCTTCTCCAGGCTTCCATGAGTTCACAGAAGTGAGTGGGAAATGGAAGATTTTCAAAATTCATGCATCATCACACCTTTGTCCTTTCATAGGTTTCTAATCAGCTATGATTCATTTTAAGCCTTGATTTACAACTCAAACTTAGCCTGAATTCCTCTGGAGTATCTTTTGCTCAGTAATACTTGTTTTTTGATTGAGTCATTATTAAATGTGACATCTCTCAATCTCTGGTCCAGAGTATGTTATGGAGAGGTGGTTTAACCAGTGTTGTATCATAGGAAAGTATGAGACAAACAGAATCAATATCCTAGAGTGATGTCACGCTCGGATGAGACAAGCAGAATCAATATTCGAGAGAGATGTCTTGCTCAGATGAATCAAACTGTAGCAAAATGGTAGGCTCCCAGGCCCCTTCTGCACTAAACACTTCAAGTAGTTTCCATTAAACAAATGGATATTTATCATCAGTTTGGTTTTTCTGCAGCTCTTGCAGCTGTAGTCTCCCCTTGACAAAACAAGAATACTGAAACCATAGATCTCCCTTTGTTTACCTGCCCTTCTGTAAAATACTAAGTGGCGCCATCCGATCCATTGCTTTACAGCTCAAATATTAAGATTTCCACAGAGATTCTGCTTGTTTACACCGTGTGTGACCCAAGTCAGCCTGGTAGAGTTGAATCTGTGTGGTCTGCAGTCTTTTCGGACAGAAAACAGTCATTTCCAATCTGTTCAAGTAAAAGGGAATGTAACCTTTCATGTAATGATTACGATTATACATGGGAAGGACAACTTTGTCTTATTACAATAATGAAATAGAATATCATGAGAGTTAGAATAGAATATGGCTATGTCTGATTACTATATGAAATAAAATAGTTTATTTCTTAATAACATTCCTATGTCTCAAAATTTGGCTTTCAATTAATTTACAGCACAATTTTCTTTCTTCTTTGTAGCCTCATCAGGACACTTTCTAATACACTTTTGTTTTCCGTTACCCTCAATACACAGGAGAATTTTGTCACAGTAACTCCTGCTCACAAAAACGTTCCTATTTTGTACAAGAAGCAGATACCAAATTGATGTGTACAAATATTATAGTATACATTCAGGGTACAGCTTGAAAAGTTGCTGTTGATGCTTTAAAAAGTCTAGAAATATAAGATATGTCAATATCAGCCTCACAGTCACCTGACAACAGCACTTTGATATGGGACTGAATTGTGAGTTTAACACATTGGTAAATCTTATCTGCAAACATAGCTTATAAAACGCAATAAAATATATTGTCTGACCAGTATTGAACATATTTTGTAATCTAGGGGGGAAAAAACCCTCTCTTATTACATTTGAAGAGAGGCTGATAACCATGAAAATGAAAAAAAAAAGTTGCAAATTTCCCTTTCTTAAGCTGGTTTTAGTACATTGTTTGGAAATCTAATGTGGATTCTTTTTATTTGTCTCAAACCACATTTTTTTTTTTTACAGAAATGGGAGTTTGGCTTTCATATTTAGTCATAAAAAGGTGCATTTAGAACAGTTGGATTATCTTTACTCAGAAAATATATTAGAATCATTAAAAGGAAAAAAAAAACTAATGAGAGATGCCTTCAACAAAGTGACATTCTCATAATATTCATAGGATCATCATAGGATCATAGGATGTTAGGGGTTGGAAGGGACCCAAAGAGAACATTGAGTCCAACCCCCCTGCCAGAGCTGGACAATACTATCTAACGCAGGTCACAGATATTGTATATTGCCAGAATGAATTCAGAAGTATTTGACTCAAAGGTCTAGTTTTGGTCTTTTTGTTCCCTTTGCTTTGTCCTCTGAGTTTATTCTGAGTACAGATTTCAGTTGCTGCAGAGCAGTACACAGGAGGCAACACATGCCTCTCTGCACCTGTGTGCCTACATAAATCCTGCTGTGACTCCCCCCAGAACCATTTGTAGCTATTCATCAGTTAGGTTGCAGAAAGTGAGTAGCAGCAGTTGTGCTGAGCTGGATAATTAATTTGAACTTTCAGATACCCTGTCACTAATTCACACAGAAAACACAAGTCACAAAGCTCTGTGTTCACTGGGAAGATAAGAGGATCTTGTAAAAGAACCACACAAACAAACAAAAAAGCAAATGAGAGACACACACACACAGAGTTCTGTCCAGTAGTTAATATTATTAGGTATGGGAAATAATTAATTGCTGTCCTGTTGTACGAGCTATGGGTATTTTGGTTCTCTACAACTTTTAATGCTGATTAATAATTTAGCTTTCATGTCCAAACATGTAGGGAGGGAGGACAAAGAATGAAACAGATGGTTACTGAGGCTTTAATAGGCAGGCTTCAAAGGACTCAGAAACCTGCTTCATAAATGGGATAATGGCAGGTGGCAGGGAAATGTAATACTGACAAATGTGAAGTAATTTCCATTAAAAGGAAGAATAATCAGCATAAGTACTCAAAACAATGAACTAGAAGAAGATTCTGAGTTTCCGTTACAAAATCAGATTAATTTACTCAACAAAGTGCCAGAATTATACAAAGGAAAAATTAAAAAGGCATCCTGCCATAGATCCTCTGCTTTGTCTCATATTGTACTGATACAACAAGTCAGTGATCTTGGTTAAACAAAAACCTGATACATATAAGTGAGATTTTATAGTTTTATATTTTCCAAATCTGTATTTTAATTTGGAAAAAAAAAAAAAAAGAAAGAAAAAAAGCAAAATTCTTGGAATTTAGGTTTTGTTTCTTGAAAGAACATTCAGGGCGAAATATTTTAATAGTTTACCTATGCTCAGGTGGAGTCAAAATATAGGAACTAAAGTTTCAGAGACTATTGAAAATACTAGCTTGCATCCCCCCCTCTGGGCCACACACTAACCTGAACAAGCAGGTATGGAATTTCTGACAAGCTTCTGCATTGTTTGCAGATGGGGCACAAGCCTGGATTCCTCAGTGGTTTCACTACAATGGTTTTGCCCCACAAATAAAAGGCAGTCTGGAGGCCTAAGGAAAGTCTGTTCCACTCACTGAGGTGGAGTAGAAATTTCAAGATAATCCCTGGCTCCATTGTGGCAGTGTTGGAACTGCTCAGCTGTTAAGAGTCTTCTAGATCTTCCCAGGGTGCTGGGAAAGAGGCAGACGATCTCTGAACTGATCCTGTTTCCTCTTGGTAGGGAGGCTGGCAGAGGTGCAGGCAGAATCTTTTGCAGATGTGCAGAGAGCACGGTGTCAGTGGCATTTCTTGCCACATCGTGAGGCACTTCAATGCCTTCTCCTGGGAAATTTGAGGCACTTAAGTTTCCAGGTAGTTCAAGCTCAAATTATCAGGACTAAGCTGGTCTGGAGCATAAGGCAGAACAAAACATGTTGTTCAAGAGCAGTGAGGCAGAGACAGCTCAACTGCTTGCAGCTGAGCTCAATTTATATTATTTGCCCTAGTGTAATGGCTCCGTTGGCCACAGAGATTCACCAATCACAATGGCATTTGCAAAACTGACCATATTAGATGAAACCGGGGCTTGCTCACCCTTATTTGGGTGAGACACCAACAAGTACCTAAACCCCCATGGGTACTTGTCTATCTCTTTGGGAGGGGACATAATGGCCCAAGCCTTTGTTTTCCTCCAGCCTTTGCTTCCCCCATCAGTAGAAGGGTGGGCCAAGCCAGGACATCAAATAGGCCTATCAGCCTTCCAGGACAATGATCAGTAAGATGAGATGTGCATCCTGTAGGATTCTGCAGGACACCTCTGCTTTTTGCTTCAGCAAATTTTCTGGCCACATGATATTGACCATCTAGAACATAATTTCAGAGATTATTTTGGAGAAGGCTTTGCAAGGACAGCATGGTAACTAGTGCAACAGGTGAAGTCATGTCTAATTTATCATGTGCCATCTGTAAAAGTCTCGTAGATGCAACAACAACAAAAGGTGATGAAATAATCTCTATCAGATTTAATAAAAGAGGGTATTGAAAGCACATGAGTTATTTCTTCAGATGAGGAGGTGCAGCCACTCAGAACTACCAGCACATTGTGGAGTACGTAGGTGGATCAATAACATATTTAACAATGAGCTTGAATTTGGCCAAGAGATTGAAGAGCAGTGAGGACCAAAGAAGATAGTAAATGAAGGACACTGATGCAATAATCCCAGCATTTGTTACAAGTAGAAGGGCCATAAAAGCAGGACAGAAGACTCTTAACTTGGTCAGAGACAGAAGTAATCTTCAGTAGGAAGGAGTGAGTGAGCCATACACAGCATCTGGAAAGAATGATAAGGGACTATTCACTCTATGCTGGTTTATATGGTGAGGAGATGTCTACCTGTAAAATGAGAACGCTCTTGTCCTGCATGGGATTAGCTTCTAGCTCCACCTCAGATGCCACAAATAAGTTTACAGAGCATTTCAGAGTACAGACAAGTTCCAGTTTGCTAGCATAACACAACATCAGTTGGGAAAAAATAAGGCCTACTCATAGGTTTGTTCGTTCCTAGTTGTTTCAATATGCCTGTAGGGTTTGGAGGTTGTTTTTTTTTGGTTGGTTGGTTTTGTTGTTTTTATTTTTCTCTGTATCAGATGATAAATAAATAGAACTATCTTTTTGGCTACCACCTATCATATAGTGAAACTAGAAATCTTAGATTACACTACTTGTGTTCAGGTTGCTGATACAAACGTAGCCAAGGAAATCAGATCCTGCTCTTAATTCTTAGTCATTTCATTGCTATGTCCTTTGTTTAGGATCATCAGTGATAAGAAATGTGTATATAATACATCTTCATATTGGCAAACAGGACATCTTTAATCAAAAATGTTGGCCAAACTGTTTAGAATTCATCTGCTTTTAGATTCTCAGTGTCAGCATTCTTCTAAGGGCTGATTTCCAAACAATGGATGTTTAGCCTTATCCTGCTATCAGGTTTGTTTTGAAATGTTTCCTTGCAGGAAGTAAAAAAGTACTCAAAATTAGTCATATACTTACAAAAATATATATTAAGATAACATATGCATTTTGATTTATTGCAAAAATGTGATACATTCCCCTCAACCCCCCAAAAAAGGATATGATTAGTTCCAAAGGTGAGCTCTGATATGGCTAAGTTCTGTGCAAAATTTGACAGTTTCATTTATTTTATTATACCTCCTTTAATATTGGAAGTTTATAGTGGAAACAGTGACATCCCAAAGTATGGCCCTGGAAACTGAATTGAAGTCATAAAAAATCACTGAAGCTGTACTGAAATATCTCATCTATTTCACAGAAGACTTTTTAATGAGATTGGAGGCTGTGGTATCATCATTGTCACATCATTACTATGGCCTTCTCCTTTCTTCAGTTCTTCTGAACTTGAACTCTGCTACATTTCAATAGTTTTATTTCTCATAACTTCTCTTCTATTGACCTGCTTAGGGATATCAATGTACTGTAGCTGCATGTTATAACATGTTTCATAGTAGGAATAGTAAAGCTGCTTGAATAAATTGCTGAAAGTTAGACATATAGTACAAAGATAAGAAGCTTTTCATTAACTCTCTAACAATTTATTCCTCTGAATTATGAATACTGATTAATAAGTCTCTTCAAGCCTAATGTACTTTATCTGAAGCAGTTAAGATCCATCCCCTTTAGTTATTCAATTTGCATCATGAACTCAGATATACCCACAAGGCCTTCATTTTTAAGAGACTATAATGAATAATATTTAACCACTCTGACTCTTATGACTCTGTTAAAATGAATCAATATTGCAAAGTACATGGTAATTACCTAACAGTTGTAATACTTCCTAGAACTAAAAAAAAGGAAATTGATGCTATCAATCACATTTGCAAGAGTAGAAAAATATTTCACAGATGTGTGACAATGGGGTATATCTCAGCATTATTGCAAAGACAGATCATGAACAGTGTGGGAAACTCTGAGGACTGGGAGGAGTTTATGCATAATATTGACTGTTCCACTGGACTTTAATCAGAACAGACTTTTAAGTTACTTTATAATTGAATCATAGAACAGTTTGTGCTGGAAGAGATGTACAATGGTCATCTCCTTCAAACTGTCTTTTCATTATATGAAACAATTATTTCAAAAGTTGATCCCCAGTGTTATCCTTTAGGCTGGTGTGTATCTGTTCAATAAAACCATAGCTGTGGCTCAGCTTATGAATTGAACAACAAAAACCTGCTTAAATGTGCAAAACTGTTACAGAAAGTAAAGAGGAAGTAAATCTACTGCTTCTGAATTCTAACTAATGATCCTTCCAGACATTTTCTCCGCTGTCTTTTAAAACCTTTAAAACAACTTTTGTCTTCCATGTCCTCATTTTTCCTCTTAAAGCAGTTGAGGCGTTTTGATTCAGTCATTTAGTAAAGATGTTAATGGCAGTAAATCATCCTAGGGTGGGTATCTCAGTGACATTCCATTAACAGTGCAGTTACATCGATATCCCAAACTATTTTAAATCCTGGTTGAGTTTACAGCAGCTATAGATGAATTGTAGATGAATTCTGTATTGTCTTTTGCAGTGGATGCCACCCCAGGAAAAAAATTACATCCAGAAAGGTTAGTGCCTTTCAGAGGAAACCAACATAGTTTCTTGTACTAGTTCAGGTTATTTTCCTGACTGAAATGAAGTGTCCAAAACATTGAGTTCCTCCATATCATTCTGACTTCAGGATTTCTGTGTCCTCTAAGTAAAATTAGTTAACAAGATATGTTTATTAAAGCCCTCCAAATCACAGGTTTATGTCAGAAAGATAACATTAAAATGGCTTTTTTTTTTTGTGTTGGTTTTTTTTTTAGTTTAATTTAGTTTAGTTTTGTTTTTGATTTTTTTTTAATGCCAGCTACTTTTAAACAAATGAAAACTGAACTTGATTCATGTATTATAAGTCCCCACTGGGTTATGCTGTTTTCATGACTAATTTCTGTCACTAGCCACAGCTTTACAGCCTATGACCTTACAACAGAAAGCAAGCTGTAAGAAAACATGGGTTTGTTGTGATGGTTATGCCTTTACTCATGTTCCAGGTCCCCTGTGGCTTGCTAACCCTCCACACAAATACTACTTCAATTGCCTCCAGGACAACTGTAGTTCTCGAATTGCCAGTGATCACAAAAGTAACAAGTTTCTACTGGACACTCCAGATTAAAAATAAAAGAAGAATTTACATTAAAATCAATATAGATACTGCTCAGTTTCACTGTGTGAGGCAGAACTCTTTAAAGGAAGATAAAATCTTATTCTCAGTCTTTCATAATTTCATGCACTGCCTTTACTTCAAATTATACTTCTTTGATATTAAATTATACACACGCACACATACAATAAATAACAAGAAATAAATGACATAATGACAGACCTTATTGAGAACAATTTGAATTTCACAAGCAATTAACACTTTGCCAACTCAAAGTTTCTAAATGCATATTCACATTCAACTATACCAGGAGTGCTTTTGCTGACACCTCACACTTGAAACTATTGGCTCTATTGTCCAAACTTGTAGGCCTATCCAACCACTAGAGTTATTTATTTGCCTTTAAAAGTGTCAGGTTACCACTGAAACACAAACAATAATATATTTGACAAGATTCTTTCTAAATCTAAGTTTGCCTTCTTTATCCTGAATATTCACAGATGTGCAACTCATTGCTTTCAATTAAGCCAGAGCATATTATATGAAAGATGTAGGCATTGGAGAATTGTTAGAGTGTAAGAAAGCTCCTGTGCAATATCTTCCTCTGATATATGTGCATACATGAGTGTATATATACATTAGTACCATACCTAATCTAACTGTACCACTCTATAGAATGGAGTAGGTATTCTGAACACATCATTTATCACATTCATAGAATTTCAAGCTAAGTGTTTCTTAGACTGGTGTGCTTCTAGAAAGATTTAAATGATGAGGAAGTAGCATGAGCAATTTAGTACTTGAAACCCCTATGAACTGATCCTGAGTTTTTGATCTACAATGAAGTTGGGACATGACATATTATGATTAAGTTATTAAAACCAAATTAGCAGTTAGGGTGAACCTTATAGAGTAGGGATATTGGTTAGACTTGGCGATCCTGAGGGTCTTTTTCAGCTGGGATGTTTCTGTGATTGTGTGATCTTTTATCATCAAAAAATCTCACTGCTTGCAAATGTAGAGGCAATGTTAAACTTGGCTTATGGACAGGTATTAAATTGGGTGATTTGTATCTGTTTGGATAATTCAGATGGGATAATATTCCTTGATATTTTCGTATCTACAGGCTCATTAAAGAAGATCTTTCTTGACTTCTGAACTGTAATGTGTAGCATTACTGGTGGGAATTAGAAATTTTCCTCCCATATTCCAACAATATATTAAGAGCAGTAATATTTGGACTCAAGTAACAAGGAAGAACCTTGATATGATTCAAAATCCTGCTTACACATAGTCCATAAATTTATACATTAATTCTATAAGGACATCCTATGAAGACAAGCTGAGGAAGCTGCAGTTGCTCAGCTAGGTGAAGAGAAGGCTCCAGGGACATCTAATAGCAGCCTTCCTGTACCTGAAGGAGGCGTACAAGAAGGCTGCAGAGGGACTGTTTCCAAAAGCCTGAAGTGATAGGAAAAGGGGCAGTGGTTTGAAATGAGAGGAGATTTAGATTGCATGTTAGGAACAAGTTTTATACCATGAGGATAGTAGAATATTGGAATAGGTTGTCCAAGCAAGTAGCTGAGACCCTATCCTTGGAGACATTCAAGATCAGGCTTGACAAGGCTCTGAGAAACCTGATCCAGTTGAGGATGCAGCATGGCTGGGCTAGGTGACCTTTGAAAGTCCCTTCCAACCCAAACCATTCTATGATTCTATGACATCAATTAGATGCTTTAAAAACAATTTATAATTAAAAATAAAACTCAGATTTGGCTAAGCTTTTTTTTCAGGTGTCCAGAATAATTATCTCATCTCTGGGTTAATCTTGGCCAATTTTTTTTTCCAATATGGTCTGTGTTCTATGTTCTGTCTGCTTGTATCTCTTTTTGAATGGTTTCTGAGTTTAAAGCTCTCAGTAAGAGATTTCAACAGAATACTGAATTTGTGTAAACTTAGTTAAAATACCTCAACCCATTGATAATGTATCTTGATTGTCATCTTTGTCACTTTGAGTACTTGAATCAGACTTCTATACCTTGACCTTTCCTTCATGACTTAGAACTACTCTAAAGTCTTTTCTGAAACATGAACATCCCTTTCCAGATCAGCTGAAAATTGAAGCATCAACATTTGCATCCTGGAACTGGGAAGATTTCTTGGCATTTTGAGAAGATGGAAAGGTACAGCTCCCACCCATATCTCTAGGTAATTTCTAAATTTGTCCAACTGTGAAAATACCAGTATCTTCCTTTCAATACTGTTAATGTTGGGTCATAGTTGAGAAGTCCACATTGTAGTGGACAGAAAAAAAACAAGTGGATAAAAGACTAGCTTTATGACTCAGTGAAATGGGTTACTTCACTGGGGGAAGAGACTCCGAGCCTTTTTTCCTCCTCCAAGAACCCTGTCAGTCCAAGAATTAATAATTGGAGCCACATATAAGACTTGTTCAACACATAAGACATGGTTTTCCTTCTGTCAGGGGCATCTCATTGCTGTCTACAATTACCTGAAGGGAGATTGTAGCCAAGTGGGTGTTGGTCTCTACTGCCAGGCAATCAGCAACAGAACATGGGGACACAGTCTCAAGTTGTGCTGGGGGAGGCATAGGCTAGATGTTAGGAGGAAGTTCCTCCCAGAGAGAGTGATTTGCCATTGGAATGGGCTGCCCAGGGAGGTGGTGGAGTCACTGTCCCTGGAGGTGTTAAAAAAACAGTCTGGAAGTGCCCTGGTCTAGTTGACTGGCTAGGGCTGGGTGCTAGTTTGAACTGGAAGATCTTGGAGATCTCTTCCAAGCTGGTTGATTCTGTTCTATTCTATGATTTTATTCTATTCTATTCTAAACAGAAACATATGCGAAAACCTTAGCCCTTAGGTACCACTAGAAGTAGAAAGTGTGCTGTTTATGTTTCTGACAGTGTAAGTCCAACACATATGCAATCTAGGGGGGTCAGAATCTTTATGTTTCTGATTTTCTTAGAAGTGACAGACTTTAGTGTTTCCTCAGTCATTGCAGCATATGCTACAGAAGTAATGTATGTGACACCTCATCAGTTAATGCATATTTAAATAAATACACATTCTTAATGAGAATCCTACAGCTTGACTTTGCATACTTATATCCAAAATGAAAGACCTACTTGTGATACATTCGCTTGTGCAATAAAAATGACTGGTGCCTGAAAGATCAAGTTTAAATCAGAAACTATTTTCTTTATTCATCTGCACATGATGGATAAGTAAAGAAATTATTAAGATTTTTAGCTAACCAGCAAAATACTAATTATGTCACTCAGACACTGAGTGACTTGTTAGAAGCATCTGTATTGAATTAGAGAACCACACTGAGTTTGAAAACTATAAATATTATATGTTGATGTCCAGAGTAATTAAATATTACACTTTTCCATTTCAAACTCAAGCAATTCTTTGTTAAATTTCACTGTGGGATGCCAGGAAGCTATTTTTTAATAATTTTCTTATGTTTGAGTGTTAATTTTAGGTGGAACTGTAGTTTTAACTTTTGTAACTCATTTTTGTTGATGAGACAATATACATAGTACATGTGTAATTGATGGAACTACTGAGACTATAAAATAGCTATGGTAAAGAGCATTGCAAAATGATCTCTTGATTTTGGTATTCTGTTAGATGTGGCATTTACTGTTATGGTTTAATGGTGAATTTGGCAGAGTAGGGTTAATGTTTGGAACTGATGATCTCAGGGTTCTTTTCCAATTGGAATGATTCTATGATTATCTAAAACCTATACTGCTTTGTCTAATACCTCTGGTGTCCTAATATCTCTTTATGGCACAGCATACCATACTGTCACTCTAAAGGAAACAATTTTGTTCCTGTAGACCCCTGCTAGTGTGAGTGATGGTTAAAAATCAAACAGGATGTAAAGTTATTTTAGATAGAGGAAGGTCAAGACTGCAGAGAGGAGTCTGTTGTCTCTACATAAAATGATGAATCTACATCAACACATGTCATTCAGAGTCACCCACAAGAACAAGTGGGGCAGAATATTGCTCAACAAGGACTAGTTCAGAGAACAGTACAAGACTGGTCAGGTATATGGTAAACTGCTTTGAGGAGTGCCATTTAATAGTCTTAACATTTTAATCCTTAAAAGCCAAGTAAAAAATATGTGAAAATCAAAGGAAACTACTGAGAGAAGCAATTGTGCTAACCTATAACTACACAAATAAAACACAGTGTCAAATTAAGCCAGGTAAGCTCTTTCCCTTCACAGCAATTACAAGCCTAAACTTTTTGGATTTGATTTATTGTATTTTTTAGGTTTTTTTTTGTCTGGACTGGTAATTCCTATATTTCATTGTTCTGAGCAAAAATCCTCACTTGTAGTTTCTTGTCCTGGAAGATCCAATAATATTAGGTTTTGGAAATGTAGTAAATTATATGTATCCCAGAGAATTTATTTCCACTTTACTTAAGTAGCGAAAAGCTTTTCTCATGAGTAGCAGTGTTAGCTGGACTCAGATATAAAGCTGGTGTCTGGAACATCTAGAAACTTTAAAAAAAGAGTTGTAATACATTCTGTTCCTAGGGAGCTAGCTTTTTCCATTTAAATCCATTAACTTATTAAACATTTTTTAATAACATAGAAGGAAGAAGAAGCCCTAACAAAGCCCACAGCATACAATTCCCAATTCTCATGCATATCTAATGCCATTTTGCAGTCTTCTTTGATGAGGCAACTGCTAAGACATCTGGATCTTTTCCCTGTCCTATGATAATACCTCACTCACACTTCGAGGCTGTCAAATCTTTGCAGATAGGGGACCAAATTTAAGCTGCTTTGCTCCTGTTAACCACTCCTTATCACTCTTCTCACTGCTCCTAACATCAAGGCCGGCCCTGACCAGCTATTTTAGCTTTGTTAGCAGGTTCTGGTCCTTCAGTTCTTAGTAAAACTGTGTCTAATGCAGTAACCTTCAGCTTATGAAACTAACAAATGGCCTTTACTGTTCTCTGTCTGCAGACATCTCTAAAGCAGTTATCTGCTTTCTGTACTGTTCTTAGCTTTTAAATCTGTTGGGTTTTTTTTTCATATCAGTGTTAGAAACTACTGCTCAGTCAATTTTGGCCACCACCCAGGCACATTCTGCACAGTTAGAAGGTTTAAACTCCTATACATCATTACCAGGTAAAAATGTTCTCTACTCTGAGATATCACTATTCTGTTAACAGCAATTCTCTCCCACAATACAACATCTGTATAATAAGCATGCTCCAGGGCTCTGCATTTATCCCCTTGTTTGCCTCTCTGATTTTGAATATAAGATTTATTTCAGAATTTTATTTATCCATAGACATAATTATTGAGTTTCTGTCAATGTGTGTAAAATGGCACAGTATCTGTGACTTAAACAAGGAAAGGTTTTGAAATAATCCTTTACCATCTTATGCTATTCCATTACATGTTATTAGTTTCACTGCTACTGACAACAGAGTCTGAATGAATAACCAAATATTTCTGGCTACCAGAAATATCTCTGGTTGCTCCAGAGCTGGAAGCAGTACTCCAGGTGAGCTCACACCAGAGAAGAGTAATGTGACAGAATCTCCTCTCAATATGTTTCTACTCACTAGGTGGTGAATATTGCACTTAGATTTCTTTAGAAACATATGTTCATTAGATCAGCACAGCTATTCTGTTTCTTCACCCTAATCTGATTTATTTTTCATGATCTGTTAACCAAACTTGGAAATACAACCTCACAAAAGTTTAGAAACAAACTTCAAAGGAAAAAGAAGACTGCTCAAAGTGAGTTTTAAAATGTTATGAGCATCTGGATTTTGGTATTATGGAAGCAGGTGGGAAATTTATCAGCATTTTTTTTTCAGAATGAGAAGTACATGTGGTCTGCAGGGGAAAATATACTTCAGTTCATATGGGAAATACACTGTAGCCTGGTACCATCCTCAAGATGTAAATATAGCTCTTTGTATCAAACAAAAGGTTGAGTTTACACATGTATAAAATTCATCTTGAAAACCAATCCCATCACACATAGGCCTCATTCAGCATCAGTAGAAAACAATCAGAAGACTCTCACTGGTTTCTGCAAGCTTTGTATTTGATGTGTAGATGTGCATCTTTTCATGAAACAAGTCAGTAGTACAATGAAAGAGTGAAATGTTAATAATGCACTTGAAATCGCAGCATGTGTGGATAGAGCTGGGTGCTAGGTTGGACTGGATGATCTTGGAGGTCTCTTCCAACATGGTTGATTCTATGGTTTTATGTGGCTGAATATTAAATACTCTTTAGATAGGCTGAGCTACTTAGTGTCACACTCCCAAAAATATCCTCAAAAGCTTCACCTTAATGAATTATTTTTTCCTCTCTATGCCTTCAATTGGGTGTTTGCTTGGATTGTTTGTTTGTTTGTTTGTTTGTTTGTTTTTCTGGTTTGGTTTGGTTTCTTCAGGGAACATTTTGTAGTTTGTGTTCAAGTACTTTCCTATTGGAAGGAGTAATATGGTAAACTACCTCATGTATAAATTAAAACATAGGCGCAGTCAGTGGTATTTTGAGTCCTTGTTTGTGATTAAGGTGCTATTTATTTGTAGAATTGCTTATTTTACCCAACTGTAATGATGTGAGAAGCATACATGAGACATCATATCAGTAGGTAAGTCATATATAAAAGTCTAACAATATCTTCCTGCTTATCCAGAGTAAATTACAGAACAGTGAGACTGAATATTGTACTTTATCACCCTTGAAATTTGAATCTCTGGCACTATATTTCATATTGTCTCCAGAGCATTTGTGGAGGAATGTGAATGCAGTCTATAGGACATGGTTTATAGATTCTTCTCAGCAAGTTATTTCATATGGCAGAATGGCAAGATATAAAATGAAGCCAGCAGAAATATATTCAGTATTGCCATCAACGAGCAGAATAAATGGTTTTAAAATGCTGTGTTTAAAGAAATGGAAAATGGTAAGTGGAATAGCCACGTGTCTGAGAGACATTGACACTGAAGGCACTTGATGCTGTAAGAGAAGGGATAGAATTCAAAGCTGAGGGGACCTGGGTCAATGATGAATAAAAGCAGTTGCAGGAAATCCTCTAATTATCTTCTCAAAGAAAGGAGTGAATGAGGCCCTTTCCTGCAACAAAGACATGCTCTATACATTAACAGAATTAGTGTTCTGGAATGACCTTTGCCTTGTTGAAGTGCAGAAAAAGTTCTTACATCTCACAAAGGCAAGTGACATCAGTTTTCACACTTTATTTGATGCTTCAAATAAAGGTAATTTAAATTTCGTGACAGTCCATTGTCAAACTTGCATGAAAACAGAATTTAGTTTTAGACCAGATTATTCAATAGTCACCAGGTCAAACCTTAGTTACTGATTTTTTTGCTGACCTTCACAGCAGGAATAGAGTTCATCTCTTTCTGAACAGTAAATATTTCCTCATTCGTTCTTCCATGCAGCTAACAGTGTTTTAATACAAGAGGCCCCTCTTTTTTCCTCTGTAAATGGAAGGAAAAGCCTATCCACCCAGGAGTTCACTTAATGACAAGCTGAGTTCCAAGGTGTGTTTTTCAGGGTAGCACAATGTATATAAAGGGTCAGAAGAGAGCAGCTATGTGCTTCAGCACGCTTCTCAGAAGGCTGTCCAGCTGTCTCCCTGCATAATGTATTCATTGAGACAGCTGGACAAAGTATTTTGGAAACATGTGGGAGCAACATATGTGTAGTTACAGGTCACTTGGTTACTCACCCTCTGGAACGCCTTGTAATTCCTGCACGTGGACTCATACCCTGGACACGAGTCCATAGTAGCTTGTGATATGGGGAATTAACTGATAGGCAAGGGTTCAACTTTGCCTTAATTCAATAGTTAATGATTTGATGGGGAAGTGAGTAACTCTGGCAGAAACATGTACCAAACAAAGAACTGGATACCAAGTGTAACATGAGAGGAATGAAGAGCATTGATGTCTGAGATGTACTTCTGGAAAAGACATTCCGGATGTAAACCCTCTTTTGCTTTCTTTAATTGGCAATGAAATTTTAAGTAGTTTGGAAATTCTTAAGTGTATTTATTCAACTGGTATTTTAGAAAATATTATGGTCACCAAAAATTGCTGCAATTCTACTTTTAAAAAAATTATTATTTTTCTGTTCTGGCCAAATGGCATCAGCATAGCTGTTGTATGTACATAGAATCATAGAATGGCTTAGTAGATGATCAGAGATCATCTACTCCAACCTCCCTGCCATGGGCAGGGACACCTCTCAACTAGGCTTGGCTGCTCGAAGCCTCATCCAACCAGGCTTTGAGCACTCCCAGAGAGGAGGCATACACAGCCTCACTGGGAAATTTATTCCAGGGTCTCATCACCCTTGCACTGAAGAACTTGGTGACCCACCTGGTAGATGTGGGGAGTGCTGTGGATGTAGTCTACCTGGACCTCAACAAGGCCTTTGACACTGTCTGCCATAGCTGGCAGCCCATGGCTTGGACAGGGGCACTCTGTGCTAGGTTCAGAACTAACTGGATGGCCAGGCCCAGAGAGTGGTGGTGAATGCTGTCACATCAAGTTGGTGCCAGTCACTAGTGGTGTGCCCCAAGGATCAGTGCTGTTTAATATCTTCATTGATGATCTGTATGAGGGGATAGAGTAAGTTTGCAGACAACAGCAAGGTGGGAGCATATGTCAATCTGTTAGAGGGCAGGGAGGGCTTTGCAAAGGGACCTGGACAGGCTGGATAGATGAGCACAGTCCATGAGTTTTAACAAGGCCAAGTGCCAAGTTCTGCCACAACAACCCTATGCAATGCTACAGGCTGGGGACAGAGTGGCTGGAGAGCAGCCAGGAAGAAAGGGACTTGGGGGTACTGGTCAACAGCTGACTGAATGTGAGCCTACAGTGTTCCCAGGTAGCCAAGAAGGCCAAAGATGCCCTGGCCTGTGTCAGGAATAATGTGACCGGCAGGACCAGGGAGGGCACTATGCCCTTGTACTCAGCACTGGTTAGGCCACCCCTTGAGTACTGTTTTCAGTTCTGGGGCTCTCAATGTAAGAAAGATGTTGAGGTGCTTGAATGTGTCCAGAGAAGGGGAACAAGGCTGGTGAGGGGGCTGGAGCACAGCCCTATGAAGAGAGGCTGAAGGAGCTGAGGTTGTTCAGCCTGGAGAAGGCTCAGGGGAGACCTTATGGCTCTCTACAACTGTCTGAAAGGAGGTTGTATCCAGGTGGGGGTTGGTCTCTTCTCCCAGGCAACCAGTGACAGAACAAGAGGACACAGTCTCAAGCTGGACCTGGGGAGGCTTAGGCTGGACATTAGGAAGAAGTTCTGCATGGAAAGAGTGATTGCCCATTGGAATGGTCTGCCTGGGGAGATGGTGGAGTCACCATCTTTGGAGGCATTTAAAAAGAGGCTAGATGAGGCACTTAGTGCCATAGTTTATTTAATTAGAAGGTGTTGGGTGATAGGTTGAACTCCATGATCTTGTAGGTCTTTTCTAACCTGATTAATTCTGTGATTCTTCCTAAGATCCAAACTAAACATACTCTCCCTCAGCTTCAAACTATTCTCCCTCATCCTGTTGCTAGACAACCTTACACAAATTCCCTCTCCAGACTTCTTAAGTTATGGCTCTAATTTTACTCTCACAATCTATTTCTCACCATACAAATGTGGTACCCTTTAATGGTGTGGTGCCCATCTTTTAACAACTATTTGCAACAGAATGAGTTGTTCACAGAATAAAATGGATACCAGATATTTTAGTTCTCTGATTCATGTACTGTAGTCTGTCTTATTTCAGGAATTCTCTGAAGTAGATTGAGAAACTGCATGAAATCAGTATTCCAATTGCACATAACAGAAGTTTGGAGGATCTGTATACTTTTCTTTTTTTATAAACAATACAGATGCACAGAAATTGTTTTCAAAAATGTAATTTCAAAAATACTGAACTAACACTCTGAAAGGGAATGGGGATGCTAGTGTCAGAAAAGTGAGACATCGTACATGAGCATCATAAATTTCCTATGAGCTTTCTCTAACTGAGGTGCAGAAAGCAAAATATTTATTATATTCTCTTCTAATAGATTTTTGTATCATATTTCCATTTATTGACACATCTTTCAGTTTTTCCCAGACAGTTTTTCCCAGGGTTTGTCTGGTCTATGTCTGTACTAAGTAAGTTTCAAAATCCAGTTCTCCTTAGAGAGTAGTTAATTTGCAGTAATTGTTTTTGTTTGGCTTCTTGTTTCATCCCTTTTCTTGTATCTTGCCTCTGTCAGTGCTTTATCCTGCAGGCAGCTATGGTACAATACTGTGCCTTTCTAACCTTACAAGGGTTTTTCAATCTATTTCTATTAATGTACTGTAAGATTTTTTACTAAAATTATCAGCAGCCTCTCTTAATACACAATACATTTGAAACTCTTCCCAGCTCTGTAACTGCTCACCCATATGTTTTACTTTACATGTGAAAGTAGTCACAATAAGCTCAGTAATATTCTTCATAAACCTAATTAAACACATAAATACTCGAACTATTAGAACCTTTGACAGAATTCCTCATGTCAAACAAAGCCGAATGTGTTTTCTTTCTTTGCAAAGGAGGGGGGGTCCTTAACATTTAATTTGGCTGAAACAGATTGAAAAGAAAAAAAATAATTCAAAGAACAATCAAAGAGAGATGAACACACTGAGGCAATATCTCCACAGAGAAGTAGTGCATTTCAGGCATGATGACTGCAAGTATAACCTCATAAAATAGATATTTATAAAAGTCTATCAGGAGATGAGACCTCTTTCTGTTGGTGCCTGTAAATTGAGTCTCTCTCTCTTCTTGCCTGCTCTCCCACAAAGGATCTGTGCTTTCTGCCCTCTCTGATCTCTTTTTCCTAGCCTATTGATAAAGGAAGCCCTATGGGTTGCTAATATAGTGCCCTAGCACACTGAGAACATTGTGTTGTCTAGTGACAACCAAGATGAGTGTAACAACTTTTTAATGGCTAAACACACATGCAAGCAGCAGGTTCCCTGCTCTTGGGTAATTATTTTTCACAGCTAGATCCAAATCCTGACTCCTTTTTTCCAGGCTACCACCTCACTGAGTGAGTGGTTTTCAGTAGTCTTAGGAAATTTAGGAAACCAAGCAGACTTGGGAAAAAAAAAGAACAACCTGTTTACAGAACTTTTTCTGTAGCTGGCATCAGGCAGTTGTTAGTGATGCATTTGCTTAGTTTTCCATTTCAGAAAAATCCTGCAAAAATAAAAAATGCAACCTCTGACTTACAAATGGGATGAAAAAGTTAAGAAGAGAATTAAGGGAGCAGCTGAACCAGTGTTCAAATGATGAGCTAGTTAAATTTATTTAGAACTAGGACATCTAATTGGGAGTATTTTCATTAGCAACAGATCAAGGCTGGATCAGTACATTCTCCCTTTAAAGTCAGAAATTCTGTACTGCATCCAAGTTTTTCATCTTTAGTGTTAATCCACTGTAGAGAATAATAAGGTCATAAACATTCTTGAAATGAGGACTCTAGTAATTGGACTTTTCTTCTTCCCTTCCATGAATTCTGGAGCATTGCCTTCACCATACATAATATATAAATATTCCTACTTCTTTTTAAATGTCTTAATTTGCCTTTTCTTTGTGGTTGTTATTTTTGTTAACATTATTTCTAAGCATATAGATTTAGAATCCATATTCCAAATACACACATATGTGACCTTGTTTTCTCAGGGCAAATTAAGAAATCTGCAGTCAATTGTATTCCATGTGAATTCCATATCCAGTTAAAAGGGCATCTTCTTTTAATTTAAGTTCAAAAAGACTATCAATTTGCCAAGAGGGAAAATTCATCCAAAATAAACAAAAACAACAAAACAGCAAGAACAACAACAAAAAAAGCTAACAAGAAGAAAAGAATAAAAAGAGCTTTCTGCTCAAATGGGCTACAAAAATTGTCTCCAGATTTAACAAGAGATTGCAAAGGAGCAATAAGCTCAATTTTTTTGTGACTATCACTTTATCAGTAGAGGACTTATTTAAGCATTTCTCGTTATATCAGGCCAAACCAAAAGTCCACTTAAGTGGAAAACTTCCTCTAAGTTCAGTTTGCTTTGAACCAACTCCTAAGCCAACATAACTGAAGAAAGAAAAGATCTGATACCTGACAGACAATAGTTTCTTTGTTAAACTTCACTCAAGATATCTGCAAAACATTTTAACCTCCTTTTTACAAAGTTTAGATGTCTGGTGTGATGAAAGGTCATGAAATTCCTTCTAAGATAAATGTTAATTCTTAGTTAGCAAAAACCTTACCTGCCAGTGTCTGCACAGTAACTGAAATATTTGCAGTACCTTTCAATTGCAAGACAAGGTGAACTTTAAATTGTTGATATTGTCTTTTATTTAACTTCCCTAAGCATCCTAATAAAGTTCTGCTGGGTTTTTTTTTTGAGCATGTATATTGTCATTAATAATTTCTCCCTCCAAAATTCTGAAAAAGATATATAAAGATATCTGGTAATGTCCCTAAAATCTGTATTTTTCTAACCCATAAGAAGAGCTGTACAATTTAAAAGGGGAGACATGGCAAAGTGTTAAATTCATGGTCTTCTAAGCCTTGAGTCTGGGAAACATTTATTCTAATAAATGGGATTTTTATGTCTCATTTCTTGTCAGCAGTGTATTCCCATAAAACCCAAAAGTTGAGTTTCCTGAAACCATTAAAGCATTAGAATTTAAACTTCCATTGGTGCGTGCATGATGGATTAGTCACACGACTGTTAGAAACAATAAATGTTGTGAATTAATTCCATTGTGTGTGGTGTAGAAGCAGAAATACTCTTTGAAGATGAAATACCATATGTTTGGTTTGCTTTTTCTTTAAAAAAATCTAACATGTGGAGACAACTGAAATAATGAAAACTTCAACAGATTTTGAAACACTGACAGTGGACTGCAGTGTTCTTTCCATCACCGTGCTAGCTGCTAGAAAGCACTAGAGTCACATACAGAGAAATCATAGAAATCATAGAATCCACCAGGTTGGAAGAGACCTCCAAGATCATCCAGTTCAATCTATCACCCAGCCCTATCCAGTCAAATAGACCATGGCACTAAGTGCCTCATCCAGCCTTTGCTTCAACACCTTCAGGGACGGTGCCTCCACCACCTCCCTGGGCAGCCCATTCCAATGGCAAATCACTCTCTCTGGGAAGAATTTCCTCCTAACATCCAGCCTATACCTCCCCTGGCACAACTTGAGACTGTGTCCCCTTGTTCTGTTGCTGATTGCCTGGGAGAAGAGACCAACCCTCACCTGGCTACAACCTCCCTTCAGGTAGTTGTAGACAGCAATGAGGTCCCCCCTGAGCCTCCTCTTCTCCAGGCTGAACAACCCCAGCTCCCTCAGCCTCTCCTCATAGGGTTTGTGTTCCAGGCCCCTCACCAGCTTTGTTGCTCTTCTGGACATGTTCCAGCACCTCAACATCTCTCTTGAATTGAGGGGCCCAGAACTGGACACAATACTCAAGGTGTGGCCTGACCAGTGCTGAGTACAGGGGAAGAATAACCTCCCTTGTCCTAATAGCCACACTATTCCTGATACAGGCCAGAATGCCATTGGCTCTCTTGGCCACCTGGGCACACTGCTGGCTCATCTTCAGCCTACTATCTACCACTATCCCGAAGTCTCTTTCTTCCTGCCTGCTCTCCAGCCACTCTGTCCCCAGCCTGTAGTGCTGCTTGGGGTTGTTCATAGAATCAACCTCCAAGATTATCCAGTCCAACCTAGCACCCAGCCCTATCCAGTCAACTAGACCATGGCACCGAGTGCCTCATCTAGTCTTTTCTTGAAGACCTCAAGGGATGGCGCCTCCACCACCTCCCTGGGCAGCCCATTCCAATGCCAACCACTCTCTCTGTCAAGAACTTCCTCCTAACATCCAGCCTATACCTCCCCTGGCACAACTTGAGACGGTGTCCCCTTGTTCTATTGCTGGTTGTCTGGGAGAAAAGGCCACCCCCCACCTGGCTACAATGTCCCTTCAGGTAGTTGTAGCCAGCAATGAGGTCACCCCTGAGCCTCCTCTTCTCCAGGCTAAACAAGCCCAGCTCCCTCAGCCTGTCTTCATAGGGTTTGTGTTCCATGCCCTTCACCAGCTTTGTTGCCCTGCAAGTGTAGAACCCTGCACTTGGTCTTGTTAAATCTCATCCCATTGGCCTCTGCCCACCCATGCAGCCTGTTTGAGTCCCTCTGCAGGTCTCTCCTACCTTCCAACAGATCCACACCTGTTCCTACGAGACCACTACTATACGATATATACAAGATATAGTATGTAACTATATGCTACATCTGGTAAATATACTAGAATCATAGAATTCAGGTTGGAAAAGACCCTTGAGATAATCAGGTCAAATCATTCACCCTACTCTACCAGGTTCACAACTAAGCCATATTGATAAGTTCCACATCTAAATTATCTTTAATGCATCCAGGATTGGTGACTCCGCCACCTCCCTGGGCAGCCTCTTACAGTGCTGGACCACTATTTCAGCAAAAAATGTTTCTTAATCTCCAGCCCAAACCTTGCTTGGTGCAGTTTGAGGTCGTTCCCTCTTGTTCTGTCAATAACTACTGGTGAGAAGAGACCAGCACCTACCTCTTTCTATCATCATTTTAAGTGATTGTTGAGTGTGATAAGGTCTCCCTTCAGCCTCCTCTTTCTCAAACTAAACAGTCCCTGTTTTCTCAAGATACTCTTCATCACACTCATTCTCTAGACTCTTCACCAGTTTAATTTCTCTTCATCCAACAACAGTCAGTATTTTAAGCCAGCATGACATTGCTCGTGTATGCAACGTTGAGGAGGAATGAGATGATGCTAGAGAAAATTAAGACCACATTCTTAACTATCACACTGCTGTAGTCAAGAGCAGATTGTAGTTCTCCCTTGTAGATACAAAGCTTAACTGCACTGCCATAAAATGTGTGCTTGTAAGATGAATTAATGTGTGTAGTTTCAAGGCCAACTGCACTTGGAAGACTGCACAGGGTACTTTCCCTGATAATTTACCTAACTCCAGACTGTCTTATGGTAGCCCATTCTTAAACCTACATTCCTCAGTTTTGATTGAAAGCAAGATAATGAGATACTCATCCAGAACCCATGACGACTTCTATCATCATTACCACACATATCGGCATCTTACACATGTTTCTGGGTAAACCTAGTGCTTACAATGGGAAGAAAAAAGAAGAATTTGGTGGTGAAATGACAGGAATAGGGTTATCTCTGTCAAGTAACTAATCCCAGATCTCCTTTCACCATGCTCTTCTGCACTGATTTATGAGCTCTGTGTTGAGTCCATGTCAAACAAAGTTACAGTAACACAGGGAATTCCCAAGAGGTAGCACTGTTGAACCCTGCAGACCTTCACAAGAACTGTTTTCTAAGGTCTGTACAATCGGTGTCATATTGAATACATCTGGGATAGATTTAGACCAAGTTTATTTCCAGCAGAGCTGTCCAACTGTTCAACACTTATTGACAATCATTCTTATCCCTGAGATAACTGTGATCTATTTATCATTTTCCAATATATAGGGATCCATGAAAGGGATTATGATTCTGTGACAATTAAGATAAAAATAAACAAAAGTGAAATCCTCAAAGTGGATGTTGAACTGAGAATGTAAACTAAAATCTGTTTATAAATATCCTCTCAGGGCTGTTCCCTATTTTCCATGAGTGTAATTTATTGAAGACAGCATTAACTTCAACAAAATGGAAAAGTCAGGAAGACACTGTGTTACATTCCTCACAAAGAAATCTGCCTGCTGCCCTCCCTGAGAGCAGATGGCAGCACAGAAAAACACAGAAGTTCAAAGAGGAGAATCAGCTGTACTTGATATGAGGCTCTATACTCTCCTTTTGATGCTGAACAATACCACACATTCTTGCATTGTAAAGACTTTACTCCTTCTGAAACGTTCTTTACCTCATCCAGTAAGCAGTTTGTACTTAATCCACAGTGTGCCATTTCTTTGCTTTGTGGTGCTTTCTTGCATTATTCCCTAACTCACTAATGGACAGAGAAGAAAATTAATATGGCAAATATAGTCATTATTGAGGTGTACAGTTGAAGCAAAAATACATACAGCTGGCATATGGGAAAGAAGTAGAAGGAGTTGATATATTTAATTGTATCTCAATAACTTTACATTCATCTTATTAGTAATTCAGTCCTAAATTAACACTTCAGAGCTCTGAAGTTCGTGTGCTTGAGACTCAGTATTTTGTTTTGAGTTGTATTTTGTTGTGATAGTTTTGCTTTGTTTTGTTTGGATTGATACCCGCCTGAAAACAAATGAGCCAGCAGTGTGCCCAGGTGGCCAAGAGAGCCAGTGGCATCCTGGCCTGCATCAGGAATGGTGTGGTCAGCAGGAGCAGGGAGGTCATTCTGCCCCTGTACTCTGCACTGGTTAGACCACACCTTGAGTACTGTGTTCAGTTCTGGGCCCCCCAGTATAGGAGGGACATGGAGATGCTTGAGCATGTCCACAGAAGGGCGACGAGGCTGGTGAGAGGCCTTGAGCACAGCCCTATGAGGAGAGGCTGAGGGAGCTGGGATTGTTTAGCCTGGAGAAGAGGAGGCTCAGGGGTGACCTTATTGCTGTCTACAACTACCTGAGGGGTGGTTGTGGCCAGGAGGAGGTTGCTCTCTTCTCTCAGGTGGCCAGCACCAGAACAAGAGGACACAGCCTCAGGCTGTGCCAGGAGAGATTTAGGCTGGAGGTGAGGAGAAAGTTCTTCACTGAGAGAGTCATTGGACACTGGAATGGGCTGCCCGGGGAGGTGGTGGAGTCGCCGTCCCTGGGGCAGTTCAAGGCAAGGTTGGACGTGGCACTTGGTGCCATGGTCTAGCCTTGAGCTCTGTGGTAAAAGGGTTGGACTCGATGATTTGTGAGGTCTCTTCCAATCCTAATAATACTGTGATACTGTGATACTGTGATACTGTGAAATTCGACAACAAAAACATTCAGCCTCCAGAAAGATACAAAAAAGTGATATCTGAGTTAAGCAAAGTAGCATATAAATGAGATGTCTATGTGCTAGATATTTCAAATCAAGTTTTGATTAAGTTCAGTCTTTGAGTAGAGCAATTCCCTGAGAAGGTATTGAGTGTGTGGAAAAGCAGAGTGTTGCCTGGCATGCACTTTTTCGTCTCTTTCCCTATGGCAGGTGTGAATGCAACTGAAAATTACTTACACTTGAAATAAACTCAGACTTCATATTTATGAATTTTCTTTCACTGTAAACAGCAGCCTGTGAGATCTCCAAATGCTTACTGCAACTCAGCAGAAAGGAAAAACTATTAGGATATTGCTATCTGAAGAGTACTAAATGAAAGCAATCTCACATAATGCAACAGCTTTAAAATGTCTTTGTACATGTTCTTGCTTGACTTGTCTTAATTAGTTTCCCTTGTCTTTGGAAAAGAGGTTAATTCTCCTCACATAGGACTCCTTCAAGCCTCACCAGTCCTCTGCAGTCTGTTTTCTGCCTCTCCTTTTAGCTGTGACAGGGACATTTTTCTCACCTTCCAACTCAAATTATGGACCGTCTTTCACACTAATCCACCCTGATACACACAGTACTCAACTATCAGTGTCTTTTTCATCCTTCATTATTCTGCAAGCTCAAAATAAAGGGAAAAGCTAAATTCTGTTCTCCTGGAAAAATTCTGTTATCAGCAGAATGATGGTGTCTGCAATTCTGACAGCAAATATACAGTGTCTGTAAGTACTTCACTAGAGTGCTTTGAATTCTTTTTAGATTGGTGAAAAAATATGGATGGGTACAGCATGATTTAAGAGGGAATAAGCAGGAAGGCTTCAGTATTAAAACCAGTATGAAGAAGCAACTTAGAAAAAAAGAAAGCTGGAAATGTAAAAAACAAATAATGTTGGAAGACTTTTATTCACTTTTTTTCACCATAAGAGACAATGTTTTTCCTTCCACAAGCACAAATAAACTGTAAAGGTGTTTTCTGATTATTTCTCTCACTCTTGAAGGTTGTCTTACATTACAAAATAAGAAAACCTTGAGCTGTGAACTTGAGCAATAGTGAAAGACTGGAGAATATGAGATGAATGATGTCCAGAGTTAAATAATTTTGATGGGAAGTTCCTGGAAAGTTGACAGGTTTTAATTAAAACTGAGCTACATATATCAGGGGTATTTTAGAGATAGTAATGTTCACTCAGAGTTTTGTCTATTCTTTCTGGTATTAATGTGTGGTTTCAAAGGCTATTAATTTTGACTACATCCCTTTATTTTTTTCCATAAAGCTTTCAGAGACTTTTACATCATTCCAGGACATTATACATCATTTTAATACCTACTGAACATGATATTTTAATGTGTTAACATAACTATCTTGATATCCAGAATTTGGCATAAATCTTTGATTCTTTTGTAGTCTGTAAAGCTTGTGTTAATGAATTATTAAAATCCTTAATTTGACTTGCAGAAAAAATATGTCTGGAGCTACATAGAAAAGATGATTTCTAAAGGTAGTTGGTCAGTGGTAGCTCTTGCATCACGTATTGCTCATTCCTACTATATTTTATTTATTCAGATATAAAAATGAGTTTGCCTGGGGTTTTTTTTTAAGTATAAAGTAACTTTGTTTCAATCTGAAATACTACATTTTCTATTGATCCCAGCATTACATAAGGATTCACATTTTTGCTTCTAAATTGCAGTGATTTTCCAAATGAAAAATGGATAGGCTGTTAAATGTCTTTTAGAAACATTCCTTACTCAGAAAAAGCATTGATAAAATTAAATATTTCTCTATAGAATTGTCAAATTAAATGTGCATTTCTTGTGTACCTCAAACTCATATTACAAATGGAGCTCTTCCTTTACACCAGTGAGATAGTCGAAAAGAAACCTGTGCTCTTTATTGATGGGAAAAAAACCCAAAGAAATAGTTATGTTCACTTTCTTGGAAAACAGTATAACAAATAGAAGTTTGTTTACATTTTCCACATAATATCCCTTCAAATTAATTTCTGTGCTGTGTAATTTCAGCAGTAACAAAGTAATGGAAATGAAGACTTTGACACTGTGAAAGACATCTGACCGGGCATCCTACCCCTCTCATATGAGCATGACCTGATAGACAATTGACTTATATGAAGCTATTACAAATTCTTTAGTGGGAAAAAAGGCCCAAATTCCACAAAGACATAGAATCATTTAGGCTGGGAGAAACCTGAAAGTTCACTGAGTTCAACCACTAACATAAGACTTTGAAATTTACCAGTAAAACATGTCCCTAAGTTCCATGACTTTTAATTATCTCCAGGGATGATGACTTAACCACTTGCTGGGGTAACCTGTTCCAATGTTTGAAAACCCCTTGTGCTGGTTTTGGCTGAAACAGAATTAATTTTCTTCATAGTCACTAGTATGGGCTGTGTTTGGATTTGTGCTGAAAACAGTGCTAATGATTCAGGATTGTTTTAGATGATAGTGAGCAATATTTGCACTGAGTCAAAGCCTTTTCTGCTTCTTACACCACACAGCCAGCAAGGAGGCTGGGAATGTACAAGAAGCTAGGAGAAAACACATCTGTGACAGCTGACTCCAACTGATGAGAAGAATATTCCATATCATACGATTCACGTTCAACAGACAAAGCAGGAAGTGGAGGACATTCAGAGATATGGCATTTATCTTCACGAGTAACCATTATATGTGATGGAGCCCTACAATGTAGCCTAAACCTAGCCAGAAACCAAGCAACCAGTGGTTGCTCACTCACCTTTCCCCACCTTGGTGAACAGGGAAGGGAACTGGAGGGCTAAAACCAAGGAGATATGTAGGCTGAGATTAAAACAAACAAAAATATATACACACATACAAAGAAGTAATGTGCAATGCAGTTTCTCAACACTCCCTCTCCTGTTCCTGACTAACAATCCTAGAAGAGAAAATCTCAAATCTGCAATTCTAGAAGAGAGCAAGCCAGCCTCCCATCTAAACCTGATCTATATTTTAAGTGCAGAGTTGCAAAATATGGAATATTCCATTGGCCATTTTGCATCTATTGCTCTGGCTATGCACCCTTCCAGCTTCTGCATGCTAGCAAGACATGGGAAGATTAGAAGTCCTTGTTCTCTTAGCAAAACTAAAAGTATTAGCATATTGTCAGCATTCTTCTCATACTCAGTCCAAAACACAGCATTATTTGGGCTACTAAGAACAAAAAAATATAGCTCTATCACATCCCAGCTGAAACTGGGATGATCTAGTTCCCTGGAAATAGATGAACACCTGCCTAGGAAAGGGAAGTGATGAAGGAATTCCTTGGTTTGTTTGGCTTGTGTGTGTGCCTTCTGCTTTTTTTATTAGCTTGTCTATAACTTTAACCCATGAGTTTTCTCACTTTTACTCTTCTCGTTATCTCCCCCATCTATGCAGATGTGTGGTAAGGTGTAGGAATCCTCTCTTGGATGTAAATCACCTTGACATAGTCGTGATTACATTAAGAATCGAGAAGTGTCTCAACAAAGATAAGATAAGATAAGATAAGATAAGATAAGATAAGATAAGATAAGATAAGATAAGATAAGATAAGATAAGATAAGATAAGATGTGTCGGCTCTGCCCACCCAGGCAGCAGCTGCCCAGGGCTTCTGGTGGAAAGACCTTTTGGAATATGCAACAAAGATAAGCACATCCTGGCCTGATAAGCCCAGGTGTATGTGGTAAACATGGGAGGCAAAGAGGCTACCTGCTGGTTTTAGTTTTCTGTTTTATGCTGATTTCCCCCCTGTATTTCACTTTGCTTCTTCTGCAAATAAGCTCAGCTAAGGTAATCGTGCATTTTATTTGAAGTTCAGTTTGCTTGTTAGCTAAGGTAATTATGCACTGTGCTTGTGATACCTCTTATCTATCTTTATTTCAGCCCTGAGTTGTGCGTGTTACTCTTCCCCTCACTTTTGTGTTGGGAGAGCAGGCAGGTTAGCTCTTGTGTTAAACCATTACATTCGTAACCAATCCAAACCTCCCCTGGTACAACTTGAGGCCATTTCTTCTTATCCTATCTCGAACCTCCTTTCAGGTAGTTATAAAGAGTGACAAAGTGTCCCCTGAGCCTTCTTTTCTCCAGACAAAACAATCCTGCTTCTCTTTGTCACTCCTTGTAAGACTTGTTCTCTAAAGCATTCACCAGCTTGCTTGCTCTTCTTTGGACACACTCCAGCACATTATGTCCTTCTTGTGGTTTAATTTCAGTCTTATTGTGTTGTTATAACTATTAAAAACTCAGATGACCATGTATTGGAGATTACATTAATATCCCTTGTGAGGCATTTCAAGCAGAACTACTTCCTGTCCATTCTTCATGTGGTAAACTTTATGATTTATAAGCCCTTAGATTTTTATTCTTCTGTTTTTAAACTCACATTCCCATGCATCCTTGAAAATCAGTTTGAATAACTACACTACTACCAAGAGACATCCTTTCAAACACTTAGAGTGATCTAAACTTAACATAAAAGAAAGAACAACTCATTAGAAACAGATTAAGATTAGAGAGCAAAGATGGGAGAGAGCAATAAATGAAACCCCCTGACCTGATACACAGCTGAACACAGTCAGTAGTTCTGGAGCTAGTCAGGAGAATACTAATCTAAAAGATTTTTCCTGTGTATTAAATTACATCTGAAATCAGAAAACTTCATTTATTGTAGCATGGTTATTTTAAACTCTAATACAGCTCAGCTATGAAAACATCACCTGCATGTTTTTAACAACAGAGATGATCTGAACCTTAGAGGGGGAGAGTGAATTGTGCAGAAAGTCATGGGCTGACAGACAGGAGATGAGGTGGTAGAAATGTTGTATCCAGCATTTTAATTAAGAATATTAACATCCATCTCTGTGTCCAGAGAAGGGCGACGAGGCTGGTGAGAGGCCTTGAGCACAGCCCTATGAGGAGAGGCTGAGGGAGCTGGGATTGGTTAGCCTGGAGAAGAGGAGGCTCAGGGGTGACCTTATTGCTGTCTACAACTACCTGAGGGGTGGTTGTGGCCAGGAGGAGGTTGCTCTCTTCTCTCAGGTGGCCAGCGCCAGAACAAGAGGACACAGCCTCAGGCTGTGCCAGGGGAGATTTAGGCTGGAGATGAGGAGAAAGTTCTTCACTGAGAGAGTCATTGGACACTGGAATGGGCTGCCTGGGGAGGTGGTGGAGTTGCCGTCCGTGGGGCAGTTCAAGGCAAGGTTGGACGTGGCACTTGGTGCCATGGTCTAGCCTTGAGCTCTGTGGTAAAGGGTTGGACTTGATGATCTGTGAGGTCTCTTCCAACCCTGGTGATACTGTGATAACATTTAGCATGGAGCTAAAGTCAAAATAAAAGTGAATGTCTTCTTGTGATGTCACATAACACTTCTAGGGTGACAATCAGTTGTTATTGGTGACAATAATTAAGTGTTCCAGGCCCCTCACCAGCTTTGTTGCCCTTCTCTGGACACATTCCAGCGCCTCAACATCTCTCTTGAATTGAGGGGCCCAGAACTGAACACAGTACTCAAGGTGTGCCCTGACCAGTGCTGAGTACAGGGGAAGAATAACCTCCCTTGTCCTAATAGCCACACTATTCCTGATAGAGGCCAGGATGCCATTAGCTCTCTTGGCCACCTGGGCACACTGCTGGCTCATCTTCAGCCTACTATCTACCAGTATCCCGAAGTCTCTTTCTTCCTGGCTGCTCTCCAGCCACTCTGTCGCCAGCCTGTAGTGCTGCTTGGCGTTGTTGTGGCTAAAGTGTAGAACCCTGCACTTGGTCTTGTTAAATCTCATCCCACTGGCCCCTGCCCACCCATCCAGCCTGTCCAGGTCCCTCTGCAGGACTCTGCTACCTTCCAACAGATTGACACCTGCTCCTAGCTTGATGTCATCTGCAAAGTTAATGATGCTGGACTCAATCCATTCATTTAGATCATCAATAAAGATATTGAACAGGACTGGGCCCAGCACAGATCCTTGGGGGACACCACTGGTGGCTGGCTGCTAATTGGATGTGGCACCACTCACCACCACTCTCTGGGCCTGGCCTTCCATAGAGACAGTGCATTATAGTACAACTTACAGTAATAAAAGATTATTTGGAATAGTAGAGTAGAAAACAAAAACAGTGAGCCCCTTGATATTTGATGCTTTATCACATTTAAAAATATTCTTAGAAATAAGAGGAGGGAGTATAATTTACCTCAATAATAATATTCCACATTCTATTCTTTATAATTTAATATGCAAATACTTACCGTTTTCAAAACTGAAATTAATTATTTTTCTACAACAAAACTCTTTGTTCAGATATGCAAAAACAGTTTTATGTATTTGTTTTTTTTTTGTATCAGGAAATTGTTTAGTGTCTTTCTGAGGTTAGGTCTGTTACTGTGGTTCTCTTCTTCCCCTTGAGATTAAACAGATATTAGTGTTTTAAGGGAGAAGTAAATCTAGTTATCCATAATTTAAACAAAGTTGAGTATGAGTTTTATTTAAAAGTAAATTAGTAATACAGATAAATTCAAAATGAATCATCTTGCACTTATTCTTCATTTTCATTTCTGTTTTATGGAAAAGAAATGCCTACTGAAAATTCATACTATAATAGAAGCTTATTTATGATACATCTGGTAAAGTAATTCAGAAGGTATTCTATTAAATTGTAAAATGCACTTGAAACTTGTAGTTCCTGCACTTTCAAAGTTTCTGGACCTGTATAATCAAGAAATATATGTAAATATCCAATTTTTGATGATTTAAATGGGATACACTATTTGAGGCATTAAATCGGAAAAACAAACTCTCCTCTGCAATGCATGTATAGTTTTCTAACCTCGTTCTGAAAAGCTTTCTTTATTGATTTCCTGAAATTATTCACCCTCTTATCACACAAACTTCAGGATTTTCCTATCTTAGTTTGAGTCCTTGTCTTGAACACACATGACATTTACAATTTATAGCAAATAAAAACAAGTAAACAAGAAAAAGCAGCAAAGAAACAAACTACAACAGCAAAAGAAGAGCAAGTAAGCAAACTGCAACATAAGAAAACCCCAGCAACACAAAATACATAGAAGTTAACTCTTGTTAAACACAGAAAGTTATTTTCCTGCATTAATTGAAGGTCTTGCCACAAAAATGCAGAAGCAAGAGTCTAGAAATGTGTAAGATGTGTTGTCAATCCAAAATAGCTTGCTGAAGATGGTGGGTTCTGAGTTGTTTCTCTAAGGTTCTAATAATACACTTGGCATGGCTGCAATCTTGGTATGTCATGGGCAGTTTGCTGAAATCATTTTAGGTGGTCACAACATTTCAGAAGGTAAGACTGATTCCTGATTCTCAAGCACCAAAACAGTAGGACAAAGATTTTGTGTTGATTTGAGTATGAGAAGGGAGGTCATTCTGCCCCTGTACTCTGCACTGGTTAGACCACACCTTGAGTATTGTGTTCAATTCTGGGCCCCCCAGTTTAGGAGGGACATCAAGATGCTTGAGCGTGTCCAGAGAAGGGCAACGAGGCTGGTGAGAGGCCTCGAGCACAGCCCTATGAGGAGAGGCTGAGGGAGCTGGGATTGTTTAGCCTGGAGGAGGCTCAGGGGTGACCTTATTGCTGTCTACAACTACCTGAGGGGTGGTTGTGGCCAGGAGGAGGTTGCTCTCTTCTCTCAGGTGGCCAGCACCAGAACAAGAGGACACAGCCTCAGGCTGCGCCAGGGGAAATTTAGGCTGGAGGTGAGGAGAAAGTTCTTCACTGAGAGAGTCATTGGACACTGGAATGGGCTGCCCGGGGAGGTGGTGGAGTCGCTGTCCCTGGGGCTGTTCAAGGCAAGGTTGGACGTGGCACTTGGTGCCATGGTCTAGCCTTGAGCTCTGTGGTAAAGGGTTGGACTTGATGATCTGTGAGGTCTCTTCCAACCCTGATAATACTGTGATACTGTGATAGAATTCCATGTAAATGTAGAACTTCAATGTATTGGGAAAGCTGCTGCTCAGCAGCAGTCTACCTAAGTATTCTGCTTGAGGATCCTAATGAGGACACTTCCAGTCTAAAGGAGGTATCAGAAACTTCAGATCTGAATTCTGGAGTCATTCCTTCTGTTGAAGCATTACTCATTCAGCAAAATGGCTGGCAAGAAGGGCATTACTTTTTGTCTACAACCTGGTAGCATTCTCCACGTATTTTATTCATAGAAATTCATTAGATTCTGATTGCATAAATAGCAATTTGAACTGGGATGGAAAACATCATTTTGTCTCTCAAAATTCTCAAAATTATAGATAGAGAGCTATTAAAAAAGACAACTGCTGAATATCCTCACACATATTGTCATTTTTATAGGCTATTAATGAGAGATTCTTCCCTTAGAGAAATGGCAACTTTAACTTGGAATCTCCTCAAACTGAGAATATTAGGATTCTTAGTTCTCCCATTTCTTGGTTATGTGTTTCAATCTGAAGACTTCTGTATAGAAATGCATCACCTCCTTCTGTCGCTGTCAAAGGAAAAAGCAAGCACACTCTGTTATCTACCTGTAAGTGGGCAGTGAGGGTGGATCAAAAACTATCTGAATGATTGGTTCTGGTGGATTGTGATCTTCTACTCAGAATGGCACAGAGTCAATTTTGAGGCCAGTCTCAGAGTTTAATACTGGAGCCAACTGTGTTGAACATTTTAATTAATGAAACATGGAGTTCAACTCTTTTCAGTAGTGTCCAGTGACAGGAAAAGAATCAACAATCACAAATTATAACATGAGAAATCCCATCTGAAGATGGGAAAATGCTTTCTTTTCATAAAGAGGATCAATCGCTGAAGCAGTCTGCCTAAAGCATTTGTTCATTCTCCATCCTTGGAGATATTAAAAACTCATCTGGACATGGCCCTGGAAAAGCTGCTTTACCTGACCTTTCTTGAACAGGAGGATAGGATTAGATTGCCTCAAGAAGTCCCTTTCATCTTGAACCAGGCATTAAACTGATATATAATGTTTTGAATACATTCATTTACATTAATAGAAAAAATCATGAAACACTGTGAGCAACACCTGGATTTCCTACCCAGGTGCAGTCCCAGAAGGAGAAGGTGATGCAATTGCAGGCCCACACTATCTTTTCACATTGTGGAACACACTTTGTTTACATCTGTCTTAGCTACTATATGCTAACTTTTTCCAGTGCCTTGAGTTGATTATTGACTGCAGTGAAACCTCCTGCTACTATTGCAAACTCAAATTAAACAGGAAAAATGACATCCTCTGTAGATGTATATACAAACCTATCTATGTACACAATTCCACGTGAACCTGAAGTGGATTTTTTTCACTGTGAGAGTGACAGAGCACTGGAACCAGCTGCCCAGGGAGGTTGTGGATTATAGATACATTCCAGTGTGACCTGCTCTAGGTGATCCGGCCGTGGCAGGAGGGTTGGACCAGATGATCTTTTGAAGTCCCTTCCAGTCCCTGACATTCTATGATTCTATGATAGCTAATAATTTCTCTTCTCCAGTTTACTGCTAGTTGCAATTTCCCAAATTCTGCTTGGAATGAAGGAAACTGTCCAGTGATGCTGAGGAACTAAACAGTGGCTCTCAGAGCAAACAAATTAAAGAGTTCACTATTTTGTCCTCCTTCAGGCCCAGGAGCATGGGGCCTGATGAGATTCACCTAAAGGTCCTTAGAGAAGTGGCAGATGAAGTTGTTAAACCACTGTCCATCATATTTGAAAGGTCAAGGCAGACTGGTAAAGTTCTTGCTGGCTGAAAAAAACAGAAACATAACAGCCATCTTCAAGAAAGGGAAAAAGGAAGACCCCAGGAACTACAGAGCAGTCAGTCTCACCTCTGTGCCTGGAAAGGTCATGGAGCAGATCCTTCTGAAAGATTTGCTAAGGCAAATGGAAAACAAAGCAGAGGTGATTGGTGGTAACCAGCAATGGCTTCACCAAGGGCAGATCATGCCTGACAAATTTGGTGGCTTTTTATGATGAAGTCACAAAAACAGTGGACAAGGGAAGGGCAACTGACGTCATCTACCTGGACCTGAGCAAGGCATTTGACTCTGTCTCACACAACATCCTGGTCACCAAACTGGAAAAATACAAACTTGATGGGTGGAGCACTGATGGATAAGAAATTGGCTGGATGGTGGCACGTGCAGACAGCAATGATCAACGGCACAATGTCCACCTGGAGACCAGTGACAAGTGGCACCCCTCAGGGGTCAGTGGTGGGACCACTGCTGTTTAACATCTTTGTCAGTGATATGGACAGAGGAATCAAGTGTATTCTCAGCAAGTTTGCAGCTGACACTAAGCTGTGTGGCACAGTCAAGTTGCTAGAGGGCAGGGATGCCATCCAGAGGGACCTGGACAGACTGGAGAGGTGGGCCCAGACCAACCTCATGAAATTCAACAAGGCCAAGTGTAAGGTCCTGCACCTGGGTCCGCACAATCCCAAGCACAAATCCTGGCTAGGTGGTGAATGGCTGAGAGCAGCCCTGAGGAAAAGGACCCGAGTTGATGAAAAGCTCAACATGAGCCAGCAGTGTGCGCACGCAACCCAGACAGCAACCATGTCCTGGGCTGCAGCAAGAGAAGTGTGGCCAGCACGGCAAGGGAGGGGATTTTCTCCCTTTACTCTGCTCTCGTCAGATCCCACCTGGAGCACTGTGTGCAGTTTTGGAGCCCCCAACACAAGAAGGACATGGAACTGTTAGAGCCAGTCCAGAGGAGGGCCAAGAAGATGATCAGATGGCTTCAGCACCTACAGGAAGGCTGGGGAGGGACTACTTACAAGGACTTATAATGACAGGATTAGGGGTAATGGGTTTAAGCTGTCAGAGGGGAGATTTAAACTATCTGTTAACCAGAATTGCTTTACAGTGAGGATGGTGAGACATTGGAACAAGTTACTCAGGAGGGTTGTGAATTTTCCCTCCTTGGAGGTGTGCAAGGATAGGCTGGATGAGGCCTTGAGTTACTGTTCTAGTGGGAGGTGTCCCTATCTATGGTGGGAGGTTGGAACTAGATGATCTTTGAGGTCCCTTCCAGCCTAAACCATTCTATGATTCTAAGAGAGAATGGGAAGGCAATGAAAAAGATGGCTAGGGGACTTGTTAAAAAGAATAGTTGTTGGCCTAAAGAAGCAGTGAGAGTAGCTATATATGTCATTAAAGAGATAAAGATGGCACTAAGATGTTGGCACTTATAGCAGCTGGCTGTGTGAACGGCCACAAAATAAATCCTTCTGTTTCAGCTCCCTTGAAGAACACATACTCATACTGACTCGAGCCTTGAAACACAGTAAGAGATTTTCCTAGTTTAGCTTTTATTATGATGGATTACAGTGCTCTCAGTTTGGCTATTGTTTAATTTTTACTTTGCATTGTATCACTCCTACATAAACTCCATAATAATAACTCTCTATGGATTGTCTCTCTATATATTGTCAGTATCCCACTTGGATCAAGGATTCTCTTCATGTGTAGAAATATTTGGCAAGAAAGTCAGCTTTTGATGACTGGTGAGGGTGACTGGAACCCAGCTAATAGCACAATGCTTACTGGGGTTGGAAAAAATGTTGTCGGTTTGATAGGAAATTGAGAAATGAAGGACATTTTTTTCCACAGTTCTGAGCAATGACTTTTGGGGTAATCATAACCATGTGTCTTGCATGTCCTGCTTTGTCATCACCAAAGATGATTGCAGCACACCATATGGCTGCAATTAATTGGAAGCATTGCCACTGACCCCATCAAAAAGCTGCAAGCCCAGGGTAGTAAAGATTTAGGAGATTATAGGATATTGCAATGAGGAAAATAAAATAATTGTTTTAAAAAGTAAAATAACATATATAAAGAAAATTAGTTCCAGAAAGCAGAGTTACAGGTATGGTGAAAATGTAATTTTGTGACACTTCCTTGCAAGTGACTGCAACTGATGCCTCAAAGTGGCTTTGCCACGTGGAGTCATGATTCTTCATAGAATCGTAGAATGGCTTAGATTGGAAGGGACTTCAGAGATCATCTACTTCTACCTTCCTGCCATGGGCAGGGAGGCCTCTCAACTAGACTTGCCTGTTCAAGGCCTCATCCAACATGTCTTCGAACACCCCTAGAGAGGAGGCATCCACAACCTCATTGGGAAGTCTATTCTAGAGTCCTACCATCCTTGTACTGAAGAACTTCTTCATAAGATCCAACCTGAAACTACTTTCCCTCTACTTAAAATGTCAAATTCAATTCTTTATTAAAATTGTTAGTTTATTATTTATTACACAACTCTTATTTTTTTATCATACAAAATGTGCAAGAATCTTGTGCTCATTATTTATCTAATGCATGTTCACAATTATATTTTCATCTGACTCAGAATGATTTTCCCTGTCTATCGGATTTTTGGGGGAGGGTTTTAGGGCATTCGCACTATTGATTCAGTCAGAGATTCTAGACAAGACAGGACCATTATGATCTTTTCATATGACCTCACTGGACATAAATCTTCCCCTAGTAATTTCTAAAGTCAAGCCCTTTTCAGCCATAGCAATCAATTCACAGCATTACTCTTTAACGTTTACTGGCCACTGATGTTTATAATCAGGCCTATGAAGCAGTCAGTTCGTGGTGACTTTTGCAGAAAGAACACTTCTTACATTCTAATTTTTAGATAGATTTAGAAAAAACACCTTGTTTCCCAATAATTGTTGAAAAAGATAAAATTTAAAATAAAAATTCGAGTCAGAATCTTTTTCTATGTGAAACTGAGTGTGACATTTGCAGGAAACTATATAATATATTATATATATATATATATATATATATATATGTATATGTATATATATCTTTGCAAACATTCCCATGAAAATAATGCTTCATTTGGTGGTGATCTTTAAAAGAGATTGGTGATCCTTAGAAGATACCACTGATCTCTGGCAGAAACTGGAGAGCGAATTTGCACTAACTTTCTCAACTGAGCACTGAATCACCCCTGCATTAAAAAAATTATAATTGTGTCCTGCTTTCACATAGAACATACTTTATAAAATTATATGAGAATGAAAGCACTGCTATAATTATATGATTAATCTTTTCTGGATGTACTTTGTGCCTTATAATACCTTAGAGAGACATTCCTGTAATCACCACACCTCTGTTTTTGTGTTCTGGTCCACAAAAAAAAATGTATATGTGAAGGAGGCAGGATGTGTGAAATGGTAAATTGGACTTAGAAGCTTGTTCTGAGCTAATCACGCTTCATTCTCTTAGAAAAATGCCTTAGGAGACTTGACAGGTGAGGGTGCATTAGGACAGATTAAATCTTTGCATATTTCACTGAGTTCTGCAATCTAGAATTCCTACAGCTTGTCTTGATTTGGTAGGAAAAATCATAGGAATTCCATCTGTAAAAATGGGCCTCTATAAACTGAAAGCTGTTCAAGAAGTACTTGACATCTAGATAATTTTGGTTTGTAATGCAATGCCTTATAAAACATCTCTACTTCCAATTAGGACTATTTTGGGGTGAATTCTTGGAGCATGCTGATCCCTATATTTATGGGATTCTGTAAGAACCCCAAACCATATCTTGAAAGTAAACCACAGAATCACAGAAATGTTAAAGTAGATCACAGAATGACAGAATGTTAGGGGTTGGAAGGTACCTGGAAAGGCCATCCAGTCCAACCCACATGTCGGAGCAGAATCACCTAGAGTGAGTTGCACAGGAACACATTCAGGCAGGATTTGAATGTCTCCAGTGAAGGAGTCCTAGATGTAGTCCTACTTGTATTTCAAGGACTGTCACTATCTATACTATGGCAGGTCTGTCATGGTTTGAATACTCACATATTTAAAATTTTCAATAATTCCCAGCCCCCCTGGGTGATTTGTTTCCAGTGCAAAGGTTCACATGTCCAGTCTGAGTCTCCCAAATTGCAGTCTGAGAGCCTTTTTATAGCCTGTGATATTACTGAGAAAAATTGCAGAATCGCAGAAATAACCAGGTTGAGAAAGACCTCTAATATCACCAAGTCCAACCTATCACCTAACTCTTCCAATTAAATAAACCAAGTGGCACTAAGTGCCTCATCCAGCCTCCTCTTAAACACATTCAGGGATGCTGACTCCACCACCTCCCTGGGCAGCCCATTCCAATGGCCAACCACTCCTTCCATGAAGAACTTCTTCCTAACATCCAGCCTAAACCTGCCCTGGCACAGTTTGAGAATGTGTCCTCTTGTTCTGTCACGAGTTGCTTCGGAGAAGAGACCAATCCCCACTTGACTACAGCCTCCTTTCAGGCAACTGTAGAGAGCAATAAGGTTTCCCCTGAACCCCCTTTCCAGCCTGAACAACCCCAGCTCCTTCAGCCACTCCTCATAGGGCTTCGTTCCATCATATAACGGCCTTCAGCCATGCTTTTAGATGGCCACGAGGTTTCTTAAGAGACTAAATGAGCACATTTCTCTCAGTTTCACCCTGTAGGTCATGTGCTGCTTGCTCTCAGCATCCTTGTAGCACTGCATTGAACTGTCTCCAGTTTCTTGACATAGTTCTGGAATAGGGAGGCCCTAGAATGGGCACCATACTCCTATATCTAAAACACTTTTGAGAAAGACAGGCTACTTGTGGCATAATATTAATTCTCTTCTTGCATTCTTGGTGCAAACAAAATCAGATACTCTAAGCCAATCTGCTCATCAAGTGGCACTCCTCTCCTCCTAAACTAAAACAAAACATATCATGTATTCTGTAACAATAAATCCATTGTTAACATATAAATAAATTACCTTTATGAAGGTAACCAGCTAATATATAAACAAGAAAATATCAGAAAAATTAAATGCTTTCAAGCAAATTTGTGGCACTGTAGCATGCTGAACCAATAATTCATCAAGCTTGCTCAGTGTCAGTCTGAAGAATGGAATTTCTACCCTTAAAGAAATAGGATTCAATTGCAATTTTGACTTACTAAAGGCTAGTAAATATATGCTTTGATCTTTACGTGTAATACCTTTAAATACACACTGTGTTTCAATAGAAGTTTAAAAACACAACTAATCCTATGTCTCCTCCTACCAACCCCAAGCAGAAGAACCTCCTTCCATTTTGCAGGACAGAGCAGAAAGTGAACTTGAAATTTCTCTGTTCTTATTGCTTCCACCTTGAAAAAGACCTAAAAAAAATGGAGTATATGTCATAGTCCAAACTATGATAATGACAAAAAGATGGAGATCCTTTAAATGAAAAATAGCCAGAGGAGCAAGAAAAGAAATAGGTTCCATAGTTTTCTTCTATTACTAGTGTATAAGCACACACTCCTGGAATACAATCCAATTCTGGTGCCATCAGCATAAAAGGAATGTGGAGCTGGTGTTGTGGGTCTAGAGGAAGACCACAAAGATTATCAGAGAGCAGGAGTCTCCCCTATGGAGACAGGCTGAGACAGTTGGGGCTGTTCAGCCTGGAGAAGAGAAGGCTCTGAGAAAATCTTAGAGCAGCCTTCCAATACTTGAAGGGAGCCTGCAAGAAAGCTAAGAAGGGACTTTTTAGAAGGGTTTGAAGTGATAGGATGAGAAGGAATGGATTGAAACTTGAGGAGGGCAGATTTACAGTGGAGATTAGGAAGAAATTCTTGCAGTGATGGTGGTGAGACACTGGAGTAGGTCACCCAAGGAGATCGTGAATGCTCCCTCTCTGGAGGTGTTCAAGGCCAGGTTGGATGAGGCCTTGAATGACCTGTTCTAGTGGAAGGTGTCTCTACCCATGACAACAGGTTGGAAGTAGGTGGTCTTCAAAGCCTTTTCCAACCTAAACCATATTACAAAGCTATTGATTTAAGGTATTAGGCTTTGCATGAGAACTAGCAGGCTGCTTACACTTAGTATATGTGTGCATACTTCTGTCATTTCTCGAAGAACAGGTCACAAGAAAAATAAGATCTTATATTTAACACATTAACACTACATGCCATTTCAGACAGTGTGATAAGATAGGATAGAGAGCAGGCCTAGCTGTTGATAAGTAAGCTATTAATCATAACCTCTCCTTTCTCTAGCAGCATGGGGGGAAAAGTCAACATAGTTGAGATATTTCTCATGCATATGCTAGTCTGCAACTTTGTACTGTAAATGAGGTATCTTTCCAATACCTTGATTAGATCCACTGTGTCTTTTAATTTTATTGTGGATTACAGTAATCAATGTCAGCTGCAAAGTCAAACATTATTTTTATTACTTTGGATCAAAGTGAAAACAAACTTTAGGCTGTATGTCATGGAATAAATTAAAACTCTTGTACTTCAGGTTACATTCTAAACGTGATCCATCAATCATATCCTCTGTATTTTGAGGACCTCTTTTCCATTGTGTTCCTTGGTGACCTTTTCCTGTGTTCAAAGGATAATATAACAAAGTAGCATTGCAAAGATCACTTTACATACCTCTTTTATTTTATATTCCTACAACACATTGCAATAAAAACATATTACAAACCTAAACCAAACAAGCCTAGATTATGCATGTTCAACATTCCAATTGTTTGGTCCAACCCAGTTGTTGGGTTGATTAGACATCAGAAGTTTAAGAGAGCAAGATACAACTTGTATAAACCACTACTGTCATGTACAGTAATTTTTCAATATTTGGAGCTCACAGATTTATGTCTAAGACATTATTTGGCCTGAGTGCCTTTTTGAAACATAGAACATTCATTATAATCATGACTTAAGTCTTTGTTTTTGCCTAATTTCCAAATCAATGACTTCAACAACTTATTTGGCTCATCTGCATTTTTTTTCTACCAAGGCTTGTGTCACAGAAACCCTTTTTAAGGGAAGAGGAAAACAAAACAAAATAAAACAACCCCAAACAAACAAAAAAAAAAAAAGAAAAAGAAAAAAGAGAAAATAAAAAGGTAGTGGAAAAATACACTAAAATAAACCAAATAAAAAAATGTTATAGAGTCTAATAGGGACAGCTTAAAAAAAATGTCCACTAAAATTGTGAATTTATAGCTTTATATTATTCTTCTTCCAGAGGATTATGCTTAATCTAGGACATGTAACTTAACACACATACAGAAATTGAAGTTAGGAGGGTCACAAAAATGATTAGGTGGCTGGAACATCTCTGTTATGAGGACAGGATGAGGGGGTTAAGGTTGTTCAGTCTTGAGAAGAGAAGGCTCTGTGAAGACCTAATATCAATATTGCACTATTAATACTCTTCTTGTTAATGCAGAGCACTCAGTCATATTAGTATGTCTGAAAAAGTAAATTGAGCTAAACTTGGAAACACTTAAACTCACATACTCTTCAATTTTCTTTACCATTATGAGGCAGTTTACAGCCTGGAAATCCTTGCTGACTTTTGTTTCTCTCTCTCTCGTGCAGTCAGGGTGTAGAACAAGGCAGCTGTAATCTCATCTTTCTTAACTCAGCTGACTTTCTATTGCCAGAGCTTCTCCTAAGAAACTTTCAAAATCAAATACAAACTTGACTTGGTGCCACGAAGTGCAAGCCTCAAGTCTATTGTCAAGTTATTTGATTTTTGATAGCCAGTCTGGAGTTTTATTTTCTTTATTTTTACCTCATTAAATTTTATTATGTAAAGGAAAGCCAAGTTTCTCCAGGGCAGTTTTTTTTTTCTAGAGGGAAAGCTACTGAGCTCATTCAAGATATTGATGATAAAGGGAGTAATTTCTCCATTTAAATTCTCTTACTTGTACTTTCACAATTCACTTTCCACTTTTGGTGCATTCCTTCTGCCTGCAACTACATAATTTCCCTTTCTTATTCCTTCAGTTGGCAGGGAAAATTTAGATATATTGATTTTAGACTCAGTTGAATAAACTCATATATATCCACCATGAATGTATTCTTCCTCCTGAATCTTGTGACTGATTTGAGCTCATCCAAGTTAACAGACAACTTTCAGTACTGCAAGATTAGGGTCATAAATATCACATTTGTCAGGCAGCCACATAACTCTTAAAAACATTTATTGTAAAGCTGAAGTGTATAAAACACTGCAGTCAATAATCTCAAAGTTACCCACAGAGTTTAGTGTTTAAGAGAACACCTTTAGAGCAAATGGAACTACTGTGAGATGTTTATCAAATACTATGGGCAAGAATGAAGCCATTATTGCTGCCTTTAAAAATACTTCCCTAATGGAAAGTACTTAGAAAAATCATTTCCCTGCAGAAGTCCAACTGTTACTATCCTACAGCTTAGCAGTGTTGCACTTGGGATCTTATTCTAGCTAAACCATAGGTACGGCTAAACCATAGGTATGGCGACCATACGTGAAGCCAAGAATTTACCACTAGACAAATTCAAAGTTGCAACCACATAACCAAAATGCAACAAAAATAGATTATTATTAATCCAGATACACTGATGCTCATAAAATCTAAACAGAAAGCAAGCCCCACTAAGAATATGTTTGGAAAGTTGTTATTCAGATAAACATTCTACTCTAAACCTCTGTTTGATCTTTATTGCTTGGCTCACCTTGTCTCTCTTGGGAGCCTAAGGTCAACAGTTCAATCTAGAGGGAATCACAGGGATTCACAGGCTCCTCAAAGTCCTTGCTAGGAAAGCATGTAGTTAATGATGTGAGTTAATTTCTCTATTTTACACGAGGGGCACAATCATAGAATCATGGAATGGCTTATGTTGGAAGAGTCCTTAGTGATCATCTGCCCCTGTACTCTGCACTGGTTAGACCACACCTTGAGTACTGTGTTCAGTTCTGGGCTCCCCAGTTTAAAAGGGACGCTGAGATGCTTGAGCGTGTCCAGAGAAGGGCGACAAGGCTGGTGAGAGGCCTTGAGCACAGCCCTACTAGGAGAGGCTGAGGGAGCTGGGATTGTTTAGCCTGGAGAAGAGGAGGCTCAGGGGTGACCTTATTGCTGTCTACAACTACCTGAAGGGTGGTTGTGGCCAGAAGAAGGTTGCTCTCTCAGGTGGCCAGCACCAGAACAAGAGGACACAGCCTCAAGTTACACCAGGGGAAATTTAGGCTGGAGGTGAGGAGAAAGTTCTTCACTGAGAGAGTCATTGGACACTGGAATGGGTTGCCCGAGGAGGTGGTGGAGTCGCCGTCCCTGGGGCTGTTCAAGGCAAGACTGGACGTGGCACTTGGTGCCATGGTCTAGCCTTGAGCTCTGTGGTAAAGGGTTGGACTTGATGATCTGTGAGATCTCTTCCAACCCTAATGATACTGTGATACTGTGATACTGTGATACTGTGATCTGCTTCACCCTCCCCACCACAGGCAGGGATGCCTTGCACTATACTCAACTGCTCAAGACTTCACCCAACATGGCCTTGAATACTCCCAGGCTCCCAGGGAGGAGGCATCCACAAGCTCACTGGGAAACCTTTTCCAGAGTCTTACCACGCTTGTACTGGAGAATATCTTCCTAAGGTCCAGTCTAAACTTACTCTCCTTCAGCTTTGAACCATTCCCTCCTGTTTTATTGTGAGACACCTTCATGAAAAGTCTTTCTTCAGCCTTCCTGAAGGCTCCCTTCAGGCATTGGAAGGCAGCTATGGGGTCCCCCTGGAGTCTTTTCTTCTCCAGGCTGAACAACCCCAGATCCCTCAATCTACCTTCATAGCAGAGGTATTCTTCCTGTCCTGTTGCTGTAATTTCTATGTTTTCTAACATGCTTTTTACTCTGGTCTTTTGTCATTGAACATTTGTTGCTTGTCTTTTTCCCTGCCCCCTTTCCCCCAAATGCAGTTTAGTCCAGCTCCTAAGTTTACATTTCTTTCAATAGCTGATTGATGATGAATTATCAATAGCCCTCAGACTGAATGGTATCCTATGCTGCCCAGACCTTCAGGGTCTTTGTTACTCAGATCTGTTCTCTTTTAAGTTTCTTCATATCTGCACAACAGAATTAACTCTTGTATGACATAACCCCTTGTCATTCCAATCTGTATCATTAACAATAGACATTGCACCAGATAACTGTAAGACATTAAACAAAAATTAATAACAACCACCCACTCCTTAATCAGTTGCTCTTAAAGCAAAAGAAACTAGACCAAATCAAGACACATCCAAACAGAGGACTTCTGATGGCCTCAGGCATTAGCTTTATCTGGAACTGGTGACCTGTTTTGATGGCAATACAGAACTCACTGGCCAACAGGATTACAGCAGATGGAAAAGTATATACTATATCAAACAATAACTATTTACTGGCTTAGACACCACAAATCTTAGCCTGCACTTAAATCTGAACATATAAACTACCTCACTAGTTCAGAGGTCCTGGCCTGGCACATTAAGCAACTACATAACAATGTGCCAAGCATCAACGTACATCTGCTTCCAGATCTGTTCATCTCCTGACCATCTGAAGATCTCAGACGAGTCTGAAGAAGGGAGCTCGAGTAACAGCCCTGAGACCCTTAGATTTGCAATGGAGAGGCTTTATATTCATGTCAAGATATTAAATACTGTGTGTACTCACAAATTTCCATTGAAGATTAAATATGGCCTGTGGTGATATGTGATGTTATGCATTCAGGCAGGTCAGCCAATCTTGTTGGCTCCCTCACAAGAAACCTTAAACATACAGTGTTCTGTAGTCACACAGCTTATGTATTGATTTTACCAACATACTTCACTAAATAAAAAGAGGAAATCACAAAATCACAGAGTTACACAACCAGAGTTTACAAGACATCCCCAGAGACACCAGAGGAACAAAAAGATTAAAGCAAGATTAGTTGCAAATTGGTCTTTATATCAGGATGATAGAAGAAACCACTACTAAAATGAGTTTATCAACAATTTCCTCACATGACACACATGGAACTTCTTGAATTATTTTATTTTTTGTTTTGGTGCAGATCTTTGAAGTGATTAATCCATCATAAACCACACAAAATGCGTTTTATTTCCCAGTGCAGAAACTACAATGCTCAGTGTCTGTGTTATTACAGCAGAGGCGCTTCCGTTTGTTTTCTTTTTTCCTTTCCCTTTTGAAAAATAAAACCTAGAAAGTAAAAGGGAAAATAAAATCATGCTACATTTTTTCAAGAAAAATTTGTACACATTAGATTTATTTTAAAGGAATTTCTGAGGAAAATATTTCCAAATTGCAATGCTCATACCCATCTAAAGTAAAATTCCCAGTAACTATAAGGCCTTTACTCATACAGAATTATTTGCTATCATGAGCATTTGCAGTGGCACAAACTCTGCTAAATTTCATCCCTGAGGAAGGACTAGCAAGAAAATTTGTTTCCTTAAATAGAGTTCAAACTTTGAGCTGTGTGTAAGTATTCAGATGACCCAAAATCTGCATGTATTTAAATGATGCAACATGTTGAAGATATCTTTTTAGGTAAAATAACAACTCATTTCCAAAAGGCTATGCAATAACCATCTCACAGTACCAGTTCAGAGCTATATTTAAGCCAGGCTTTTAAAGAGAGGAAATCACAGCTTCCTCTTGGATGAGATCCTGCTGGTGTGAGGATACAGATTCAAAGTTCATGATCCGGTTCCTTCTAGCCTAGTTACTTCTTGCCTCCTCTAAAAGCATCTGGAGAGTAGTATCTCATCTCCCTATTGGACTCTGAAATGAGAGGGAGGAAAACAGACTCAGAGACTCATTAAATTAGGCCTTTCTTATGGCACTGGTAGTTGTTGCTCTAAATTGAAATGGTCAGTTTGTCAGCTGCTAGAACTGGAAATAATCTTACTGCAGAATATATGCACTAACTTGCATACACTAAGGAGCCTACTTAGGGATTTTCTTGTCCCAAAGGTGTTTTAATTGCTTGAGTTTTTTACAAAAACAAGACTCAATGAAGTTTAATTTGTGTTTCTTTTGGTGCCTGTTGAGATAATCATAAGGGATCAGTGTTGTTGGTTTTTTTTTTTTCCCAAGCATATGCTACAATATCCAATCCAAATCTTATTTCTTTTATAGATGACAAAATCAGAGAGCTGCTCTTCTTAGGGGCTGATGCAGCTACTACCAGTTACTTTGCTCAATCTATGATTTGTGAATGCCCTCCTCTGATTCATGAGAACAAAGTTCAGGCATATAATGGGCCAGGAAAGGCACAAGTTTAAGAGGTACAGACAACTGAGAGGGCAAAAACAATATCAAAGGCTAAATATAGCTGAAGTTGAGGGCCTCTCATAGGAGAACTTGTCCCAATCTTGGCATGTCTCTGTACAGGAGATGTAGTAAGTCGTGAAACTCTCTCTTCTGAAAGTGTATAATGATGGCAAAATTCAGCTATTTAATAGACTTATAATAATAAAGAAATAAAATTTTCAGGTTGGAAGTAGTTATTTAAAGACTTTTCAAAAACAAAACAAAACACTTATGTGTTTGCATGTTCACTATTATATATATCTATAAACTCAGCCAGTAACTAGTGGTGTTCCCCAAGGATCAGTGCTGGGCCCAGTCCTGTTCAATATCTTTATTGATGACCTGGACGAGGGGATTGAGTCCAGCATCAGTAAGTTTGCAGATGACACCAAGCTAGGAGCAGGTGTTGATCTGTTGGAAGGTAGGAGAGCCCTGCAGAGGGACCTGGACAGGCTGGATGGGTGGGCAGAGGCCAATGGGATGAGATTTAACAAGGCCAAGTGCAGGGTTCTGCACTTTGGCCACAACAACCCCAAGCAGCGCTATAGGCTGGGAACTGAGTGGCTGGAGAGCAGCCAGGAGGAAAGGGACCTGGGGGTACTGGTAGATAGTAGGCTGAAGATGAGCCAGCAGTGTGCCCAGGTGGCCAAGAGAGCCAGTGGCATCCTGGCCTGCATCAGGAACAGTGTGGCCAGTAGCACAAGGGAGGTTATTCTTCCCCTGTACTCAGCACTGGTCAGGACACACCTTGAGTATTGTGTCCAGTTCTGGGCCCCTCAATTCAAGAAGGATGTTGAGGCGCTGGAATGTGTCCAGAGAAGGGCAACAAAGCTGGTGAGGGGCCTGGAGCACAAATCCTATGAGGAGAGGTTGAGGGAGCTGGGCCTGTTTAGCCTTTGAGAAGAGGAGGCTCAGGGGTGATCTTATTACTGTCTACAACTACCTGAAGGGGCATTGTAGCCAGGTGGGGGTTGGTCTCTTCTCCCAGGCAACCAGCAACAGAACAAGGGGACACAGTCTCAAGTTGTGCCAGGGTAGGTATAGGCTGGATGTTAGGAGGAAGTTGTTGGCAGAGAGAGTGATTGGCATTGGAATGGGCTTCCCAGGGAGGTGATGGAGGCACCGTCCCTGGGGGTCTTCAAGAAAAGCCTGTTTGAGGCACTTAGTGCCATGGTCTAGTTGATTGGCTAGGGCTGGGTGCTAGGTTGGACTGGATGATCTTGGAGGTCTCTTCCAACCTGGCTGATTCTATGATTCTATGATTCTCACACAAAAGCATAGAAAATAAAGGAAATACCATATTTACACCGTCCCTCTGGCTGAGTAATCTATGAGAGAGCACAAGAACAGAGGAAGTACGTGTGAAACTTCCCTCCAGCACTCTTTGGTGAGCACTGGGGACCTTCTGTGCCTGAAGTTAGGGTTTCACACTCAGGGATTTCTCTTCCATGAACTTACACAAATTTACCCTGAAGTTGCCTAAGCTTCTAACATTCATATAATTCTGCAGAAAACTTCAGCACTTAAATTTATGTCAAACGGATAAACATCTATATGCTTAAACACCTCTCTTCTGTATATTGAACCTAAAACCTCCTTGCTCACCACAGTTTGAGAAACTTTGGTTCTTGAAGAGATAGCAAATGCATATTTGCAGTTCAGCATTTCTTCCATGCATAGTTTTACATACTTCTGTCATGCTTCTGTTGTACTTCCTTCAACTCCTTCCTTTAAAAGATGAGTAAGTTCCTTTCAAAATTTTTATTTCATGTGCTAGTTTGAGGCTAGCTGGAATATTTTGGTGAGAACAATTAGATTATAGGCTGTGAAAAGGAAACAATAGTGATGTCTACTTCACTTACAGGCTTGCTGAGATGTATATAAACATAGATAACATAGTTGCAGTGGCTCTCTGTTGTAGCTGGTGCCTGTACTTTTCTCCCTGGCCTGCTTTCTCTGTAACTAATCCTTCTGCTTTCTAACTCCCCTGTCTGATCTTCCAAACTCACCTTGCACGTAGGGCAAAATCTGAGATAAGGTAGAGAGAGCACACTGGGGTGTGCTCTATCTACTACCTACTTCATTACCAATATCGAGACCTTATGTCCTGTCCCACTGATGGGAATTAGGGCTCCAACATAAGGAAATCCTAAATTAGGAAATCCCAGTGTTTGTGTTTCCTGTGAAATTTCAGTGTGATACAGTCTTACATGTGATCACATATTTAGGTTTCTCAGAGTTGTCATGTCTTAGTCATTACACTGAATCAATTTCTTTGGAAAGTCAATCAGAGCTCTGTTCTGGTGCTGCATCCCAACTTTACTTCATGAAGACATGAAAGATGAGTGGTGAATAACAAAGGTTAAGTGCAGGGAAACAAAGTCTAGGTGAGCTTTGCCTGAGAACCCCATGCCTGCATTTTCCTCACAGATGTCAATGTTGGAATCCTACTTCAGTGACATTTGTCTCAGATGTCGCTAGTTGTGTGTATTCTTTACATTTATTTCTCTGTTTATCTCTTATTTTGTGCTATAAAATTTGCAGGTACATGCAGTGAGTTTTGAATAGAGAGGGACTGTTTCCAATGGCCTGTAGTGATAGGATGAGGGGCAATGGTCTGAAATGAGAGGAGATTTGCACTGGATGTTAGGAACAAATTCTTTACCATGAGGTTGCTGGAACATTACAGAGGTTGTCCAGGGAGGTAGTTGAGATCCTGTCTCTGGAGATATTCAAAGTGAGGCTCACAAGGCTCTGAGCAATCTGCTGTCATGAAGGACATTGCTACTAAGTGGAGGGAGTTTGGAGTAGATAACATTTAGAGGGTCCTTCCAACACAAACAATTCTAAGATGATCTTATTACTGTCTACAACTACCTGAAGGGGCATTGTAGCCAGGTGGGGGTTGGCCTCTTCTCCCAGGTAACCAGCAATAAAACAAGGGGACACAGTCTCAAGTTGTGCCAGGGTAGGTATAGGCTGGATGTTAGGAAGAAGTTCTTCACAGAGAGAGTGATTTCCCATTGGAATGGGCTGCCCAGGGAGGTGGTGGAGGCACCGTCCCTGGGGGTCTTCAAGAAAAGACTGGATGAGGCACTTAGTGCCATGGTCTAGTTGACTGGCTAGGGCTGGGTGCTAGGTTGGACTCGATGATCTTGGAGGTTTCTTCCAACCTGGTTGATTCTATGATTCTATGATTCCACGACTACATAGACACCTCAAATCAAGAGATTAATTCAATTTAGTGTGTGCATCAGCTTCAAACTTTCTGACCCTGTCCCATTTCTCTCAGGCACCAACCTCAGCAGGAATGTTGTGAAAATCAGAAAATAAATGCAAAGGATTCAGATGCCATAGTGAGGAATGCCATGACACAGCACATACTGAATGTAATAATTTATTTCAACTCCTACACCTTGGGCAGAAAACTTGGGCTACATGGTAAACATTGCATATTGTATACACAATGTTTATTAGCTTCTCTGTAAGTGAACACTCCCAATTCTCTGCCCAAAAAGGGGCATGGAGTAAATAGCATAAGATCATGTAATTAAAAACTACATGGTAATGAAAGGACAAGAAGAACAAAACCACAGGAAATGGTAATATTTCCTAATGTTAGTGTTGTAAAAAATATTCACTTAACTACTTAACTAGATTAATTATAAATGAATATGAATATTTTTAATATAATTGCCTGAAGTCAACAAACAGGCTGTATTGATAAAAAGGGATAAGCAGGTAGCACAGTGTGCTGCTGCTGCCTCATTGCATCCTGAAACTGCCTGTAAACTTCATTGCCTTGAGTTTACCAGGGACAGGCTCTAAATGCCTGCATGTGATCAGCCTGCATTGCCAATGTGACATTGTGCCAAGACTGCACATCACATTTCATCCTGCTGGCCCCTCTGCAAGGCTTCTGCTGAATCAGGAATCAAGATGAGCCAGGTCAGAGACTATGCTACAGACTTCCAGCTTCCTGAGTAAAGAGCCTGGGAAACTCCAAAGCCTCTAACAGCTTTGTAGCCTCCGACAGCAACCCTTCCACATGCTTTGGGTACTGTTTGATAATATTTTGTGAGTAAATACTTAAAGCCTTTTCTAATTCACTAATTGGCTTCTGCTGTAAGCAGAAAGGGGCTTCCTGTGTCCTCTAGTGGATAAGCAGTGTAATTAACCACAAGAATCTTTTCTTCCAATATAATGTTTGTGCTTGCCACTTTAAGAAATAAGTGTTCTAGTTTTGCCTGTTCCCTGTGTGTATAAATTTCCAAACTGTGCATTTTGAACCTTGTGAATAAGTTTTCTGGTGAGATTTACTGTTAATAAACAGCTTTCATAGTTATTAACAATCTTCACCTAGATATCAAAGTTAATACAGATTATTAATTTTACATAATCTGTCACAATCATGTAAGCGATTTTCATTGCCAAAGGTGTCCTGGAGTCCTGGATACCCCAAACTCTTCTCATGCAGTGGTTTGAATGGGAGGGGAAAGGCACAAAACCCCTGTTTTCCCTCCCTGCCCTGCAGGCTTGAATGGGAGGGAGCAAAGGGTCCTTTTGGCACGAGGGTGACCTGTGCAGATGCCTGCACTGGAGTCTGGCTGGGGATTGGCTGTGGTCTTTGTGATTAGGAAATAGTAACTCAACTCTTTGTCTAGGAAAGGTGTAAATATTGGGGTACTTCTCGCCCTGGGGTTCCTGCCTTAGACCTCTCCCTTGCCTGGATAGTTCCTGCAGAAAGAGTCCCCTGGCGCAGTGAAGGACAGGCTCCTGAGGGACAGGACCGTCCCTGCTTTGGACAGCTCCCCCCATAAGCACCCCTTTGTGCAAGCTTAATAGGCCTAAGGAGCCTCGGAAGCCTTTTGGAAGGGAGAGAGCTGACAAGCAGCTGCATCGCCCTTCCTCTCAGCCAGCCTGGCTCACCTGTGAGTAAACCTTCTGCTCAGCCTGGTTGATAGTGGGGAAAAGCTGTGTTTATAGCTTAGCCTTTGCCATTTTGTGACTTCTGAAATAGCCACATTTATCTATGGTATCCTTTGTAAGATCTTCTCAATCAAACTGAGTCTGCTAATTAAACTAAATTAATTTCTGTATATAGTTTTGGGGGTGGGGTTTCAGGAAAACAAAATAATTCTATTTATATATATATATATATATTCCTGACTCGGCCACTTTAATTCCCTGCCTCCACAACAGAAGGTCTTGTTCAGTCATTCACACTGTTTCTGGCTGGGGATTTTCCAGCAAACCAATATTGACAAGAAATACCAGCGAGTTAAATCTGACCCGTCTCAAGAACACATAATGATGTCGAGAATACTTTTTCTCAGGGAAGTCTTCCTTGAGGCAAGAGTAATTTGTCAAAACAAATACCAGAGTAAGATAAGAAAAGAGGAAGTGAAGGAGTGAGAAACTGAGGAGAAGGGAATGTTAGTGATGTATTGGTGAAGTGAGTAAGGATTTATGAAATTTGTCTGGCATCTTATAGACCAAGGACTTGAATCATCATATGACTAGATACTTTTCTTGGCTGAATTTACTGTGGGTTATGTTGGTGGTGCTGTCCTATTTTTCATAAATACTTTCGTATTCCCAGAAGGATGGAGACAAAAGAAGTAAATATTTACTCTGTCTATAGAAGTAGACATGTGATAAAGGTACTCAGCTGGACTGTGGAAAATTAGATTCAGGACTGAATGGGGAGAGCTGATTCAATGCTATTCAAAAATTTGTTTTCTCTTCATTGTTCAGAGCAGGAATAAAATTTTGTGATCTCTGATCTATTACTTGGTGGCCAGCCTATTCACCTGTGTCCTCCAGAGTGAACATGCACACCTTTGACTTTTGATATTCCTATTATCTGTACCTACTGTAGTATTGAGAATTAATTATTATTTTGTGAAAGTCTGTAGGTTCATTTGTAAATACTTGACCCCATCTCCCTGGGGAGCCCATTCCAATGGCAAATCACTCTCTCTAGTAAGAACTTCCTCCTAATATCAAGCCTATACCTCCCCCGGCACAACATGAGACTGCGTCTCCTTGTTCTGTTGCTGGTTGCCTGGCAGAAGAAATTGAGCCCCACCTGGCTACAACCTCCCTTCAGGGAGTTGTAGACAGCAATGAGGTCACCCCTGAGACTCCTCTTCTCCAGGCTAAACAACCCCAGCTCCCACAGCCTCTCCTCATAAGGTTTGTGTTCCAGGCCTCTCCCCAGCTTCATTGCCCTTCTCTGGATATGTTTCAGTATTTCAACGTTTCACTTGAATTGAGGAGCCCAGAACTGGACACAGCACTCAAGGTGTGGCCTGACCAGTGCTGAGTACAGGGGAAGAATAACCTCCCTCATCCTACTGGCCACACTATTCCTGATAGAGGCCAGGATGCCATTGGCTCTCTTGGCCACCTGGGCACACTGCTGGCTCATCTTCAGCCTACTATCTACCTGTACCCCCAGGTCTCTTTCTTCCTGGCTGCTCTCCAGCCACTCTGTCCCCAGCCTGTAGTGCTGCTTGGGCTTGTTGTGGCTAAAGTGTAGAACCCTGTACTTGGTCTTGTTAAATCTCATCCCACTGGCCTCTGCCCACCCATCCAGCCTGTCCAGGTCCCTCTGCAGGGCCATCCCAACCTCCAACACGTTGACACCTACTCCTAGCTTGGTGTAATCGCAAACTTAGAATCATAGAATTCTAGAATCAGTCAGGGTTGGAAAGGACCACAAGGATCACCTAGTTCCAACACCCCTGCCATGGGCAGGGACACCCTACTCTAGATCAGCCTGGGCAAAGTCTCAACCAGCCTAGCCTTAAACACCTCCAGGCATGGGGCCTCAACCACCTCCCTGGGCAACCTATTCCAGGCTCTCACCACTCTCATGATGAAGAACTTCCTCCTCGTGTCCAGCCTGAATCTACTCATGTTCAGCTTTGCTCCCTTCCTCGTGGTCCTGTCACTCCCTGATATCCTGAAAAGTCCTTCCCCAGATTTTTTATAGTTCCCCTTCTGATGTTGGACTCAATCCCCTAGTCCAGATCATCAATAAAGATATTGAACCTGATCAGGCCTAGCACTGATCCCTGGAGCACATCACTTGTGACTGGATGCCAACTGGATGTGGCACCATTCACCACCACTCTCTGGGCCTGACCATTCAGTTGGTTCTGAACTCCAGCCAGTCCTTGAGCCCTATCAGAGTGAATCTGTCCAAGCCACGAGCTGCCAGCTTTGCTAGGAGCTTGTTGTGGCAGATGCTGTTAAAGGCTTTGCTGAAGTCCAGATACACTACAAGCTACACTAAGGAAAATTACCTGGAAGTGAAGCTCTGGATTTGTAGAGGAAAATGTGGGGAAAAAAAACAAACCAAAACTAAAATAACAAGGAAGGGTTAAAAATAGACTAAACCATAAAGGGAGAAAAGAGAATGAAAGAAATGGAGAGCTCAAAAAAAAAAAAAAGATGATATGCAAAGATGCTTGATTAAATTATGTAGAGCTGAAGGCAAGAACAGTGTGAAAAATAGCTAGGGAGGATCAGAAAATACCCTTCCTTTAGTTTTATTCAAATCATAGGGACTCAGGTTAGGAAAACTTGGGAAGAGAAAATGGGCATATCAGAGATCTAAAATTAGACCATTAAAAAAAATAGTAATGAATAAAATCTTTCAGGCAAGAATAAATCTGTCAGAACTCAGGAAGAATGAAAGAGAAAGATCTACATGCTGAGGCTGGATATGTCTGAGACAGAGAAGAGTTGGAATTACTGGAATTGCCAAAGAAGAACAGACTGAAAGGTAATACTATGTTTCATTATTCTTAGCCAGCTCCAGTCAAAGAGTAGCCTGTATTTCATTGAATTTCCATGTTGCTACAGTGAACTAAAACAACTTCTATTTTTCTGACAAATAAAGATTGAAGAAGTAGAAAAGAAGAGCTGCACAGCACACCAGCATTGAACATTAACATAACACAGTTACAAGCCCAAAGATAAATGAATACTTACTGTCAGGTTTCAGGGAGAATAATTATGTTTGTGTACAGAGGATAAGGGAAATGAAAATGAGAATGTAAAAATGAAAATAATACTTTAGCAGCAATAAAATCTAAAGCAGTAGAATGTGCTCAGACTGGGAAACCAGAATAAAGAAATTTATAATGAAACAATCATATCAGAAATTATAGTCATAGAATGGCTTAGGTCAGAAGGGGCCTTAGTAATCATCTACTCCAACATCCCTCTTGACTAGCTGCTCAAGACCTCAGTGTCTAATGAGAGCAGTGAAAGACCAAAAAAAACCCCAAAGAATCAGTTTAGATGTATTTTTCAATCCCATGCAGACATTGCAATGAAGGGAATAACTAAAAATTAAGTAAACTTCAACATGTTTATCCAGAACGTCAGAGATCTTTGAAAAGGCAACTTCTTTGATAAGCAAATCCATTCCCAAGCCAAAAGAAATGTTGCAAGTTATGTCTCTCCTTTATTTTAGCACTGTTAAATCTGAGTTTGCATGTAGCTTCGTTCCTGATTGCAACTTTCCTGTTTGCCACTTGTCCTGACGTAATTATTTATAAGCAGGATATTCAAGCTGTTGGCTCCCAAGGATGAGAAAACCATTATGTGTCAGAGCAAAACACCTTAAGTAATTCTAGTGTCTCCACTCCTACAAAATACAGAAGTATTTTCACATTCTGGCTATAGATAAAAATGTGGTTTGATTCTTACAGTAACTGAAGCATTTCTTCTATCCCTGCTTTTGAATGACCTCCATATATAGAGATATGGTTTACACCTTCAGTGTCAAAAGCACAAAGTAAAGATACAGGAAGACCATGAATATTAATGTGTTTGAACTAGTATTTGGAATGATGAAAATCAGCATGAGCTTCTTCACTCTGTTTTAACCTGATCAAGTGTAAAAATAGCCATGACTATAATCATGATTTCAAAGTGCTTGTAGATGAGATTCCATTTGTAGCAATTAGCATGAACCTTCAAATGTGTGCTAGTTTGAAGCAAGCTAGAATGTTTTGGTAACAGAACTAGATAACGGGCAGTGAAATGAAAAACAATTGATGTCAACTTCTCTCACAGTCACGCTGAGAACTTTGGGAAGAAGAAGAAAACATTCTCCATTTTGTCTCTCTCTCTTGCTTTTGCCTTAGACCTGGTCACATCTCATTAACCCTGCTCCTACTAACCCTGCTCCCTAACCTCTTGGCTGCACCTCTTTTCTTCCTGAGAACTGGGGTAAGGTTGAGAGGGCCGGGGGAGGTGTTGGGGTGGTTTAAAAGCCCCTCCTGGGGACTTAGGTTTCTGGGAGGGGAGTTGTGCTTTTATACTGTTTATCCTTTGTATATTTCTGTATATAATTGTATATAACTGTATATATTGTAAATAGCTGCTTGTAAATTCTGCTAGCTGTAAATAAATTGCTTCATCTATATTCCCAGGGTCCGTCTGAGTTAGCTGGGGCAAATTCAAAAGTGTGGGGGGGCGGGGTAACCCCCAAACCATCACATTTTTTTAATTGGCTTTCCCAACGTGGGGCTAGATATTTCAGTGAGTGGAAATTAGCTCTGGGAATTAAGATGAAGCTAATCAAGCAGCTATTGTATTTGGTTGGTGCATTGCTCTGGTCTGGTTTTGTTTTCTTGGCATTTAGTTGGTTAAAAGGTCAAATTGTTGCTTATTTTATTGATCTGGCTTATAATAAGGCTAAAGCTAAGGTTTCAGATATGTTCTGGAGCTGGGGTGATTTTATTCTTGGTTATGCTGGTTTTAATATCTCTGAGAATATTACCAAGGACATTACAGGAGCTCTGGTCAATAATGTGACAATCAATGGAAATTCTGCTTTGAATATGGCTCTAATGAGAGTTATTCAGCCTAAGACAGGAATTCCAACTGTTTGTTTAGGTACATGCTCTTGTAAAACTGTTTTTCTTCTCACAATTTTTAATATTTGCCTCATGATTTTAATATTCATATTAATTTTGGCATTATTGGTGAAAAATTCAAAACCAGCTTCTGTAAGAGTTAGGAAAAATTCTGTGTCTCAGAAGCAGTCTCTTTCACAGCAAAACAAGGGAACACAGTTATCGGCTTCCCCCTTGCCAGCCTCTGCCCCTCCTTCTCCAAGTGCTGGGAACACAGCCAGTGTACCCGCCACTAACGTAAACAATAATGAAAACAAGTCAGGGTTGGCAGGCATCCCAGGAGGACAGGCAAATAATCCCACTAATGTTAATAATACTACTAGTGCTGGTAACGCTAGCCCAGTCAGTCCAAATCCTAATGACACCAGCTCAGCCAATTCAAACCCCCAGCCAGCAGACCAGAACCAAAACCCTCCTGTTAAAAGCAAGGCAGATTTGAACTCACAAGCTCCAGGTCAGACCCCTAAGGATACAAATGCTCCAAGTCAGACCTCCAATAATTCAAATGCTCCAGGTCAGACTCCTAAAGATTCAAATCCTCCAGCAGACACATCCAAGTCTGTTGCTGCTCAGGCCCTTCTGGCACCTGCTAAGGCAAAAGCTAAGACAAAGAGTGGTTCGCAGGAGGATGTAAGAGATGGGACCTCTGGTGATCAGCAGCAAGAGGAGGAAGAGGAGGCAGTTAGTCTACGAGACCTTGTAGATGTGCTGAGACAACAATACTCAAGTGAGAGGAGTGCAGGCCTCAGTTTGCATTCACCTGGAGAGGAATCCAGTACCAGTTCAACCGTTTGCCTCAGGGGTGGAAACACAGCTCAACCATCTGTCACTCAGTCATCCACAATGCACTGGAGAAAGGTAAAGCTCCAGAGCACATCCAGTACATCGATGACATCATTGTGTGGGGCCAAACTGCTGAGGAAGTCTTCGAGAAAGGTAACAAAATCATTGACATTCTGTTGCAAGCAGGTTTTGCCATTAAGAGAGACAAGGTCAAAGGACCTGCCAAAGAAATTCAGTTTCTGGGAGTGCGGTGGCAGGATGGTCGCCGTTACATTCCTCAGGATGTGATCAACAAAGTCTCTACCATGGCTGTTCCCACCAGTAAGAAGGACACACTTTCTTTTCTTGGTGTGGTGGGATTTTGGAGACTACACATTCCTGGTTTCAGTCAGATTGTCAAACCTCTGCATGATGTGACTCGTAAGAGAAACAATTTCGAGTGGGGACCTGAACAACAAGCAGCCTTTGATCAGATCAAACGAGAAGTAGTCCATGCAGTGGGCTTGGGTCCTGTGAGATCTGGTCCGGACATTAAGAACATTCTGTACACGGCTGCCAGTGACAATGGTCCAACTTGGAGTCTTTGGCAGAGAGCTCCAAATGAGACACGTGGTCGTCCACTTGGTTTCTGGGGACGTTGTTACAGAGGTTCAGAGACAAATTACACTGCAACAGAGAAAGAGATTCTAGCAGCCTATGAGGGAGTGAAAGCAGCTTCTGAAGTGATTGGAACTGAGTCACAATTGCTTTTAGCTCCTAGACTGCCAGTTCTTAACTGGATGTTCAAGGGCAAAGGTTCATCACCACATCATGCCACAGATGCAACCTGGTCTAAATGGATGGCTTTGATAACCCAACGAGCGCGAATGGGTAATCTTGACCGACCTGGTCTGGTGGAGGTGATCACCAACTGGCCGGAAGGCACAGACTGTTCCAAACCTCCAGAGGAGAAAATAACTCGTGCTGAGGAAGCTCCTCCCTATGGTGATCTCTCTGATCAGGAAAAGAACTATGCTTTGTTCACAGATGGTTCCTGTTGTCTTGTTGGGAACAAGTGAATATGGAAGTCAGCGGTTTGGAGTCCAACCAGGAGAGTTACCGAAACGAAAGATGGCGAAGGAGAATCCAGTCAGTTCGCTGAGGTAAAAGCTGTTCAACTTGCTCTTGATGTGGCTGAACGTGAGAATTGGCCTATCCTTTACCTCTACACCGACTCGTGGATGGTAGCCAATGCTCTATGGGGTTGGCTAAAGGACTGGAAGAAGAATGGTTGGCAGAGGAAAGGAAAGCCTATTTGGTGTGCTGATCTATGGCAGGACATTGATGCACGGCTGGAGAAAACTCCAGTGAAGGTGCGGCACGTAGATGCACACATGCCTAAGAGCAGAGCCAATGAGGAACATCAACATAACCAGAAGGCAGATCAAGCTGCTAAGATTGCTCAAGTTGATACCAACTCTGAACTTGACATTGACCTTGATTGGAAACACCGAGGTGAGCTGTTCTTAGCTCGGTGGGCCCATGACTCATCTGGACATCAAGGCAGAGATGGAACATACCGATGGGCTCGTGATAGGTCGATTGACTTGTCCATGGACGCTATCACCCAAGTCATCTATGACTGTGACATTTGTGCTGCTATTAAGCAGGCTAAGCGAATCAAGCCCTTATGGTATGGTGAGAGATGGTCAAAGTACAAGTATGGTGAAGCCTGGCAGATTGACTACATCACTTTACCTAGATCTCGTTCTGGCAAGCAGTATGTGCTGACGATGGTAGAAGCCAGCACTGGATGGTTGGAAACCTACCCAGTTCCACATGCTACTGCACGTAACACCATTGTTGGTTTGGAGAGACAGATCTTGTGGAGACATGGAACTCCAGAGAGAATTGAGTCAGACAATGGTACTCATTTCAAGAATAATCTTGTGAAAAACTGGGCCAAAGAGCATGGTATTGAATGGATCTATCACATACCCTACTATGCACCAGCTTCAGGGAAGATTGAGCGCTACAACAGTTTGCTGAAAACCACCCTAAAAGCCATGGGGGGTGGAACTCTGAAAAACTGGGACAAACATTTAGCACAAGCTACCTGGTTGGTAAATAGTAGAGGTTCAGTAAACAGAGCAGGACCTGCACAATCAGATTTGGTCCAAACAGTAGACGGTGATAAAGTTCCTGTTGTACGTGAGAAGAATCTGTTAGGGAAAACTGTTTGGGTATTTTCTCCTTCAGGCGAAGGGAAACCTGTCCGAGAGGTGGTTTCTGCTGAAGGTCCTGGTCATACATACTGGGTAATGCAGGAGAATGGTGAAATCCAGTGTATTCCACAGAGAAATTTAACTTTAGCTGAGAGAGTTTAAATACAAGCTGTTAGGAGTTTTCTGTTCTAGGTAACATCGGCGCCCAACACTGAGAGAATCTACGATAGAATCTACAGTACGTGAGCACGAACCCAACATCATCTGGGAGTCCCTGTTCTGAGCTTTTGAATCACCTACATCTGATTGAAGTGTGAACTGAGCTTGTATATATAGTTTTAGTGTAAATATTGGTTTAGATTAGATTGGATAATTCTCAGCGATACTCTGAGCGAAGTAGACAGGGGTGGATTGTGCTAGTTTGAAGCAAGCTAGAATGTTTTGGTAACAGAACTAGATAACGGGCAGTGAAATGAAAAACAATTGATGTCAACTTCTCTCACAGTCACGCTGAGAACTTTGGGAAGAAGAAGAAAACATTCTCCATTTTGTCTCTCTCTCTTGCTTTTGCCTTAGACCTGGTCACATCTCATTAACCCTGCTCCTACTAACCCTGCTCCCTAACCTCTTGGCTGCACCTCTTTTCTTCCTGAGAACTGGGGTAAGGTTGAGAGGGCCGGGGGAGGTGTTGGGGTGGTTTAAAAGCCCCTCCTGGGGACTTAGGTTTCTGGGAGGGGAGTTGTGCTTTTATACTGTTTATCCTTTGTATATTTCTGTATATAATTGTATATAACTGTATATATTGTAAATAGCTGCTTGTAAATTCTGCTAGCTGTAAATAAATTGCTTCATCTATATTCCCAGGGTCCGTCTGAGTTAGCTGGGGCAAATTCAAAAGTGTGGGGGGGCGGGGTAACCCCCAAACCATCACATTGCATCACTTATCCTTTATGAGCATTGCATCACTTATCCTTTATGCCAAGAGAGGCATTTTATATTTTCCAGGATGATAATGTGATATATCTCAATTGTTCTTAATCATCATGAAGATGTACCTATAAATAATAAGTAGATGTCAGGATGAGATACTGGATTTAATAATCCTAATTAATTTTATAGCATCTACAAAATTAATCTTAAGAACAATTTAAAGTTATTTACTGAGGAATGTTTATAACCATATCATCAGCAGGTGCGTTTATACATGCCAGTGTAGTTTTATTATGTTGTTTCTCCCACATTTTCAGCAAAGCTTTGTTAGGGCTTGCTTTTAAAAGAGATAAACATGACAAACATTTCTAATAAATGTAAAATTGAGTAAAAAGTTAATAAGTCAGAAAAGGAAAAGTTAATGATACGTTCATGATGTAAATATCAATTAAAACATTGTATGTGTATAATATCAATCAGAAAAAAAATGATTTGGGTACAGTTGGAAAAAAAACACAACAGTGGTTCTTCAGTATGAGGGTGGTGGGACTCTGGAATAGATTGCCCAGGTAGGTTATGGATGCACCTTCATTGGGTGAGGAGCAGATGAATATAGTCGAGAGACATCCCTGCCCATGGTGGGCAGGTTGGAGTGTATGATTTTTAATGTCCCTTACAATCTAAGCCAGTCTGTGGTTCTGTGGTACACCTTCTCTAACTTACAGCAATGCCTCTTGTCTTCAGTCATGAATTCTGATAGAGTAATGCAGCAAATGGGACTCACTGAGAACAAAGAATCCTTGGAATCCTTCAACACAGGTTGAAAGGGACCTCAAGAATCATCTGGTCCAATGTTTCTTGGGAAAAGCACAGTCATCGTTTCTCCCCAGACCTCATATAGGCTGGATGTTAGGAGGAAGTTCTTCACAGAGAGAGTGATTTGCCATTGGAATGGGCTGCCCAGGGAGGTGATGGAGTCACCGTCCCTGGAGGTGTTCAAGAAAAACCTGGATGAGGCACTTAGTGCCATAGTGTAGATGACTGGATAGGGCTGGGTGCTAGGTTGGACTGGATGATCTTGGAGGTTAATTCTATGATTCTATGATGTTTCCTGCTGAAGAGGTTGGGAAAATGTAATGAGTGATTAAACCACTCAGTCTCTCAGCCCACCACTGCAAGAGGGCTTAGCTGCCTTCACCTCCTGCCTCCTGCTCAGCCATGCAGCCAAAAGAGCATGACATGGGGATGGAGAAGTTGGTGCACATGAGTGGGAAAAAATACCCACAACACAAAACTCTAAAACAAAATTACAAATCAAAAATCCACAGACTTTTGCACAAAGCAGTAGTGGTTAATTGCCATTTCAAACCTCTCTATCACAGCCCAGGACAGGCTGCCAAGAAAGGATCTCACATATCAAACCACTGGGAATTGGCTGATGAAGTGTAAACCAGGATCTCACCCCATTCCCTCCCCCACACACACCTTGAATGCTGTAACCACAAACTTTTTGTAGTCCCAGCTTTCCAGCGTGCAAATTAAAGTTGAAAAATAAGAAAAGTTGCCTGCATTCAGGCTTCTCCTCTTAAGGGGCATGACTCAGGAAACAAAGTAGTTATGCTCCTGCCACAAGTACAAAACCCAAGCAGTTTCTAGATATACATGTACACACACAGCCATATCTGTGTGCAGGTATATATGTATTATATATAAAAAAAAAGCACAGGCAAAATTGTCCCTTCCTGAGGCTTTTTACAGCCAGAGACTCCTGCATCCCAGCCAGCTCTCTGACCACTTCCACAAGACCTGGGCGGCTGCAAAACGCATCTAACTCAGCCTGTCCACCTGTGACAACACAGGTCTGATAGCAGTATGGAACATCTCTGATTTTATCACTGATGAAAACTGGAGATTTTGCAAATATTCTCCATCCAGCTCATGTTGTGGTGAAGGATGGTGCTTCTTAAAGACTAAAGACTAAATCATTTTAGGCTGGTTGCGTGAAGGATATCTAATTTCACTGATGATATATTTTTTCATGTTCTTAATAGTAATACAATAATATGGTAACAGAAAAAGACATGTGTTATCATCTGCAGAAATGCTTAATAGACCATAAAGAATAAAGTGTTTCCAAACTGAAATGTTGATAAAGGATCTTCTGTATAACCTTAAGATGATTCAAATATTCCCAGTAAAACAAGAAGGAAGGGATAGAAGAGATAGAGAGTCCCTGGGGAGGGACTATTTAGAAAGTCTTGTAATGACAGGATGAGGGGTAATGGGTTTAAACTGGAAGAGGGAAGATTTAAACTAGATGTTAGGAAGAAGCTCTTTACAGTGAGGGTGGTGAGACACTGGCACAAGCTGCTCAGGAAGGTTGTGGATGCTTCCTCCCTGGAGGTGTTCGAGGCCAGGTTGAATGAGGCCTTGAGTGACCTGTTCTAGTGGGAGGTGTCTCTGCTTGTGGCAAGGGATCGGAACTGGATGATCTTTGAGGTCCTTTCCAACCTAAACCACTCCATGATTTCATTGCAGTTAGTGTTCTGATAGGTAGAGAAATGCAACAGAATCTGACATTATTATATTCTACCAAAAAACAAAGGTTGATAGCCAAAACAAGAGTTCATCTTATAAAACTAGGGTACAAGGATACCAGTGGTCAACATCGTACAGCCAGTATTTTATTTAAATACAAACAACTAAACCCAACATATCTAAACTGTTTAAAATGCCTGCATTGACATACCCCTTAAAAATTCTGTCTACTTCTTTTGCAGATTTTTCAATACTGATTTCTTTTATCCATCCCTCCTTTACAAACTTGTGAAAATAAAGACAGGTTAGGTCATACTTCTTCAATTATGAATCAGAGCTTATAGAAGTTATCAACAGGAAGCTTTCATTTTGATAGACAATATTTTGCTGGTAGAGACAAAATTTAGCATATCTGGGCCCCCCACTTTAGGAAGGACATTGAGATGCTTGAGCGTGTCCAGAGTGTGTCAGTGAGGTATTCACTAGAATGAATCAGTTCAGAGCCTGGCTTTACATTTTGTTTACCCATGCTTGGAAGCAAATATATTGAGTGAAGAAAAAATCATCAGTGTAGAATATTTAATGCACTTAGTGTATCTAGTGCAGCAACATGAAAATGGCAGAGAAATGACAGGTGCTCTGTTCAAGAATAGATTAACTGATTTATGCTTGATAGTTGGTTAGCTGTCAATGATCTTGCTTGGTTATTAATTTCAGCAGCGCTTATTTACCTGGTGCAACGTTTAAAGTCCAAAATAATTTGCAAATTCTCTTGAATACTGTGTTCAGTTCTGGGCCCCCCAGTTTAGGAGGGACATTGAGATGCTTGAGCATGTCCAGAGAAGGGTGACGAGGCTGGTGAGAGGCCTTGAGCACAAGCCCTACGAGGAGAGGCTGAGGGAGCTGGGATTGTTTAGCCTGGAGAAGAGGAGGCTCAGGGGTGACCTTATTGCTGTCTACAACTACCTGAGGGGAGGTTGTGGCCAGGAGGAGATTGCTCTCTTCTCTCAGGTGGCCAGCACCAGAACGAGAGGACACAGCCTCAGGCTGTGCCAGGGGAAATTTAGGCTTGAGGTGAGGAGAAAGTTCTTCACTGAGAGAGTCATTGGACACTGGAATGGGCTGCCTGGGGAGGTGGTGGAGTCGCCGTCCCTGGGGCTGTTCAAGGCAGGATTGGACGTGGCACTTGGTGCCATGGTCTAGCCTTGAGCTCTGTGGTAAAGAGTTGGACTTGATGATCTGTGAGGTCTCTTCCAACCCTGATAATACTGTGATACCGTGATACTGAAATCATTTTATTATTTTTTTTTTTCCCTTCAAGCAAACATAATTTTGTTCAACAAACTCTCAGATTTGGCAGCAAATTTCCAAATGGTTTTAAAGTTCAGTTAGCTGAAACAACTTTTAAAACATGCATAGGATGATCCTGTTATAAATAGGTTCTCCATATGTTATATATTTCCTCCGATTAAGCAACTTTCTAGTGAGTCATAAAGCAGATTATCTATATAATCTCTCTGGAGACTCTTATTCTCATCAGGAATTGCCATATACTCTATGACATAATTTTGCCTCCTTGTTAGTCTGTGGTTATTATTCAATTCATCTAGATTAGTTTCATGCATACAAATTAACGAGATGTGGGCAAATATAGCCAAATATCTGCATACACTACTAAATAACTTGGGCCAGCTACTTTTATGCATACTTTTGTAGAAAAAGAAGTTTTAAGTATGCTTAAGAGAGGCACCTAATGTCAAAATTACATCTTCCTCCCACTCAAAGTGTCTGAGGTATCTGTGTCAGTGCTAGTCATCCTGCACTGCTTCTGTAATCAACACACAGGAAATATAAACCTCAGAAGGTGAATCAGAGAATAGTTTGGGTTGGAAAGGACCTTAAACATCACCTACTTCAAATCTCCCTGCCATGGGCAGGGACATCTCCCACTAGACCAGGTTGTTCGAGGCCTTTTTCAGCCTGGCTGTGAATACTTCCATAGAGGGGGCATTCACGACCTCCTTAGGCAACCTGCTCTAGTGCCTCGCCACCCTCACTCGAATTTCTTCCTAATATCAAGTCTAAATATCCCTTTTCCAGTTGAAATCCATTCCTTCTCATCCTGTCACTACAAGCCCTTGTAAAAAGTCCTTCCCCAGATTTCTTGTAGGCTCCCTTCAGGCACTGGAAGGCAGCTTTATGATTCCCCCATAGCTTTCTCTACTCCAGGCTACAGATGTAATGATTAGCTCTCTGGAGGAGCATATTTTCCTCTGTTAACTCAAAAAACCTAACCCAGAAACACTACAGGAACCAGCTGAAATCCAGAAGTTGAGCATTGAAAGACTGGATGAGGCACTTAGTGCCATGGTCTAGATGACTGGATAGGGCTGGGTGATAGGTTGGGCTGGATGATCTTGGAGGTCTCTTTCAACCAGGTTTATTCTGTGGTTCTATGATTCTGTGTTAACATAGTGTTGATGTTTGTATGATTGCTGTACCCTGCAATGAAGCTGAATTGCCTCTGACTACAGTTCTGCCCTAGACACTTTCCTTCTATTCTAAACACTTCTGCTCATACCAGTAACTTATTCACACAATTAAAGGAATGATAAAAAATGAGATCTCCTGTGCCTCTGAGTTTTTCAGAAGCAGAAGGTGGTCTTTAACAGCTAGAAAAGAGGAGTGATTCCATGATTACAAACCAGCATTGTACTGAGCAAGTAGATTTTCTGCAGATCTGAACTAAAATTTCATTTTATCTTTAAGAAGTCTTAGTAAAGCATAGTTTTCATAGGCAAAAAGGAAATATATGCATGAGTATCAATTTCTCTGTCCTGCAGAGGAGATGTAGGTCTTAACTGCTTAGTATGCGAAGTAATTTTAATGAAAAATGAAGTTTTCCCCTTACTAGTTTTGTGCTTTGCTTTTTCAATTATTATTAGTTTATGTTATTTTTAGTTAAGCAGAATGTTGTCCATTTTCAAAGCTCATTATTCTGTCTAAATTACACTCTTTCAGTAAAGCATGTGACTACTTCATATGAAAACAGAAGTCCTGATTTAGTATTTTCTTTCCCTCAATATAAGGGTTGTCATAATAAGTTCATCCCTGTGAACCTGCTTAGCGCTTGAGAGTTTCAGTGCCAGTCTCAGATGCCCTCGTTTCATAACCCACATTAATCTCAGCAGTAGTGCCAAAGAGAGGCTTTTATTTGAACATTTTCACTTTCCCACCCTCTCCTTACATAGTCTATGTATCTCACAGTCTGCATTTGATCTGAATAAATAAAATGGACTGCTGAGTGTCCTTACTGGGCTGGGATGGCTCAGATTCATTCCACATGGTGTTGTTTGCTTTTTCATTTCTGCCTTTTTTCTCTCTGTTTGCTATTGTGATCCTTTTGAAGTTTACAATCCAAGTTCCCTCATTTATACAAGTGAAATCCCCCTAACTCAAATACCTGTAAGCTAGGACAAGACTTGGATCTGTTCCTACCATTTGCTTAAAGTTGTAGTCTCTTTTCTAGACTGATGTCTTAGCTGCTGTCTTTATTGTTCTGTTTCTTTTAATTTCATCTCTGACAATCTGCAGGATAAGCATTTATCATAACATGCCATGGATTCTGGAGTTTCTTTAATAAAAATAGCCCAGCATGTGCATGCCACAAATGTCAGGGTGTACATATTGCCTACTCAAAATAAAGCAGCTCCTCTCCATACTTCATTTCGAGTAGAGATGGACAAATACGGAATTAAAGGCTAGCCATAGGCATCATACAAGGACCTGTAAATTCAAATAAATACCCAAAACAAACAAATTTTATTCTTCTTTTTACTTCTAATTTTTTTAAAAGGCATTTTTTAATATTCATGTTGTTATGGTAGTTCAAATGGCTGAGAGGACCGTAGCTATTTCTACTCAGAAAACAGACTCAATGGAAAAAAAACAAACCAAACAATAAAAAATGCCCATGAGTATTTATGCTACTGAATCCAGAAAAACTTATATATTCATAGTATAGAAAAAAAAAAAGGCACCCATTCAGAAATGCCATAATTTTTCCAGCACAGCAACATACTTCTGAGACTTCCTGGGTCTATTTTCAATACTCACGAGAGATACGTTCTCATAATTTCCTGGGCAACTATCAATGGTTAGGAAATATTGATTCAAATACAAAGTGAGTCAGGGAGAAAATTTTCTGTTAAAATCAAAAAAGGGCAAAAAATGATTGGAAAAATATCTGAAAAATAGAAAAGGAAAAGAGAAGAGAAGAGAAGAGAAGAGAAGAGAAGAGAAGAGAGGAGAGGAGAGGAGAGGAGAGGAGAGGAGAGGAGAGGAGAGGAGAGGAGAGGAGAGGAGAGGAGAGGAGAGGAGAGGAGAGGAGAGGAGAGGAGAGGAGAGGAGAGGAGAGGAGAGGAGAGGAGAGGAGAGGAGAGGAGAGGAGAGGAGAGGAGAGGAGAGGAGAGGAGAGGAGAGGAGAGGAGAGGAGAGGAGAGGAGAGGAGAGGAGAGGAGAGGAGAGGAGAGGAGAGGAGAGGAGAGGAGAGGAGAGGAGAGGAGAGGAGAGGAGAGGAGAGGAGAGGAGAGGAGAGGAGAGGAGAGGAGAGGAGAGGAGAGGAGAGGAGAGGAGAGAAGGAAAAGAAAAGAGGAAAGAAAAAGAAAGAAAAAAAAAGAAAAAAAAAAGAAAAGAAAACCTGAGATTTGAAAGTAACAGCATTCATAGCTTTGCTGATCAAGTGGCCTCCTTACAAAATGAAATTCATGGGTAAAGAGTTCCTGAATCCTAAATAAGATGAATTAAAGATGGAAGAGAGGAGAATTAGATTGGAGACTAGGAAGAAATTATTACAGTGAGGGTGGTGAGACTCTGGAACAGGTTGCCCAGGGAAGTCATGGATGCCCCTTCCCTGTGGGTGTTCAAGGCCAGGCTGGATGTGGGCTTGAGCAGCCTGGTCTGGTGGAAGATGTCCCTTCTCATGACAGGAAGGCTGGAACTAGGTGGTCTCCAGGATCCCTTCCACCCCAAACCATTCTGTGATTTTAGAGAGAAAGCTTCAGCTTAGACATTGCTTTCAAACCATCAAGAATGGAGTTTTGAAAACCATAAAATGTATTTTACCACCTGTCAAACACTTTGTCCCCATGTGTCTGTGTGTAATCAGGAAAATAATCTATCCCTTGAAGATAGGTGATATTACAAGTTCTGCTCAAAATGTTGTCTGGCTTTGGCTCAGGCCTGAAGCCTAAGTTAATGAACAGCTCCAAGTATTTACGTGTTTGTGATCACCTCTTTGAAGAGTCAAAATTTCCACAGATAATTGTTCATTTTTGAATCTTACTCTTTATCCTGACTTAGGAAAACAACCTGGTTTTAATCAGAATTGTTGAATTAAAGTTAATAGTCTCAACTGGAGGCAAATGTTCTTCATTCAATAAAATTTATTTTGAAGTATCAGCATCTGCCTGCATAAAGGCTAAAGAAAGCCTAAAGAGAATGTTCAATGAAGCAAGCACCACTCAGGTGATCCATAAACTGTCCAGGTGGGAAAGCTCATGTAAAAGCTAGTACTGCCAGTGCTGTGGCTGCAGTATACAAGGTAAAGGTGTTAACATAGTAGTTACTTTTCTAAACAGATATGACTGAGGACAGGGACGTGACATTGTTGAAAAAGTGAGAAACATCTCAAGTAGGCACTACAATAGACAACATTATACAATAGAGAATATAAGAGCTAATAGAAGTTGCATTTTGTCAATATCCTTTTTACTTCTTATCTTAACAGAAGTTGAGAACAAATCATTGATGTGATCCCCATCCTATATTCTTTAAGTTTGACATTATTGTCAGATCTCCTGTTCTTCCAGCAGGTGAAAGTCTGTATTCAGTAACAAATCAGTTTGGGTTTGCAGCACAGGTTTATCTGAAATAAAAAAAAAAAAAGAAAGAGAGTTGTGAGAAGCCAGACCTTCATAAAATTTAGAAAGTAGATTTGAGCATTGCAGACTTTCCTTACATACTGTTTGGGGACTTTTGTTTTCATTTCTTTTGGTTTGTTTTGTTATTTACATACATATACATATATATACATATATATATATATATATATATATATATATATATATATATATATATATATATATATATATATAATTGCTTTACCCCTCAAGTTCTTTTTTTTTCTGATAAGGAAAAGATATTTTCTTTCATTAATCTGGAATCTTACTCTTCTGGAAAATACCTCTTAACTAAAAAAAAATAAAAGAGAGAGAGAAGGAAAGAGAAGAGGAATAGTTTCTTGTCTCACCATTAGCATCTTCTGGTTTTCTTACATTGTGTGATTTCCCATCTACTGATCTTTGTTTTACAGTTTTCCAAGCACAGCCTATCTGCTCAGTGAGAGATACTTGGATCTGGTAGTGCATGGGTTTTTTTCAGGTGTTGCCACGGTCTTTATTAGAATAGAGTTCCTGGATGAAACACTCCCTCTGCTGTCATTGGAGAGTATCGATAGTGGCAGGGATATCGACATTAGCACTGAGCCGGTATCATGATCTGTTAAGTCTATTTCTAACTGTACTGGCTAGCTATGCGATATCCAAGGACAAGGTCTCGGCTCTTACCTTTATTCTGGTTGAAACTTAATATCTGAATCTGAACATTTCCTCTGGAGCATTTGACTTTATTAAAACAGATAAAGCAAAACTGGCCAAGTTCTTACACCATAAATTCTACAAGTAATGTGTTTCGGATACAGTATAGGTTGTCAGCAGCTGGCTGAAAGCCCTCTGGATCGGGACATGTTTGTGGGTTTGAAGGAGCCTTTTTTTATTTGGTTGGTTGGTTTCGTTTGGTTGGCTTTTATTTTTACTTTGGTGTCTTTGCAGTGGACCAGTCACTTTGAATTTCTGGTATTTGTTTTCAGAAAACACTCTGAGCAAATAAGAGACTGTATGCCCTGAGAACAAGGTGAAAGCAAAGAATGGGACAATATCTGCACGTATGAAATCACTGTTGATGGCAGGAAGCAGGAGAGTTACCCTTGAATTTAAACATCATTTCATGATGATGTCATCAGGGAACTCTACAAGAATAATGATGTTCTGCTTCCTGAAGTTGTGCATATCTTTGATTCTGCAGAAGTGTACTTTCTCACATTGCACTGAAACTCCGTTAACGTTGGCTCTGCTCTGCAGAAGTGCAATCATAAATGTTTGTGTACCAGGCGCCACACGTATTTGCTTTGATAATGGTCAGGAATTATGTTATTTACCTTTTGAGAACTGTTGCACAGCAAATATTTGTTCACAACAGTATCTCTAGAGTGTGAAAATGTGGCAAACACTCAAACAGGTATGTGTGTGTGTGAATATTTGAACAGCAGATTTTTGGGAAGTCTTTCTGGAGTTAAGGGTCTGAATGAGAGAGAACCTTAAATATAAAAGGCTTTAACAACAAAAATCCAAAGAATTACAAAGTCAAACAAGGTGTGGAGATTCCTCAAACCAGTATTTACTTATAAGCACAGAATTAACCAGGTTGGAAAAGACCTCTAAGATCAGTGAGTCAAACCTATCACCTAATACCTTCTAATTAAATAAACCATGGCGCTAAGTGCTTCATCTAGTCTCTTTTTGAACACCTCTATGGATGATGGACTAACTAGTGCTGAGTACAGGGGCAGAATGACCTTCATGGTCCTGCTGGTCACACCATTCCATGCTGTTGGCCTTCTTGGCCACCTAGGCACACTGCAGGCTCATGTTCAGTTGGCTGTTGACCTACAGGTTTCTCTCTGCCTGGCTGCTATCCAGCCACTCTGTCCCTATCCTGTAGCACTGCATAGGGTTGTTGTGGCCAAAGTGCAGAACCTGACAGTAGCATTGTAAAAACTCTTGGCATTGGACTGTGCCCAGCCTGTCCAGGTCCCTTTGCACAGCCCTTCTGCCCTCTAACAGGCTGACACGTGCTCCCAGCTTGGTGTTGTCTGCAAATTTACTCAATCCCTCCATCCAGATCATCAGTGATACTATCTATCACTGATAATGTTGATATTAAACAGGACTGGGCCCAGCACTGATCCTTGGGGCACACTGCTAGTGACTGGCTGCCAACTGGATGTAGCACCATTCACCACCATTCTCTGGGTCTGGCCATCCAGTCGGTTCTGAACCTAGTACAGAGTGCCCCTGACCAAGCCATGGACTGCCAGCTTGGCCAGGAGTTTGCTATGGCAAATAGCATCGAAGGCCTTGCCGAAGTCCAGGTAATCTACATCCATAGCCTTCCCCACATCCACCAGGCAGTTCGCCTGGTCAGAAAAAGAGATCGGGTTGGTCAAGTAGGACCTGCACCTCCTAAATCTGTGCTGGCTGGGTCTGATCCTCTGGGCATCCTGTAGGGTGGTGCCCTGTAATTGCACTCAGGATGATCTGTTCCATAACTTGCCTGTCACTGAGGTCAGGCTGACAGATCTGTAATTTCCTGGGACCCTTCTTGTGGATGGGCATCACGTTGGCCATCTTTCAGTCATTAGAGACCTCTCCAGTCAGCCAGGACTGCTGATAAATGATAGAGAGTGTCAGCACTCATTACCCTAGGATGGATCCCATCTGGTCCCATAGACCCATGAGGATCTAAAAGGTTCAGCAGGTCCCTAACTGCTTCTTCCTGGATTACAGGGAGGCTGCTCTGCTCCCTGACCACACCTACCAGCTCAGGAGACCAGCTGTCCTGAGGATAATCTGCCTCGCTATTGAAAATGGAGACAAAGAAGGTGTTAAGCACCTCTGCCTTTTCCTCATCTCTAGCCACTACATTCCCCTCCTTGTCCAATAAAGAGTGGATGTTATCCTTCCCCTTCTTTCTGTCATTAATATATTTATAGAAACACTTCTTGCTATCATTCACAGCAGTGGCCAGTCTAAGTTCTAACTTGGCTTTTGCCTCCCTAATTTTCTTGCTATAAAGCTTAGCAATATCCTTAATCTTTTCCTGAGTTCCCACCCCATCTTTCCAAGTGTGATATGTTCTCTTTTTTCCCCTTACTTCCTTCACAAGTCCCTCACTCATCCAGGCTGGTCGTATTCCCTGGTGGCTCTGCTTTGGGCACATCAGCACAGCCTTTTCCTGTGCCTTTGAGATTTCTTTCTTGAAATAGGTCCAACTTTCCTGGACCCCTTTCTTTTTAAGGGCTTTTTCCCAAGACATCATCTGAGTTAGTTCCTTGAGTAAGTGAAGTCTGCCCTTTTGAAGTCCAATGTGGACACTCAGTTGATGCCCCTCCTAGCTTCACTGCATTTTGAAAACTTTATTATTTTGTGATCACTGCAACCCAGACAGCCTCTGACCACCACATCTCCTACCAGCCCTTCTCTATTCATAAACAGCAGGCCAAGCAAAGCCTCACCCCTGGTAGGCTGACACACCAGGGGTGTCAAGAAGCTCTTCTCCATACTCTCTAAAAACTTTCCAGACTGCCACCTCTCTGCTGTGTTAAATTCCCAGAAGATCACAGTATCACAGTATCATCAAGGTTGGGAGAGACCTCATAGATCATCAAGTCCAACCCTTTACCACACAGCTCAAGGCTAGACCATGGCACCAAGTGCCACGTCCAATCCTGCCTTTAACAGCTCCAGGGATGGTGACTCCACCACCTCCCCGGGCAGCCCATTCCAGTGTCCAATGACTCTCTCAGTGAAGAACTTTCTCCTCACCTCAAGCCTAAATTTCCCCTGGCGCAGCCTGATCTCTGGGATGATAAAGTCACCTACAAGAGCAAGGGCTGGTGATCTTTAGACATCCTCCAGCTGTTTATAGAATAAGAAATCCACCTCCTTTTCCTGGTTGGGTGGCCTATAACAGACTAAACCCATAGTGCGGGTCTTATTGGTCTGCCCTCTGCTTTTTACCCATAGGCACTCAGTTCACTCATCATTAGTCTTTGTGGTGTCAAGAGCTTCCCTAATATACAGGGCCACTCGTCTACTTCTTCTCTCTCTCCCATCCTTCCTGAAAGCCTGTATCCATCCATTGCAGTGCTCCATGTACTGGGAGGAACTATAATCAATTTATTTTTTCAAATTTTCAATTTCTTCTTCAAAACCAGAAGTTATTCTGCTAAAAGAAAAGGCCTTTTAAAATATGATTAACTCCAATTAGGACTCTCATCAACAGCAGAAGTTATTTATTTGTTTGGTAAAACAGGACCACGAGGGAAAGAAAGACAGTGCTGGTATAAAATCCATAATTCATCTGGACAGCAGAATGTTCTGCTGCTTCAGTCCCAGTGTACTGTCCTAAACTCTGCAATAAATTCAGTCATCTTCCAGTACCTGAAGAGGGCCTACAAAAAGGCTGCAGAGGGACTGCTTCCAAAGGCTTGTGGTGATAGGAGAAGGGGCAATGGTTTCAAATGAGAGGAAATTTAGATTGAATGTTAGGAACAAGTTCTTTGCTATGGGTGCGGTGAAACACTGGAACAGGTTTCCCAGGGACATATTTGAAGCCCTGTCTCTGGAGATACTGAAGGTGAGGCTGGACAAGTTTCTGAGCAAAGTGGTCTAGTGGAGGATGCCCCTGCTTACTGCAGAGGGGTTGGACTAGATGACCTTTGGAGATCTGTTCCAACCCAAACTATTCTGTGATCTTTTAAAACACTCTCTTGTTTTGTATGTGTGGCTTGGTGCTGGTGGAAGGCTGCAGTAACCTCTTCAGTGTTTGTACTTTGTAATCTGGTGGTTAAAACATTTTTTCTGTATGAGGAAATAGGACTGAAAATGTTGCAGGTTTAAGAAAGTCTTGAATTCAGGTCTTTCAATTCTGAGCAAGTGTTCTAGCCACAAAGATGACATCACTGCAAACATTCATCAGAGTCCATGAGTTACACTCCTAGTATGCCTAGGAATACTGTGCTCCCACCAAGGGTTGTGTTAGGGATGTGTCAGGAGAAAGACCTGAGTCCACTTAGGTCACTGAAGACACTATCGAAGACATTCATAAACACTGCTTTAAGCTGCTGAGGATTCTTCTCTTTCTCCCTTCTGAAATCTAAGGATTTTTTTCCTGAACTACCTTTTCATACATTAGTGTCTAAATTAACTCAATTTCTGTGCCTAAATGAATGCTTCCCTGGAAGGTTGAATGATTCCATAAAATCATATTGCTTTTAAATGTAGACAAAGCCTCATTCACCAGGCAAATCTCCCATAAAGCCATAGCACTGAAGTTCCTAGTCTATTTGGCAAAACTACCTGGAAAATGGGGACGGCCCACAGCCAAAATAATCAATCAGGCTGCCCTGCAGCAAGGACCAGTTATTAGGAGGTCTACAGCTCCAGAGCTCACTAGAGTTGTCAGTATTTTTCCTTCAAACTAGGTAAGCCTCACTGCAACTGGGGTTTAGGTCCTGACCCTGCAGTTTTGCTCCCCTGTTACAGACAAGCCACCCTTAATTGACCTGTTGATGTCAGAGCTTTCAAACTCTGGAGAAATCAGAGTTCCAAGGTATGTAGTTGGGTTGTTGCCTTGGAAAGAGCCAGATCTTAGAAGTTTTTGCTAGTCTATGAGACATTGCAAACTCCACTGAGCCAAAGGGCAATTTCATTATTTAACTCTTATTTTCATGAGTTTCTCAAACAGTTACTGTTCAAATGTCTGGTTCACTGCACTCTTTTTGGAAGAGGCTATGTGTCAACTCACACTTCTAGGCAATATGACAATAATTGTACAGTATATTCAGGTCCCACGAGGAGTATACTTTAGCTATTTATCATTGATACATTAAAATAGTAAATCAAACAGAAGAGACTTGCATAAGTCAACAAAAGATTTGTGTCTATTAGAGTAAAGCCACAGGCCAGAACCTCAGCAGAAAGGCAGTGAATTAAATTAGTCAAAGAGTGAGCTGCACTTTTCATGGCTCTGTGCAATTACATGTATATTTCTTTTATTTGAAAGAATTTGACAGGGAAAAGTTAAACTGAAAGTTTCTGGTAGACCAATAAATCTTTCTTTCCATGACTCATATCTCTGTCTCTTGTCCAAAAAAGAAGCCAGATATTTTATCTGTGTTTTTGTATATGGATAGAATTATAAAACCTCACTCAAAAGAAAAACAGAGGGAAAAGTAGAAAAATCTCATAATGTTCTTTGAAGAGAAATTCCCATTTGATATTCTATTTCCATTGCATAAGATATTCCAGTCTCATTCATGAGAAAATTCAGACACTGAGAAATTATATTGCATGGTGTCTAACCATGAAGCCTACCAAGCTTTTAACCTTTAATCACACAACAATGTCTTTGGCATTTAGGGATGTACGCTATTGATCACAAGATCTTGATAGTATAATCAGAGGGCTTGAGAGAGATTCTCTGATCTTCATCTGTAATACTTCTTGAACATCTCACTACCAATATTATTCATTGTCTCAGGTTCCTTTCCTCACCTGAAACTGTACTGCTCTGATTTGTGTAGACTGAATTCCATAAAAACTACACAAAAAAATCACTTCTTAAAAACCATCTGCATATAGATGAAAGGAAATTAAGAAAGACTGAGAGACCTGAGGCTGTTTAGTCTTGAGAAGGCTGAGAGGGGATCTTATCAACATCTATAAATATTTGAGGGATAGGCATTGAGATGAAGGTGTCAGACTCTTCTTGGTGCTGTCTAGTCATAGGACAAGGAATAATGGATACAACCTAGAACACAGGAGATCCCATCTCAACACAAGGAGACACTTCTTTATAGTGAGGGTGACAGAGCACTGGAGCAGACTGCTGAGAGTTGTGGAGTCATTGTCTTGGGTTCAAATGCAAGTTCCCAGAGACTCTTATAAATTTGGTAGACCCAATGACAATTTATAGAATTTATAGAGTTTATAGAGTGCCCTCCCCTCCTCCCCCTCCTTTCCCTTAAAAGACAGGGAGAGAGATAAAGATAGGGACACCCCAATAAATCAATCTCACTCGATTTGGAAGTTAAAAAGGAAAAGTTTAACAATAACTTAGAAAAAGGGATTGGAGGTAGGGGAGTTTACAAAGGATAAGGAAGGGAAAACAGCAAAATACAAAACAGGGATGGATACAACCCGAGTGTGTGATGGTGTCTCTGCCTCGTGGCTGGTATGCAGTATCAGTGTGTGTGTGTGTGATCATGAACGCAGGTAAGAGGAGAAACGAACAAGAGAGCGAGGAGCAGGAAGTGCTCCTCTTTTATACCGCAGGAAGTGGGGGGAGTGGGCTAACCATCACCTGGAGTGTGGCCCACCCCTGAGGAGGGGCCAAGACCCCTAGGGTCAGGTTCAGGGTCACTCCCCCAGGAGTGTTAACCCTATACAGTCATCTTCTCTGGAGAGTTTCAAAGCACACCTGGATGTTTTCCTGTGAAGGCTGCGCTAGGTGATCCTGCTCTGTCAGGGAGGCTTGTATTGGATGATCTCTGGAGGTCACTTCCAATGCCTAACATTCTGTGATTCTGTGAAACAAAACAGATCTGGAGCAGAAGTTGTAATCTTATTCATCAGGTAAATTTAATGTGGGATACTCAAATTATCCATGATTTTGAAAAAAAATAGAGGTAATCCTCAGAGAACAAATGGAGAAGAAATCATAGTTTGTAGAGAATTTTAGACATATCAATTTTAGAAATTGGTTGTTATATCTATATATGGCTTCTAACCCAGGTTCTCTAGATTGGCCCTTAGAAGCATTTGTCTCTCTCCACTGATTAGACAGAAAGCCTTGGATCTTGACTCAGTTGTCTTCAGCTGCAGATAACTATTGTTATAGTGGTGTTCTGTCCATAGAGAAGTAAAAGATATTTTTTAAAGTACCTTCAATGTAAATGTGAGGGTTAAAAGTGATTAGCTATACTTGTTACAAACAACATCTATCTATTCATTTTCTATGGATGAAGCCTCACTTGATGCACCAACTGACATGCTAGCAACTGGATTCTTCTGCAGTATGTCACAGCTTTTAATCTTCTCTGCATCTTAGAGCCTAGTGTTCTAGGGCTTTTCTTTCTTTTAGTGGCTTTGTTGTGTTTTGTTTGTTTGATCGCTTCCTTGTTTGACATCTTGGTGTTTTGATTTAATTTAACCTTTTAACATCCACATCCAGCTGGCAGCCAGTCACTAGCAGTGTCCCTCAGGGATCAGTGCTGGGCCCCATCCTCTTTAACATATTCATAGATGACCTGGATGAGGGCATGGAGTCAGTCAGCAGCAAGTTTGCAGATGACACTAAGCTGGGGGCAGATGTGGCTGGGTTGGAGGGCAGAAGGGCTCTGCAGCGGGACCTTGACCGCCTGGACAGATGGGCAGAGTCCAATGGGATGGGGTTCAATAGCTCCAAGTGCAGGGTGCTGCACTTTGGCCACAACAACCCCATCCAGAGATACAGGCTGGGGTTGGAGTGGCTGCAGGGCAGCCAGACAGAGAGGGATCTGGGGGTGCTGATTGATACCCGCCTGAACATGAGCCAGCAGTGTGCCCAGGTGGCCAAGAGAGCCAGTGGCATCCTGGCCTGCATCAGGAATGGTGTGGTCAGCAGGAGCAGGGAGGTCATTCTGCCCCTGTACTCTGCACTGGTTAGACCACACCTTGAGTATTGTGTTCAGTTCTGGGCCCCCCAGTTTAGGAGGGACATTGAGATGCTTGAGCGTGTCCAGAGAAGGGCAACGAGGCTGGTGAGAGGCCTTGAGCACAGCCCTACAAGGAGAGGCTGAGGGAGCTGGGAATGTTTAGCCTGGAGAAGAGGAGGCTCAGGGGTGACCTTATTGCTGTCTACAACTTCCTGAGGGGTAGTTGTGGCCAGGGAGAGGTTGCTCTCTTCTCTCAGGTGGCCAGCACCAGAACAAGAGGACACAGCCTCAGGCTGCGCCAGGGGAGATTTAGGCTCGAGGTGAGGAGAAAGTTCTTCACTGAGAGAGTCATTGGACACTGGAATGGGCTGCCCGGGGAGGTGGTGGAGTCACCATCCCTGGGGCTGTTCAAGGCAAGGTTGGACGTGGCACTTGGTGCCATGGTCTAGCCTTGAGCTCTGTGGTGAAGGGTTGGACTTGATGATCTGTGAGGTCTCTCCCAACCTTGATGATACTGTGATACTGTGGTACTGTGAACATAATTCCTAGGTTTAAACCATAGACCTTGACTAATTGGTAAGGCTGAATAGAAACCAAGTGAAAAAGCTGAAGAAGCAGTAATGTACTTGTGGTTGCATCAATGTTAGCTGATAACCTGAAATTGAATTTTCCTTGGCTAGGTCACTTGCCTGTTCCTTGGTTCATTTTATTTAGATAAGTCTAACATCTTTTTACCTACATTATTTTACCTACCTCTTGGTTGAAGATTATGTGCAGATCCAAAAACTTCATGAGGTCAGAGCACTAGGAAAGCCTGTGCTCTCTCTCAGCGTTTGTCAGTTCAGCACTGCTTGCAAAGGTTCAGAAGTCTAAACTAGATAACCACGTTTTTACTGAGCCTATGAAGGCCCAAAGAGGCTAAATAAAGAAATGATTGCTACTCAGTCCCAGAAAGCCAGCAGCTGCATATGCTTTGTTGGACTCTGTGTGCTGTGGAAAGACCCAGATGGAAAGTTTAACTAATCCTTTACAAGTAACAAACCATCAACTACATGTAGAGTTTAAAGCTAATAATGCAAGATTAAGAAAAAAAGTAAAATGCTGAGTTACTGAAGAGTAAAAATGTCTTCTCAGTCAACGGGAGCTAGCACATGTGTAAGTTGTGAGCAGGCTCCAAGCCCAAGTCCAGTGTTACCATTCCTGAACTGGCAGTTGCATCACACAGGGGAGCACCTCAGCTGTGCTGTCACAGCCAGAACTGAACATTTGCACACAGAATTAATTTCTTTTGCTCACTGCTTGCAAAACTGCTGTACAGGTTTACTCACTCAGGTAACTAGATCACGTATGTGTACCAATGGGCATGCTACTCAAAACAACCTGGCTTTCAAGGCCAGTGTCCAGGGTTAGAGAACTGCCCGTGCCAGGAGAGGCATAAAAGAGAGGAATCAGCATCATGGCCACAAGGAGAGCTCAACTGTCTTTAGCTTTTCCCCCCTTCCATAAGTGAGTAGTTATTAAAGCTGTAGAGAAATTACTCATTTGAATGTATTGATGGAAAAAAAAATAAAGAGTTGAAATACAAATTTTCCATTCAGATACTGCTATAAAACCTTAAAAAAGGTCCAGATAGGAGTGATGAGTAGCTGCTAACATCAGGAACACAGTATAGAACTCTGTGATGTAGTACTACCACCTGCTTTTAATTTGCGTTATACTGGAAAGTTTTAAATAGAAATAAAGAATACTATAAATTACTGACTGAACTTTTAACTCATGCATTTGACTCAAATATTATTTCTTTTGTTTGAACTTTTCTAGGAATTTAATAATTTATCGCATTTTTGAATGCATTTAATGGCCAGCAAGACCCTCAATTTAAGAAAGATGTTGAGATGTTTAAATGTGTCCAGAGAAGGGCAAAAAGGCTGATGAGAGGGCTGGAGCACAGCACTATGAAGAGAGACTGAGTCAGCTGGGGTTGTTCAGCCAGGAGAGGCTCAGGGGAGACCTTAATGCTCTCTACAACTAAATGAAGGGAGGTTGTAGCCAGTGGGGGTTGGTCTCTTCTCCCGGGCAATCAGTGACAGAACAAGAGACAACCTCAAGCTGCACTGGGAGAGGTTTGGGCTGGGTGTTAGGAAAAAATTCTTCACAGGAAGCATGATTTCCATTGGAATGGGCTGCTCAGGGAGGTGGCAGAGTCACCATTCCTGGAAGCATTTAAAAAGAGACTGTATGTGACACTTAGTGCCATGGTTTCATTGATTAGATGGTGTTAGGTAATAGGTTGGACTTGATGATCTTGAAGGTCTTTTTCAACCTGGTTAATTCTGTGATTTTGTGATCTCTTTTCTTACCAATGAACATTTTTTTTCATATTTTAAATGACAGACTCAGTAATTACAGTAGTAGATCACCATAGCTGGCTTGATGTCTCCATATATCTTCATTCTAATATTAAAGGCAAAATTTGATGTATGTTATGCTATAACTGGTCAGGTTTTGGATCCCTCAGTACAAGAAACATGTAGATGTGCTGGAGCAGGTCCAGAGAATGGCAACAAATCTGGTGAAGGGTCTAGAGAACAGGTCTTACGAGGACTGGGTGATCTTATTACTGTCTACAACTACCTGAAGGGGCATTGTAGCCAGGTGGGGGGTGGCCTCTTCTCCCAGGTAACCAGCAATAGAACAAGGGGACACAGTCTCAAGTTGTGCCAGGGTAGGTATAGGCTGGATATTAGGAAGAAGTTCTTCAGAGAGAGAGAGTGATTTCCCATTGGAATGGGCTGCCCAGGGAGGTGGTGGAGGCACCGTCCCTGGAGGTCTTCAAGAAAGGACTGGATGAGGCACTTAGTGCCATGGTCTAGTTGATTGGATAGGGTGGGGTGATAGGTTGGACTGGATGATGTTGGAGGTCTCTTCCAACCTGGTTGATTCTATGATTATGTGATTCTATGACTGTCTGAGGGAACTGGGGTTGTTTAGTACAGAGAAGAGGAGGCTGGGGGAAGACCTTACTGCTCCCTCAATAGAGATGATAGGTGACGAAATGGCCTGAAACTTCACCAAGGAAAAATGTCTTTACTGAAAGAGTGGTCAGACCTAGGAATAAGTTGCCCAGGGAAGTGGTGGAGTTGCCATCTCTGGAAGTGTTCACGAAATGTATGGACGTGGGCCATGGGGACATTGTTTAATGGCCGTGTGGTGTTGGTCTGATGGTTGGGCTCAATGGTTATAGACATCTTTTCCAGCCAAAACAATTCTACGATTCTGTAACCGTGCTTAAGGAGTGACAGCAACACACATCCATAGGAATGTTTCCAACACTTTTGCTGAATGTGTTCCTACTGTTCTTGCATAGTTCAAACTGTTTCCCACAGGCTTTATCCAGATCTCACTGAAGGCAGCAAGGGTACTTCAATAAGTCCTGCTGCAGGTAAACTGTTTCCCCTTCTGGGATACCCAATTCAAGGCCTGAGCCACACACATTTTCAACAATGCAGCTTAATGATACCTAAAGCTGTGGAGATGCCTGATGCTCGCTGGCACTGCTCTGTCATTTCATGTGAAATTTAGACAGACCTGTCAATTCAGGACTTTGTCAATAGACACATTCCTGCACATGCAGGTCTCTGTGGTGAACAGGTCTATGTAGTGAAACAAAAGTGTATGTAAGATTATCCTGTGCTTCAATAAAGCTTTTCACTTTGTTCTGTTTCTCTTCTTCTGAATTCTGCTTTGATGCCAGGCAATAGTATCATCAAACTGAGGGCTAAAGACCAAGAGATATAAGTACTCTGTGCACGAAGGTAATTGTCTTTGCTTCTCATGTGAAAGAAATTACAGCTTTGCCCTATTATTCATGGGGCTGATCCAAAGCCCATTAAAATCGTTGGGGAACTTTCATGTTAATAAGTGCTTCAAAACAGATTTTAGTAGATTTGTAAGAAAAGGGAGATATTGTCAAAGGTACCAAGGAATAAATTCAAGGCAAGGGTTGACAATAAAAAGCAAGTAACTACTCTGTGAATTACCACTCATCAGCACAGCCACAGTAGCTGACAGTATGCACAGTCTTGATTTATTGTGAATTCACGAGAAAATATTTCTTTCTTGGCCATCATGACTCAGTGGCTTAAGGAAAATCATTTATCACCAACACTTCATCTCAGGACTCACCTCACCTACTCTACATTTTGAGAGACTGAAATTAAAGCTGAAGTGTATTCTGTGTTACCACAACAGGCTTTTCTCAGTTTCTCCTGTTACTGGTGCTGCACTTTGAAATACTGCTATGTTCATAGGAAAAAGAAACAGAAGAGGACTTATGCTAAATTGCCTGAAGTTTTCTCTAGCCCATTAAACCTGTGATTATTGTACAGAATCAACACAGCTTTAACAGAAGAAATTGAGAAGATCAAACAATGAAACAAATGACTAGCTATAATCTTGATATTTTGGGGCATAATATTTCAGCATCTGACATGTTTTGCTATCAGAAATCTCTCTCTACCTGCCTGACTTCTATATAAATGCTTAGCAAAGTAGCATATTGAGCATTAGTGTTATATAACTAAAGTCCTTCTTAGAATCATAGAATCAACCAGGTTGGAAGAAACCTTCAAGATCATCCAGTGCAATCTATCCCCCAGCCCTACTCAGTCAACTAGACCATGGCACTAAGTGCCTCATCTAATCTTTTCTTGAACACCTGCAGGGACGGTGACTCCACCACCTCCCTGGGCAGCCCATTCCAATGGACAATCACTCTCTCTGGGAAGAACTTCCTCCTAATATCATCTATACCCCCCTCTCCCCAGTACAACTTGAGACTTGTGCCCTTCTTCGATTGATGGTTGCCTGGGAAAAGAGACCAACCCCTACCCTGCTGCAAGCTCCCTTCAAATAGTTGTAGACAGCAATGAGATCACCCCTGAGCCTCCTCTTCTCCAGGCTGAACAATCCCAGCTCACTCAGCCTCTCCTCATAGGGCTTGCACTCAAGGCCCCTCACCAGCTTCATTGCCCTTCTCTGGACACATTCCAGCAGCTCAACATCTCTCTTGAATTGAGGAGCCCAGAACTGGACACAGGACTCAAGGTGTGGCTTGACCAGTGCTGAGTACAGGGGCAGAATAACCTCCCTTGTCCTACTGGCCACACTGTTCCTGATGCAGGCCAGGATGCCATTGGCTCTCCTGGCCACCTGGGCACACTGCTGGCTCATCTTCAGCCTACTATCTACCAGTACCCCCAGATCCCTTTCTTCCTGGCTGCTCTCCAGCCACTCTGTCCCCAGCTAACCCTGAGTACTTGAGGTTTAAACCACTGGGATCTGCAGGATTATAGCACAGTAATGATTCAGATCAAGAAGGACAGGAAACTGCTTGAAAGAGCCAGAGAGATGTTGAAGGGAGAGGAACATCTTCCTCCTGTAGAAAGCCACTCTTTAGCTTGGAGAAGAGGAGGCTGAAGGGTGACCTCGTTCATGTTTATAAAGATGTGAAGGGCAGAGCTAGGAAAACGGATGTAGGCTCTGCTCAGTGATGTCCAATGATAGGACAAGGGGCAACAGGTGTAAGCTAGAGCTTATGTCCATATGAATATAAGGTAAAACACTGTGAGAGTGACAGAAACCTGAGACAGGCTATTCAGAGAGGTTGTGCAGTCTTCTTGTCCAGAGACCTTCAAAACCCACCTGGATGCATTTCTGTGTGACCTACTTTAGGTGATCTTGCTCTGGCAGGGAAGTTGGATTTGATGATCTTTTGAGGTCCCTTCCAGCCCCTAGCATTCTGTGATTCTTGACTAGTGGCAGTGTTGATTTGTGCACTTCAGTGCAGAATGGAGTTATTTTCTTCTTGAGCTGCATGATCCAATGTAACAGTGAAACTGTTGCTGGTAGGATTTTGCATCTGGGGAAGGGTACTCAGATGAAACTTACAGCACCAGGTCAATTGCTAGTTTTCCTATTTGTGTTAGTGTGGTGTATATATGAAAGCAACACTGTACCAGAATCATTGGGTGTTTCTGTTCAGAAAATAGCAGGGATTGGAACAACAGAGGTGCTGCTATTCAAAAATGGAATGCTTTGACCAGACTGAGTGGTTTGAAACTTATGCAGCACTTCATCTTGACAATGTGACTTGGCTTAGCCAGAAGCTATGTTTTGTGATTAGTATATTCAGACACTTTCTTTTCTTTATGTTCAGAATCCAACTGTTCTGCAGATCTGAAAAACAGAACAAAGAGAAAAATATGCTTTTAAAACCAGCCTGACAACTACAATTAAATCAATCACCGACTCTATTGTGGGTATTTGTAACATCAAGTAATTTAACAAACACCTTTCATCCGTAACAGCTCAAGGCATATTTGCTTTAAAAGCACTTCAGTAGAAAATTCCAGCATTCCTCCCTCACTAAGAGCCTTTTATAAAGAATGAACTTACAGCTATAGAGACTAAAAAGGCTGAATATTCACTGATTTACAATTTTAAAAATGCATCATAAACTTCTGTGAGGACTATATCTAGACAAGGGAAAATGTACTATTTCATGAGGGACATTATTTAGGAATGGCAAAGAAATTATTATGGCATGTTAAACTACAAATAAATTTCATAGCAGTACTGGCTTCCATTTGTGTTGTGCATATTCCTATTATTTCTGTGAAATAGAAACCCATGCTTGGGTTCCATCCTTGACAAAAGATCTACCCTCAAAACCAATGAAAACTTCTGTTTCTTACAGTTTTCAGCCCCATTCTGCTGTGGAGGTCATAAAGAGCTGGAATCTAGGTGGATATATCCAAAAGAGCAAATTCTTCGTGGGATATTTCTTTAATATATTTTAAACTAAATAGAATCAAGTTTCCTGATACATTCCTCACCTTTGTGCAGGAGAGAATATATCCCAGGACATAGTTAAAGATTGCTGGAGTTTTTGCTGGCCTCATTATCCACATTGTCTGTAAAGTGATGACAAATATTTATCAGTTTAGTATGCCTGACAATCCATTTGGTCTTCCTTTTCTAAGTTATCTCCTACATTTTCTTCTTTATTGGGAATTAAATCTAATACACCCAGCACTGAAGTCAAGAGTGGGATCCTAATCTTAAGGAGGCTGCATGGGCTACATGTTTAGTCAATGAATGCATGAATTGATGAACTCCTGCCAACACTGCTATCTTTAGCAGACATTGGTTGCTCTCTATTCCAGGATCTGGCCTAAGGGCTATGCAAAGGAAGGTCAGCTATGCAAAGCTGTGTGCATTAGTCTAGGGTGAGCTAGGATACACTGAGTCTGTTCTGTTCAAATCTGATGGTGGATTGTACAAACTGGCAGCATTAGCAAACCTTTAAAAATATCAATCATTTTCCTTGCTTTTTTTCTTTAGTTAGGTTTGTTTAGACACAATGTAAGAACACATGTATAAGGGGGGATGAAGAGATGGCAATGATTTCAGGCAGAAAAGGAAATTTTAATAGCTTATGGATGAGGAATTGGTTGGATAGTCACATCCAGAGGGTAGTGGCTAATAGCTCAATGTCTGGAGGTACATCAGTGACGAGTGAGGTCCCTTAGGCACCTGCACTGGGAGTAATGCTGTGCAGTGTGTTTATCAATGACATAATGGGACTGAGTGCCCACAGCAAATTTGCAGACAGCAGTGAGCTAAGTGGTGTGACCATCATTCCTGAGGGATGGGACGACATCCAGAGGGATAAGAGTCAGTGCAACAGGTCTTAACCTGCTGTGTGCTTAGCTCTGTCTTTTGAGGAAATTCTTTAGTGAATTAAGGGATAACAGAATAGCAATCGGGGACAAAATAAGAACTGGGCATCTTGAACTTTGGATTTCATTCTCCAGTATCTAATTTGGTTATTAAACCATATATTATATTCAGATGTGTATTCTTTACACTTGTTTCTGTGTTTTTTTTTGTTTTTTTTTTCTGCTATGAAATTTGTGGGAGTGTGCAACGTGTCTTAAACAGAACAGCCTGTTTCTAAAGGCCTGTAGTTATAGGATGAGGGCCAATGACTTGAAGTCAGAGAAGAGCATACTTATGCTGGATGTTAGGAACAAATTCTTCACAGTGAGACTTGAGGAACGCTGCAACAGGTTGCCCAGGGAGGTATTTGAGGCCCTGTCCCTGGAGATATTCAGGATCAGGCTCAACAAGGCTGGTCTAGCGGAGGATGTCCCTGCTGACTGCAGGGGGGAGTTGGACTAGATAACCTTTTGAGGTCTCTTCTAGCCCAAACCATTCTAAGATTCCCAACTGTCTAGTGTTTATGGCAACTCAATGATATATACTATCTCATAGAACCACAGAATCACAGAATGTCAGGGGCTGAAAGGGAAGGGACCTCGAAAGCTCATCCAGTCTACCCCCACTGTCAGAGCAGGATCACCTATGCCAGATCACATAGGAACAAGCCCAGGCAGGGTTTGAATGTCTCCAGAAAGGGAGACTCCACAACCACCCTGGGCAGCCTGTTCCAGTGTTCTGTCACCCTCACAGTGAAAAAAAACTTCCTCATGTTTACATGAAACTTCCTATGCCTCAGTTTCCACACATTGCCCCTTGTGCTGTCATTGGGCATCACTGAGAAGAGCCTGGCTCCATCCTCCTGACACTCACCCTTTACATATCTATAAACATTCATGAAGCTACCCCTCAGTCTCCTCTTTGCCAAGCTAAAGCACCCCAGATCCCTCAGTATCTCAATCCAACTTGGAGTATGGGATAAAATTCATGTCTTCTGCTTTTTTGCTTGGAGGAGTAAAAGATGAAAGCAGTGAAAGTCTGGAGCTATTTAACATTTTATACAAGTATTTATTAATCTGGATATCACTTGTCATAGAAAATAACTTGAATTCCTCTGTGAGAGGCAGGACATGTGAGTCTTTCTCCCCATTTTTAATGTCAGAGTTAGACATGACATATAATTCTCAAAAACACCCTGTTTACTTTCATTTACTTTTCTCTAAAGTGTCTGAATCAGAACAATATTTGTTGGTTTTTCTAACCTGTTGAAAAAAAACCCCACATTTATTTGAACCAAAAAAAGCAAACAAACAAACAAGCAAACAACACTCCCCCCCCAAAAAAAACCCCAAACCCAAACAAACAACACCCACCTAACAAAAAAAACCCACAGAAGGTTGTCTGAAAATGTCACTAAAAATTAGTTTCATTACCACTTGTATCCGAACCAAACAACTTGAGCCTATTACACATAAAAGCCTAGTCTTAGGTTTGCCCTTGTTGTGGAGGGGAAATGAACTGATGTGTGATGATATTTTCCAAAATCAATATTGTTTATTAATTTTGCTATGCAGAACTCTCGCCACCCCTGACCACTAATTGTAATAATATTTCAGTTTTTACACGGTTTTGGAAACATTCTATGGATAATATCTAGGTCTAGTAATAACCAGCAAAATAGATAAACATTAATTGAACTGGAAGAGAAGGTTCCGTGGTCAAATGCTGCTTGAGGTCAATATGCTGCTTGCCCAGTAGATGGGCTCAAGGAGCTCTTTCTGCTCTATGGCAGAAGGCAATGGAGAATTACAAAAAGGCGTTTAAGCATTTACTCACAAATTGTTATTATTACCCTCACAGGGGCTAGCCACAGTCCAGACAGTGCCCAGATGCTTTCAGGGGATTCTGTCTTGTTGGACGTTGAGACTTGAATATTCCCAGCTTCTGGGGAAAGGCACAGAGAATCTCTGACCTTGTTCTCCTGGCTTCTTCTGGATGATCTGTGTATATGTCCAGGGATTCTAGGCAGGACCTTCAGGTGCAGAAGGCAGGATGTCATGCAGCCTCAGCACGATGTCACGCTGGCCACATAGGCAGATCGTGTGCAGGCATTCAGAGTCTACTAGCAGCAATGGAGTTTAGCAGGCAAGCAACAAGGCAGTGTGCAATAGCAGCAGGGTTGGGCACAGCAGAGAGAGCACAGCAAAGAGCAGGGAAGCAAAGCAGGTTGTTCACCTGCGTACCTCCTTTTATTAATGTGGGCCAAGATTAACTGCCCTTTGGACACAGAACAGCCAATGAGGATGGCAGTTAGTCAAACCACACCATATTAGGCAAAGCCATAGGCTTGCTTTTCCCTAATTTGGGAAAAGCATGGGCCCTGCACTAGGCAGGCACAAGCTAAGTGTGTGTACCGTACATCACAGGACCCTGGGCAGGCCAGACTCAGGCTCCAGGTTCTTTTGTGTCCCATTTCCCACGCTTGCCTCGCTGGTGGAACAGAAAAGCATGTCTAGGCAAGGCAAGACATGTATAAGCCTATTTTGGGGCCATCAGGCCTACCACAACAGCCCTGCCATGGAACAGGCCATTTTTAAATGCATTAACCATTTTTTTTCCTTCTTTTTCTTTCCCTGAGACAGGAAAATCATTTCCATCTAGCTAAGTTGGAATCAATGGAACATAATATAACTATTACGTGTGACAACACGATTATGCAGATTGTTTACAGATGTGAATCAGAAGAGCTTTAATGAATTCAGCAGGGTTCTGCTGATGTACATTAGCTGAGGATCTCAATTGGCTATGTTTTTGGATGAAAGATAGAAACAATTTGTCCTGATTATTTTTTTTTCAGAGATCCTAGTATACTTTCTGAGATCTCCAGTCCACATGTTCTGATTAAGCTTTTGTTTAAAATGTCAAATTACTTAGCCCTGGAGCGCTATCCAAAATAACTTCAGAGTGATGTTGAAATAACAGGAGACCAAGCCATGGATAAAAGAGAAATGAAGGCAGTGCTAACTTCTGAGGTGATAGCATGGAGTCATAGAACCACACAATGGCTTAGGTTGGAAGTGACCTTAGAGATCATATATTCTAACCTTCCCACAATGGACAGGGACACCTCACAATTAGCCTTGGCTGTGCAAAGCCTCGTTCAACGTGGCCAACACTTCCAGGGAGGAGGCATCCACAACCTCCCTGAGAAATCTGTTCCAGAATCTCGCCACCCTCATACTGATGAACTTTTTCCTATGATCCAATCTAAACCTACTCTTCCTCAGCTTCAAACCATTCCCCCATGTGCTGTTGATAGACATCCTTAGGAGAAGTCTCCTGACTTCCTACTAGCTTCCTTCAGGTATTGGAAGGCAACTATAAGGTCCCCCACATGCTTCTCTTCTTCAGGCTGAACAGCCCCAGCTGCCTCAGCCTATTCTTGTAACAGAGGTGCTCCAGATCTTGGATCATCTTTGTGGCCCTCCTCTAGACTCCCTCCAACAGGTCTGTGTCCTTCTTATCCTGGGAACACTATGACTGGACACAATATGACTGCTCACCAGAGCAAAGCAAAAGGGAAGAATCATGTCTCAACCTGCTGTAAAAATAGACTAAAAAAGATAGGTTGAATGAAATCCAGTTGTTTTCGTGTGAGAAGATTTCAAATCACTGTAAGATGTTGTATTCTATCCTTTAGTGATTCACTGATAACAAATCTGCTGACATCATCAACAAGCACATATTGGTTTCATGGAGGTCAGGGATGTTTATGATACAGACTTCCATGCCTGTAGGGTTTTTGTCTTACAAAAATTTGTCAGAAGTGGAAGTGAGGAAGAAATTGAATGAGGAATGAGGAATTTGACCTACCTGAGGTAGAATTAGGCTTCCCATTGCAATTCTTTTCAGTGGGCAAACATGTTCCACATAGTCTTTAAAGTTCTGGTTGTGAGGAATCTTAACTTTAGAAGACTTAGCAAAAATATTTTACATTTTCTACATTTCATCTTATGTGATACTATGACTTTAAAAATAAGTCTTTAGCTTCCATAATTGCCCACTGCTTTATTTAAGTAGACATCAGTTTAAATTTTCATAGAATCATTGAATCAAACAGGTTGGAAGAGACCTCCAAGATCATCCAGGCCAACCTAGCACGCAGCCCTGCCCAATCAACTAGACCATGGCACTAAGTGCCTCAGCCAGGCTTTTCTTGAACACTTCCAGGGACTGTGACTCCACCACCTCCCTGGGCAACACATTCCAGTGGTAAATCACTCTCTCTGTGACAAGCATCCTCCTAACTTCCAGCCTATACTTCTCCCAGCACAACTTGAGACTGTGTCACCTTGATCTCTTGCTGGTTGCCTGGGAGAAGAGATCGATCTCCACTTGGTTACAATCTCCCTTCAGATAGCTGCAGACAGCAATGAGATCCCCCCTGATCCTCCTCTTCTCCAGGTTAAACAACCCCAGCTCCCTCAGCCTCTCCTCACAGGCCCCTCACTAGCTTCGTTGCCCTTCTCTGGACACATTCCAGTATCACAACATCTCTCCTGAATTGAGGAGCCCAGAACTGGGCTGAACACTTTGCTTCAATGGGAGGGATTTTGCCATTAGTCTTCATTTAAAAAAATAGAATGAGATGGTGAAACTCCAAGAAGTTGTGCATTGAAAGTAATAGCAGTTCTACAGAACCTGTTACTCTGATTTTTCTAAACCTCTGATATAATTTTTGGGAAAGAGCAAAGTGGGGCAAGTTTTTTTTTTGAGGAACTATTTATTCCTCAAAACAAATTACATACATATTATTTGTATGACTTCTTCTGTCATACAAAATGATGCTTGTGAAACTGATGTCAAGCAGTTTCTAAAGGAGAGACATTTTCAGACATGCGAATACAGCAAAAACATTGTCAGTAAAAATATAGGAACAAGGATGCTATTCTGATTTTTCTGCCTTTTACAGCTATGTAAAACTTCAGATAGAGGAAAGTGAATCTCTTCACGACTAGGAAAAGCCCCTGATAAGATTTCAACAGGGAAACTTAATGGAATTTCCATCTTCCCATAAGATTTCTATACAAGGATTACTTTGTCTTTGTAACGCTGCCTGTTCTAATGAAGACTGATCTGTGTTAACTTTACCAGTAAAGATCTGTTATTTGCAAAAGCATCATGCTTTTATTTCCTGCACTTATTCAGTTCTCTCTCTTTTTTTAAGTTGTTGTTTTTGGTTTTTTTCCTCTTAGAAACAATGAGATCCAAATTCTGCATGGATGCATTATTGGATCTTTATAGAAGCAGATGTTGCATACGTGCCAACTTTCTGAATTATCAGGTACAAGGCTCTTAAAGAGACTTGCTTACTTGTCTGCAAACATTATGAGACCTAATAAACTCTTTTATAGACCATCAGACATGTGCATGTTTGTAGTTGGGTTCTGCTGAAAGACCTGAATAAAACAGAGAGCAAACTGGAACTGGTGTTAAATTCTAGAAGTAAGAATATCTACGCTCAGGATAATGTAACTATTAAGAGAGCACTGTCAGACAGTATGGCTTTACTCACTGTGACTTAGAGATTTTGTTAGCACTTTGAGGCCAAATTCTATACTATGGACTTTCTAGGAGTTTTACCTACTGTTGTCAGCACACAATATGTTTCTTCATTAGAGCATACAATATCTTCTCAAAGTATAGAAATAGAGTTTCTTATGCCTTCTGCTACAAAAGTACTCTGCAAGAGTACCATATCGAGACTCCTCCATTGACATTCACTTGTGCTGAAAGTGCCTGATATCTAAAGACAACAGGAAAAGGGTTTCTTAATGTCTGTCTATAAGTGACTTCAGATGTCAATCATTCTCTTATGGTTCTGTTGCAGATTTAGAACAGTTTTATTGCAAGGAGTTGCTGGGTGTCTGTCAGAGACAGAACAATTCACTTCAGGAAGGAGGGAAGTTATGAAAAGCTTTGAGTAGTGTTTCACCTGGACAAGACTTAATTTCTAACTTCTGTTAGATGCTTAATTCTAAGCTAAGTATTATTTGTGTCCTTTGTGTCTATGGACAGACAAAAAAAAACTTCAAAAAGGGAATCCTTATGACCTCAAATGTTTGTATTAGACTATGAGACATTCATTTGTCTCTACAGACTATAAAAGAAATAACTTAAGCTTCTGCTTAATTCAGCTATAGGCATTTAAAGCAAGGTGAGATGAGTCCCAGTTATTTAAGTTGCTGAGAGGACACAGAGATATTGGAGGCAGTTCAGACAAGGGCCACAAAGATGATCAAACTACCATGAGGATAGGCTGAGTTAGTTGGAGTTGTTCAACCAAGAGAAGAGAAGACTCCAGGGGGACCTTAGGGCTGCCTTCCAGTACCTGAAGAGATCCTACAGAAAGGCTGGAGAAGAACTTTTCATAAGGAACAGGACAAGGGGGAATGGCTTTGATGCTGAAGGAGAGTAGGTTCAAACTGGATCTTCAGAAGAAGTTCTTCAGTACAAGGGTGGTGAGACTTTGGCATAGGTTTCCCAGAGAAGTTGTGGATGTCTCCTCCCTGAGGTGCTCAAGCCAGGATGGATGAAGCCTTGAACAGACGAGTCTAATTGGGAGGTGTCCCTGCCCGTGGTTGGAAGTTTGGCATAGGTGACCTCTAAGGTCTCTTCCAACCTAAGCCAATCTATTATTCTGTGATTCTATGGAGTTAGACTGAAGGCTTTGCTTACTGATCTATGGAATTTTGATCTCATTTTTTTTTTTTAAATATTTTTGTTTGTTTGGGGTTTGTTTTGTTTTGTTTCCTTCTCATTCACACACACAAGTTCTTCCCACTTTTGAAGTAACATATGTGGAGACCTGTGTAACTTTTCTGATAGTCTTAGCCTAAGAAACTACTTCTTTAAAACATGTTGCTAAATATTTTACAATAATTATAAATATTTGGAATATCAAAGACATATGCAAGACAACACTGGAATTGTGCAGTTAAGGTTGGATGGGGGAGATTATTTTCTTTTCTTGCCTCTTGGTTAGTAGTGATTCTTGCAGGCATTAAACAAACATCTCTGGTATCACTTATTTTTTTGATACATGGATACGTTGATACGTTTTTTCAAAACTTCTTTTGACATTGATGCAGTCTGTTTCTAGCAGAGATGTACAACCACTGCAAAAGTGGCACCATGTCTGGTGGATCCTATAAACCACTGGGAGGCAAATGCAGGGCCAGTATGCTGCAGCGGGACCTTGACCGCCTGGGCAGATGGGCAGAGTCCAATGGGATGGGGTTCAATAGCTCAAAGTGCAGGGTGCTGCACTTTGGCCACAACAACCCCATGCAGAGATACAGGCTGGGGTTGGAGTGGCTGGAGAGCAGCCAGACAGAGAGGCATCTGGGGGTGCTGATTGATACCCACCTGAACATGAGCCAGCAGTGTGCCCAGGTGGCCAAGAGAGCCAATGGCATCCTGGCCTGCATCAGGAATGGTGTGGTCAGCAGGAGCAGGGAGGTCATTCTGCCCCTGTACTCTGCACTGGTTAGACCACACCTTGAGTACTGTGTTCAGTTCTGGGCCCCCCAGTTTAGAAGGGACATCAAAATGCTTGAGTGTGTCCAGAGAAGGGCGACGAGGCTGGGGAGAGGCCTTGAGCACAAGCCCTACGAGGAGAGGCTGAGGGAGCTGGGATTGTTTAGCCTGGAGAAGAGGAGGCTCAGGGGTGACCTTATTGCTGTCTACAACTACCTGAGGGGTGGTTGTGGCCAGGAGGAGGTTGCTCTCTTCTCTCAGGTGGCCAGCACCAGAACGAGAGGACACAGCCTCAGGCTGCGCCAGGGGAAATTTAGGCTTGAGGTGAGGAGAAAGTTCTTCACTGAGAGAGTCATTGGACACTGGAATGGGCTGCCTGGGGAGGTGGTGGAGTCACCATCCCTGGGGCTGTTCAAGGCAGGATTGGATGTGGCACTTGGTGCCATGGTCTAGTCTTGAGCTCTGTGGTAAAGGGTTGGACTTGATGATCTATGAGGTCTCTTCCAACCTTGGTGATACTGTGATACTGTGATACTCTTAGTTTTAGGGAATTCAACACGCTGATGGAGTGTAGAATTAAATTGAGCATTCTAAATACTTTGATGTTTTCCCTTTGTGGTTGTTTGAGATAGATTTCTAGCTCAGACATGAAAATATTTGGAACAGAGAAACTTAGAAGTAGAAGCTTTGAGTGGAGAGGTGAACATTGTAGGGATAGGCCATATAGAGGCAACAATGGATAAGTTAATATAATTTCACTAGAGCATTAAAAGCTTTATGTCTGGAAGTGCAGCTTGTACCTTGCCCTTGCTGCTTCTGCTGCTTCAGCTGTGCCCACTGCTGTTTTGGTTGCTGCTGGTTTTGCTGCTTTGCCACTGCTTGACCCCTTCCCCATCTTTGTTAAGGTTATTATATTTCTCTAGTAGTTTATCCTCCTTATACTGTTATATTTAAACTATAAGAAATACAATTTCATTTTTCCATGACTTTCCAAAAAAAACCTGTGTTGTAGTGAGTTTAATCTATCAGGGGAGGGATCCACCCTAACTCAGGATACCCTTGTGTGGAACTGAGTAAATCATCTTCATTCTCCCATCACTACAGTGGGGATATAAAAATATTAGTATTGATTTTTTATTTAGTTAGTTATTCATTACCTTACAAGGTCGTTTTGGAAATTTGCTAATTCTTATGGTACACTTGAAAATGGAGTATTATATAAAAGAGTTAAATAGCACCTAGATATAAATTCAGTTGTGGCTCATAGTAGCTTAACTGAGAAAAGGGTTTCTTAGTTTTTCTTCCCTTTATCCAATTGCTGCAGTATTTCACTCTTGCACTGGAGTTAAGGCTTTGAAGTACATGACTGCCTATGATTTATTAGGATGTTTAATGATGGGTAGTTGACAAAACCTTTTTTTTTTTAATTATTATTATTAGGCCATCTAGAGTGTTTAAACTTTGAAATAGTCAGAGTCTCTGTTTATTGGAAAAGAGTAATTATGTGCAAAGAGGTTTTAGAAAAAGGTGCAGCATGCAAAAAAAAAATCATACTGCTAAACTTTCCCAAGTAGAGGAGATTGATATTTGTGTTACCTCATTTCAAAGGTACTATGAGTTTTCCCAAGCAGCCTGGCATATGCCTAATAGTTACTGTAAAACTTCAAGGAAATCTCCCATTTCAGTTTGCTTAGATAGAGGTTGGGTTATTTTTTTGAGCTGCCTTTCAACAGTGCACTCCATTCATAGTGAATTTCATGTTAACAGAGTTTCCCCTGTTTGCTAGAGTGGGGTAGTTTGAGTAAGTTTTATGAAGCACAGCATACGGAATTACATGTGCGATTTGCAACAGTCAGTGCATAAATTACGTGCATTTTAGCACAGACCTTTATCCTCACTCACAAACTGAAATCTGTGTTTTCAACGAGATGATACTTTCAAATGGAGAAGTTTCCTCTGTATCGACAATGAATCATAGAATCAACCAGGTTGGAAGAGACCTCCAACATCATCCAGTCCAACCTAGCGCCCAGCCCTATCCAATCAACTAGACCATGGCACTAAGTGCCTCATCCAGGCTTTTCTTGAACACCTCAAGTGATGGTGACTCCACCACCTCCCTGGGCAGCCCATTCCAATGGCAAATCACTCTCTCTGGCAAGAACTTCCTCCCAACATCCAGCCTATACTTCCCCCGGCACAACTTGAGACTGTGTCCCCTTGTTCTATTGCTGGTTGCCTGGGAGAAGAGACCATCCCCCACCTGGCTACAGTGTCCCTTCAGGTAGTTGTAGACAGCAATGATGTCACCCCTGAGCCTCCTCTTGTCTAGGCTAAACAACCCCAGCTCCCTCAGCCTCTCCTCATAGGGTTTGTATTCCAGTCCTTTCATCAGCTTTGTTGCCCTTCTCTGGACATGTTCAAGAAATAAGATTTTTAATACAAGACATTGAGAAATAAACTTTTTAGGGTGAGATAGCATTCGTAGTGTGCAAAGTAAGCCACATCTGCTTTAAGACAGATCTGAATGGCAATATGTCTTATAGAGAACAGCATTGTATAAACTATCTAACATTTCTGGTTATTCTGTTTTTAAGAAAAAAATATAATCAGTACATATAAATAAAAGGACATGGACTTGATGGAGCAGGTCTTCAGGAGGGCCACAGAAATAATCAGGGGGTTGGAACACCTGAGGAATCTGGGGCTATCCTTTCTAGAGAAGAGAAGGCTCTAGGGAAATCTAATAGCAGCCTTTCAGTATACGAAGGGGGCCTACAAGAAGGCTGCAGAGAGAGTTTCCAAAGGCCTGCAGTGATATGATGAGAGGCAGTGGTTTGAAATTAGAGAAGAGGAGGTTTCGATTGGATGTTAGGAACAAGTTCTTTACCATGAGGGTGGTGGAATGTTACAAAAGGTTACCCAGGGAGTAGTTAGGCCCTATCCCTGGAAGCATTCATGGTCAGGCTCCTCGAGGATCTGAGTAAAGTTGTCTAATGGAGGATGTCCCTGCTGACTGCAAGAGGGTTGAACTTGATGATCTTTACAGGTCCCATTCAATCCAGATAATTCTGTGATTCTATGACTCTATATACTTCTGGTCATGTTTCATACTGTGATTGCTTTTCATTTCTAGTATGGAAGAAATGACAAAATTACAGGGATCAAATTATCAAATGCCTCATTCCTGATCAATCTGTTGAAGAGATTCCTGTGCTAGAGAAATATTACTCAGGTACAAAATGAGCTGACTTATAACTCCATTCTATCTACCATGGAGAAAAGCGAGGCTACTTCTGCTTTGATGGAGAAAATATCAGAATAATTGATAAATGAGATTTCACAGAATCATGCACTAAGTGCCTTGTCCAGGCTTTTCTTGAACACCTCCAGGGATGGTGACTCCACCACCTCCCTGGGCAGTCCATTCCAATAGCAAATCACTCTCTCTGTGAAGAACTTCCTCCCAACATCCAGCCTATAATTCCCCCTGCACAACTTGAGACTGTGTCCCCTTGTTCTGTTGCTGGTTGTCTGGGAGAAGAGACCAACCCCCATCTGGCTACAACCTCCCTTCAGGTAGTTTGAAAGAATCTGCAAAAAACAAAGGGGATGTGCAATGATCTGTGTCTTCTTAATAATACAATACTTGCATTTAGAAAGCTTGGGAAACCTCACAGAAATTTATTTTAAGCATGTGAAATGTGGGTACAAAAAAATTCCATTGTTGTTGTGCTTTCTTAGGGTATCAGCCAGCAGTGTGGAATCACTTAATGGGAAAGAATTGTAATAGGAAGTAGTGAGCTTTGACCGAGTGTTCTCCATGAAGTGCTTTTGGAACCTGTTACTAAGTTTCTTTAATCTGGAGAAGAGGAAGCCGAGGGGAGACCCTCTATAGCTACCTCAAAGGAGTGAGGTGCTGGTTAGTCTCTTCACACATGCAAGAAATGGCAAAACAAGTTGTGCCAAGGTATGTTCAGATTGGTTATTGGGAAAAATTTCTTTGTAGAAAGGGTTCTCAAGCATTGCAACAGGCTGCCCAGGGAGGTGGTGGAGTCAACATCCCTGGAAGCATTTCAAAGACATGTGAATGTGGAGCTGAGGGATGTGGTTTAGTGGTAGGAGTTTAGCAGGAGTGGTAGGATTGTGAACCTAGGAAGAGGTTAGATTTCATGATCTCAAAGGTCTCTTCCAATCTCAAGAGTTCTATGATTCTATGATTCTAAGAAAATAAAATAACCCATCACTCAGTTCCCACAAAAACAAACTCATTCCTGGAGGTACTGTGGAGGAGAATGTGTCAAACAATATATCATATCCTTCTAACTGAGGCTGACTGTTTTCCTGTATGGTAGATTTCTAAACCCCTAAATGAGCAACATCCATTCATCAGAGATAAAAAACTGTAGTTTCCCTGAGAGCTGAATGTAAATTGAAAGTGAATGTCCATTCCCTGACATTCCTTCATTCCATTTGGCTTTTCACATGACAGAGCTGAAAAAACTTAAGTTCTTTATCTACCTTATCTTAGTAGATGTAAATATTTGCACATGCATAAGTCGGCTTGGTTGAAAAGCACGTGAGCATCTAGAACACTTGGATCAGCTGTGCACAGAGCACACACACATTTCCCAGATAAAATGGAAATTACTGTTTCATATCTCATCCCTTGGGGCCTTGATTTCTTATCACTCCAGGTCAGTGCATCTACAAGCTGATCCCAAGTGGTTCTCACACTATGAAGAGCTCAACCATGCTCAAGCAGTATGGGATGCTTCAAAAATGTTACCAGACAAAGTTGAAATCTGTATTGGCAGGAAGCATAGCTCTCCTCTAGATGTTGTGCTCATGGCACAGGATGAAAACACAAGTTTTTCACATTCTACAAGCATTTAAGTTGGAAAAGACTTTAAAGATCATTAAGTCCAACTGTAAAACTGACACTGCCAAGTCCACCAGTAAACCATGTTTGTAAGTTCCACATCTACGCTTCTTTTAAACACCCCCCAGGGATGTTGACACAATTTCTTTCCTGTTTAACTTGTTGCAATGTCTTTGAGTGGAGGAATTTTTACTAACATCCAATCTAAATCTCCCCTGGTGCAACTTTAAGCCATTTTCTCTTGTCCTATCACTTTTTTTTGGGGGGAAGAGACTAACACCCACCTCTCTACAACCTTCTTTCGGGTACTTGTAGAGATTGACAATATCTCCCCCTGGCCTCTTTTCCAGTTTCTTTAGCCATTGCTCTTAGGGTTTGTTCACCAGATGTCCTTCTTTGGATGAACTCCATCATCTTAATGCCTTTCTTGTAGTGAGGGGCTGTCTTGGTAGGGCATAAATCCTGTCAGCCCAGCTTAACCCTTGCTCTCCTCCTTCTGTTGTGGATCTGGGAGTGGAGTCACATAAGTGAACAATAAGGATTTGCCCCCAGCAAAACCTTCAGAGCTAGGAGGCTTAGCACCACCTGTCAGGTGTCTTGTGCTTCCCTCAACATGCCTGCATGGTCACAGGAGGCACGAAGCTTTGAATTCATTGTCCAGAACAATGGTGCTAGTGCCTATTGGCCAGTTTGATTTTCAAAATGAAGTATTTAAAGGGGGATGATGCCAGAGCTTCCTCAGATTTGAAGCTGGAAACACTGAGACAGTCACCATGTTAATGTGTGGATACTCCATTTTTCCAATTTCCTCGTACAGTTAAGCCAAAGATGAGCACAAGCAGTCAAAGTTACCATAAACTGGTGGTAGCTTGAACTTTAACACATTAAAAATTCGGACATATGGTTTTAAGAAGCACTAGATACTTCAATATTAATTCTCTTCTGTAATATTTTAGTAAAGATTTTAAGCTGATTCTTAGATTTAAGATTTCATACAGATATTGGATTGCAGGCACAGTGGAAAGCAAAACAATTATTGGATGTTATCCATTAAGAAGAATTCAAATGGCAATTGCTAAAAATCTGTAACACCAGGGTAGTTTTGGTTTTTCCTCTGTGTTGTAAAAGACCCTCAAAGTTACCATAAAGCTTCATTCACTTTCAGTGTGATAGGTTACACATGTGTTGGTTTATTTTACAAGCAAAATCTGCATGTGAGCTGTAAAGTGCCTGAATGCTTGGATTACACCATGGAAAAATAAACAACTGCAATTAAGGGATGAAGCATTCCAATATTGCCCCTATTACATCACGTGACTTTATTTTACTAAAAGCACTTCAGACAAATATCCTGCCAAATTAAGAACTTCAATCTCTTCTGAGATGATTGATGAAATGTGGACACTCAAGTCCAAAAAAACAGCATTAAGATGTTGACTATAGAAAGTGTTTTCTGGGAAATCTTTCTGGAGTCTTTTGTAAGCCTTAAATAGAAGTTTAACTATTGAAATCACCTGTCTAGTTCAATTATTTATTATTTCATTTTCAAAAGGAAATGAAAAGGCTTTCGTAGTTCTCTGAATCTGAATATGCATTGTATGCATGCAGCATTAGCCTGGGAGCTGCTACAGACTAAAATAGGTCTGTTTGTAAAGCTTTTGTAGGTTTTGAAAGCACTTATGAAATCAGAGACTATAGAGATAACATTCCTTCTAAGTTTACACTTCATGGTACACTAATTGGGAAGCCTGGGCAGATCTTGTTAGAGATGCTCTTTTCTACACTAAAAATGTTAATTGATTATACTATGAAACACTATTGTACAGTGGTATTGCAAAGAAGTCTACAGAAGTTGCTTCCAAGTGTTTGGTTTGTAAATCTAATGCTGAATGCAGACACCAGATAAACATTTAACTGGTGGGACTCTGGAATAAGATTGAATAAGTTTCCCAGGAAAGCTGTGGATGCCTCCTCCTTGGGGGTGTTCAAGACTGTGATGGTTTGGGTGTTCCCTGCCCCCCCACACTTTAGAAATCACCCAGACTAGACTCAGCCAGATCTGGAAATATGAATGAAGCTATTTAATTACAGCTAGTACAATATACAAGCAGATATTTACAGTATATACAGTTATAGACAGAAATATACAAGGTAAAAGGTAATACAGAAACACAACTCCCCTCCCAGAAACCTGAGTCCCCAGGAGGGGCTCTCAATCACCCCTGCACCTTCCCCCTGCCCCTCTCAACCTTATCCAGTCCCAAGGAAGAATAGAGGTTCAGCCAAGAGGTTAAGAAGCAAGAGTGAGTTAGGCCAAATGGAAGGTGAGGTCAGGGAGTAAGATGTTGCTCAGTCAGCAGCCCAAGCAAGAGTGAGAGTAAAAAATGGCGAGAGTGTTATCTAATGTTTTTGTTTCTTCTTCAGCAAGACTGTGAGTGAAGTAGACATCACCACTGTTCTCCTTTCACAGCCTGTAATCTACTTCTTCTCACCAAAACATTCTAGCTAGCTTCAAACTAGCACAGGAATTTAAAGAACTGGAAGTTTATTTTTTCCTGTATGTAACAGGCATTACCTTGTCCTGACAGTCAGAAAGAATCTGGAGATGAGGGAATCTTTCCTGTATTCACAACTGAGCTGGAGATTTGCATACTCTGGCATAATTTGTGGCTAGATTTTGTTTTGGACACTTAGGCTTATTAATCTCATCCACCAAAAATTTAATTGTAAAAAAAAAAATCTGATTGAAGTTAAAGGCATTCTGAAGCTTTTTTAAAAATATCTTAATTATGCCTTTCTCTGCCTTCTTTAGTTATTCAATCTGAGAGATTTCCTGCATTGACTACAGATTTTTCAAACCACACTTTCCTCTCTTTGCTCTCCTCTTCCACTTTCCTCTCTTTGCTCTCCTCTTTCATCCCTGACCCCTTGCATATTTTTCAACTTTTTTTCCCATGTCTTTCCATCTGGAAAAATCATCCCTTTCCTCCACTCAGCTACCACACACCAAACCACCAAACCATTGCATAATTGGCTGTCTCCAGTATATTCTGTCTGTGTGAGTAGTTTTACTGTTTTTCGCTCTCATATGACTTGTGGGGTAGCTTTTGAACACTTAGCAACACAGACTAGCTAAGAAAAGTCGTTTGGCCAAGTCAGAAAACTGTTTTGATAGTAGGTCTGCATTACAAATTTTTGTAATGTATAGAATCTTTGATCTGAGTCTTTGGTATGATTTATTCAGTTTGTAGCAAAGTAGTGGCGTAATTACAGAGTACAATGCTTACCTGCAAGAGAGGACAGAAGTGTCTCTGAGTTAGGTAGTTACATTTTCTCTCACTCTCTGAGAATACTGTTTTTCCCAAACTATTTAACTTTTCTGTTTGTCATGCCATCATATCCATTCTGGGACCTTGTTGTGAAGGGGCTTGTTTGGGTCCAGGAGATTAAATATGAGGTCAAATTTAAAAGGGTTTAAATAATTTGATATTATATACACAAGGAATTCTCCCCTCCCCAAACTTATATACAGCTACCCTACACAAGTTCTTTGTATGCAGTTGTGAAATTATTTTACAGAATGTTTACTTACAGTGGGAGAATCAGGAATTTAGTAGAAGTTTGGAAAGATTTGGGTAGAGAGTCTTGTGGCATGAAAGTGCCACTGGTAAAATTACTGAAAGTCTATGCTGCCCGAATTGAGATCGCTCAGTTACTCACTGGCTGGATTCACAGTCTCGATGGTCCCAAATATACGTGCAGCAAAAGCCATGTTGTTGACCGCCTGGACAGATGGGCAGAGGCCAATGGGATGGCATTCAATAGCTCCAAGTGCAGGGTGCTGCACTTTGGCCACAACAACCCCATGCAGAGATACAGGCTGGGGTCGGAGTGGCTGGAGAGCAGCCAGACAGAGAGGGATCTGGGGGTGCTGATTGATACCCGCCTGAACATGAGCCAGCAGTGTGCCCAGGTGGCCAAGAGAGCCAATGGCATCCTGGCCTGCATCAGGAATGGTGTGGTCAGCAGGAGCAGGGAGGTCATTCTGCCCCTGTCCTCTGCACTGGTTAGACCATACCTTGAGTACTGTGTTCAGTTCTGGGCCCCCCAGTTTAGGAGGGACATCGAAATGCTTGAGCATGTCCAGAGAAGGGTGACGAGGCTGGTGAGAGGCCTTGAGCACAGCCCTACGAGGAGAGGCTGAGGGAGCTGGGATTGTTTAGCCTGGAGAAGAGGAGGCTCAGGGGTGACCTTATTGCTGTCTACAGCTACCTGAAGGGTGGTTGTGGCCAGGAGGAGGTTGCTCTCTTCTCTCAGGTGGCCAGCACCAGAACAAGAGGACACAGCCTCAGGCTGTGCCAGGGGAGATTTAGGCTTGAGGTGAGGAGAAAGTTCTTCACTGAGAGAGTCATTGGACACTGGAATGGGCTGCCCGGGGAGGTGGTGGAGTCACCGTCCCTGAGGCTGTTCAAGGCAGGATTGGACATGGCACTTGGTGCCATGGTCTAGCCTTGAGCTCTGTGGTAAAGGGTTGGACTTGATGATCTGTGAGGTCTCTTCCAACCCTGATGATACTGTGATACTGTGACCCTCGTGGGTCTGAATAGTTCAGTGCAGGTGGTATTGAGGCGAGCTGTCTGAAGGCTCCACGGGCATGATCGAGCTGGAAATGACGTGCTGGGGCGGTGGCTGGCCAGGAGCGCCTTGGTCAAATTTTCCCTGGGCCGATGCAAAGCGCCGTGGGCTGGAATGCAGCCGCGGTGGTCCCAAAAGCGGCAAAGCGGCTAGAAGCGGCAGGTGGAGGAGGGTGGCAGGAACACTGAATTGCCCTTTTTATGAGGTGTGTGCCCGAGACTGATGGTCCTTGGCCACAATTCTGTCCAATAAGGGTCTGGCAGCAGGCCAAAACGCGCCAAATACGGTGAAATCCATGGGTCCGGTACCCCCCAAATATAGGGCTCAGGTGGATCCCCACCCTGGGCACGTGAGCTTATATAACATGTTTACTTCAACCTTGCAAGCAGAGCAGGCCAGACTTGAAGGCACCAGGCTTATTGTGCTCCTTTGTCCCCCTTAATTTGTTTTCCCAGGTTTGGGCTAGGCAACACCTTTTGGGGGGACAACATGTCCAGGCAAGAATAGATTTGTAAACAGGGGCATTTGGGCCTATGTGACCCTTCACCACAGACCTAGAACAGGTCATCTTATGTGCATGAAAGGGACCTGGGAGTTGTAATAGACGAGTGGCTGAACATGAGCCAGCAGTGTGCCCAGGTGGCACAGAAAGCCAATGACATTCTGGCCTAGATCAGCAGTAGTATGACCAGCAGATGAAGCCACACATTAAGTGCTGTGTTCAGTTTTGGGCACTTCAGTACAAGTGGAATGTTGAAGTGCAAAGAAGAGCAACTAAGCTGGTGAAGGGCTTAGAGAATGAATCTGATGAATAGTGGCTGAGGGAACTAAGACTGTTTAGTGTGAGGAAGAAGAGGCTGAGGAGAGACCTTGTCGCCCTCTATAACTACCTGAAAGAACAATAGGGAGAAGTCGATGCTGGTTTCTTCTCACAGGTCATTAATGATAGAACAAGAAGGAACATCCTCAAGCTGCACAAGGTGAATTTTAGACTGGATATTAGGAGACTTTTTTTTTTCACTGAAAGAGTGTTTCTTTTCCTTTCTTGGTAGTCCCAAACATCAGAAACAGCAAATTATTTGCATAAGGAGATGAAAATTATCATTGTAATATATTGAAAATGAGAGTGAATTAAGTAGAATAGCATTTTTACCTCCCAAGCAGTGATCCAAACAAAACATTCTGGATTTTAAAATCCAAGAAGCTTGTAGAAATGCCCTTCGATTACAAAGATCGATTTTCAGATTTCAGTCTAAGGTCAAGCTTTATTAGCTATCTCTGCTCCTTTTTGGTTATATATTTCTTAGAAAAGAGGCTTTCAGACCCATGACATGATGTTTAATCCCTGTGTGGATCTTTCTTTTCTAAACTCATGTATTCTTTCTTAGATTTTTTTCCCTTATATCCATTTGGTGGCTTAAATGTATTTCTCTCTGAAGTCATCACTGTACAAGTAAGGATCATCTTTAACTGAATGAGGAATATCACAGTATCACAGTATCATCAGGGTTGGAAGAGACCTCACAGATCATCAAGTCCAACCCTTTACCACAGAGCTCAAGGCTAGACCATGGCACCAAGTGCCACATCCAACCTTGCCTTGAACTGCCCCAGGGACGGTGACTCCACCACCTCCCCGGGCAGCCCATTCCAGTGTCCAATGACTCTCTCAGTGAAGAACTTTCTCCTCACCTCGAGCCTAAATAAGAAATAAAGGTTCATTTTCTCTGTTTTAGAGGTTGTCCTCAAAGCTTGAAAGTGTCTGTGAAAACAAGTTTTGAATGTGAAGGAAGTTAAGGTAAGCTTCTCGCTATGGTCAGTTAATTTATTAGCCTTTCTGGATTTATCTGGCCACTGGACTAGCTAAGGAGTATTAAAAAGGAAACAAAATATTCTGAAGTAATTCATTCAGCCTGAGATCTGAAGACAGTCTCATGATTTGTGTGACAAGAAGATAGCTAGAAACAAATGAAACTTTAAGTTCTGGTTCAGTCAAATGCACAGTACAGCTTCTGGAGAGAACATTCTGAGCTGGTCATAGTTTGAAATTGAATTGGATACAAAAGCAGAACAGTGCTTGACAAGGTAACTCATGATTGATAAAGCATTGTACTGTGGGAAAATATTCTTAAATTCCTGTGTGCCACCTTCCCATCAAATTGCTTTTACCTTCTAAAAATATTAGGTGCAGTAAAGGAATGAGGTCAATTTAAACTCTTTCTTCTTCTTCCAAAAAAAAAATATTTTAAAAGGAAAATATCTCTATTCTAGCATTTCTAAAGTTATTCAAGCCAGGAAATCTTTATCAAAAATGTGAATGATTATCCACTTTATTTGGTTTTATGTGATGAAATTATGCCAGCTCTTTGCTCCTCTTCTTTGAGGTTACTCAACCATACTCAATTACTCCTTTAATCATCAGGAATATAATCTGACACTGCAGTCTGTCTGCTTAACTAAAAGTGTTGGTGTATTTCTTGATTGCTGTAAGTGATGAGACCACATACAAAGTGAAAGTTGACTAAGGGCAGACTACAGGAGGGGAAAAAAAAGGAAGAAAAAAAAATTCTAACCCTATCCATTATATTTGTCATGTGGTTTGGGCTGAACCGTTCACAATGTGACTTTGTCTTACAAACTAAGCCTAACTTAAGCTGGCAAATTCCATAACCCTGAACATGAAGAGACTGGTGGCATCAATCGAGTTTCCATTCAGATCCTTAGGCAAATGGCTTTTGAGCTGGAAATCTTAAACCTTCTCAGTAGATTCCTCACAATTTCTGGTTTCAGCTAGCCTGAAAGTAGTCTCTGAGACTTTAACTTAGAGATGTGTTCATTAATCAGCATAACAATCAGTAATCAGAATGCTTCAGAGAGATCAGTAACAAGCACAATTGAGGTGATAATTCAAATTAAAGTTTTCAAAATGTTGAAGTACTATGTTGTAGGTCAGGAATACATATCAAAATAAACCAAAGACATGCTATCATCTTGCCACTTAACATGTGGTGACACCTCATCTTTCTGGCTCCCAAAAGCCTTTTGGCTTTGTTTTCCTTTCCAAGGAATGGAGATAAATTGACCATTATAGGTTTCTAAGAAATCTAAGAAACCTGCAATCGTGGCTCAAGATAATGCTTCAAATAAACTATTTTTATTTTCATTTTTATTTCATATTTATTTCATATTTTATTTCAAAGGTGTGGGGAGGAAATTTATGGGTACTTTTTAAAACTCTGAGAAAGACTCATGGAAAAGGAAGATGTTTTGGTGTTGTTTCCTTTGAGTGTTTAATTGGGGTTTTTAACTTCTTTGGAAATAGAGGTAAGCCCTGTAATTGTTATGAAGAATTATTACTTTGTGTATATATATATATATATATATATATATATATATATATATATTTGGTCTCCTTACTAACTCCAGCTGAACACAGTGAAAGAAACTTCATATGTCTTTGTCTTTAATAGCTTTAGTGATACTGATATTAATTTCATTAACGACTACTTTGCTGCTTGACCTTCTGACATTTTACTCCAAACTGTCAAGAAGGAGTCATCTCTGTATACACCTTGTTTCATTAGATCTTGAATTATTTTCTGGGGATTTCTCTTACCTTAGATCAAAAAGACTCACTTCAATAAATGGACTGTTGAAATCAAGGAAGAAACTTCCAGCCAGTTAATAGGCTGGTGCTCATGGAGTTCTCTAAATCATCCTGTTAAAGGGAAGGGTCTGAAAACTGAAGAGATAGTAACAGCTACGTTTTAAACAGATACACAGATAGAAATGAATGATGGGTCTTCTGAGGCTAAAGAGACACTGAAGCAAGTTTCTTTCCCCTCTTAAGCATTATTTTTGACCCTAAGGATGTTTTCACAACCCACATGCTGCCCAACTGTTTAGATATATAGTTACAGAGCACTTGGCACCTGATTTTTCTGAAATGTTTGTCTTAAGATGATAGCTTATAGCTTACCCACACTAGGCCAAGTTCTACTCTGAATTGGACTCTGTAACCAAGAGGGAGAAGAATTTGGTCTATTATATTAATTGAGTTGTTCGCAACGTAACTTGGTTTCTTTTTTCAGAATCTTACTTTGATTTTAGCTACCAAGCATGTGTACTTGAAAGAACAGGAAGGAAAATGTTTTTCATGATGTAATGTACTATAATGAAAAATTCACTGGGAAGATGCTGGAAGAAATATGTAGAAGACAACTGGGGTGGGGAGAGCGACAGGGACAGGGGCAGCAAAAGAGTTTCTTTTCCCATCCACTAGTCTCAACTCTCAGTCTCAGACCAAACACCTAAAGCTTCTGAGAATATGGCATAGTCCTCAGTTCTCTCTTAGCTTGCCTTTCATAATAATCAAAGCCTGCTTCCTAAATTAAGGACATTTATAATTGTATCAATGACTCTGTATAAAACCGTGTCTGTCTACACAGCCTTTCTTTTAACTTGCAAAGTTTTCCAAGCTTCTTTGCAATTCTTGTACTTGGAAGATAAATGATAAAAAAAACCCCACAACACAACCTAAACCAAACCAAACCAAGCAAAAAAAAAACCCAAACCAAGCAAAAAAACCCCAAACCAACAAAACACAACATTTTTTTCTTTAAAGGACAAAAAGTCATTTCAGGTTATCAAAGAGTGTGAAGATCTTTGGGGATTTTTTTATCTAGTATATAATCAATGTTAATCCTTTTATTCCAAGCAAATATTTTATACAGTTCAGAAAGCATTCTGAGAGTGAAAATTAAAACTTTCTCTCTCAAACCAATAGTTAGATTTACACAAGTGAGTGAAATTGCCCATTTGAGAACAAAAATCTCACTTCCATTCTCTTCCTGAAACATGGTAATACTGAATTTCACACAGTTCTGGATCAGATCATTCTTATTTTTCTCTTTATTTGAGTAAATACAACACATAACAGACAGATCTAAAACTGGAATTAAAATTTCTACTTCACTAAGGTCTTGGCTTCTGACCGTTCTCAGTCTTTCCCTAAATGTTTGGTTCTTATTTACTTCTACTCATTACTGTCCTGAATTCTCTATTCAGATTTCTTTCTGCACATATAGCTTATAGAACAGGATAGAAAACCACCTAGTGCCTGGAAAATCTGAGACAGTTTTTCCTTCCTCACAAAACTGTCAGAGACAATAATGTCCCCCAAACATGAGGTCTGGTAAGCAGAAGCTTGTTTCTAAATTGAGGATAGAATTATAGAATCATACAATGGTTTGGATTGGAAGAGATCTCTAAAGGACATCTACCCCAAATCTCCTACAGTCAGCAGGGACATCCTCCACTAGATCAGGTTACTCAGAGCCTTGTTGAGCCCAGCCTTGAATCTCCAGGGATGAGACCTCAACTACTTCCCTGGGCAACCTGTTCCAGTGCTCCACCACCCTTGTGTAAAAGAACTTGTTCCTAACATCCGATCTGCATCTCCTCTAATTTCAAACCATTTCCCCTCAGCCTGTCATTGCAGGCGTTTGGAAACAGTCCCTCTGTAGCCTTCTTGTAGGCTCCCTTCAGGTACTGGAAGGCCACTATTAAGTCTCAACAAAGCCTTCTCTTCTGACTTCTGATGTATTCCCTTCAGGATGTCTGGTCTCCTTGAGTTCCTGTCTGCTACTGCAAACCTTGCACACATGAAGCCAACAAGGAATGAAACTCTGTTTGGTGCCAGACTGCACTTTATCTGTTCTAACACTAACATATGCATTGTGTTTGCAGAGAAAACAAATAAAAAAATAAATAAAACAGCTGGTCTAGTATGCACAGGATGGACAGGATGGTGTTGTTGATTTGAATATTCCTTATTCTTAGCTGTCAGTCACTTTGAGAGCATAAAATCTCTAAAAATATGTTTGGAATAAAAAACATTTGAAGCTCTAGACGGAAGGCTACAGACACAAAATTGGGTGCTAAGAGAGGATAAGATTTCGCAGTTATTTTAGATCCCTAGAAAATTCCTTTGTTGAGAGAAAATCTGGAGAAATGAGGGGGAAAGATAGTGATTATTTCTAAACACATAACAGTAAATTATTTTAGGAGCTTGCCTTGATGATGCTAGGTTACAAGAAAGTTTATCTCAAATAAGATTTTCAAAACTCATGCCTTCATCCAGAAGTCAGTGATCAGTTAAACAGAAACTATCTAAAATTTCATCATTAAGAAAAATACATTTATTTAAAAATGTCACAGAAAATATCATCTGGAGGTTGTAATGATTGAAGAGAAATCTGAATGGACTTCTAATGCAATATATAAATATAAAACTTCAGTACATTCAAAAATAGACTGATCAGGCTATACACACATGTGTACTTCCATAAAAAATATATATATATTTAGCCACTTATGCCATGAAACACATTTTAAAAGTATATACAATTCTCTAAAGAATTTAACAGCGAACTTCAAGCTGCATTATATCAGCATAGAGCTTGAAGTCAATTGGAAGTCTCCAGTACCAGCTTACCTAGAGAAATCAGTTCTTTTTTAATCTCCTGCAGCTTTTAGAAATAGGCAAAAAAACTGGCATACTGTCTGCAAGACTGCAGATGCAATCTAGGTGAAGATAAGACTCCATTCTTGAAGCAATTCCTACAACTTTTGGCACTTTTAGTAGCACGTGATAAACTAGCTCTGATTACCAGAATATTTTATCATCAGTACTGGCAATTACTTTGAATCTCTCAGATTTGGGTGGGTAGAGGCTAATGGGATGAGATTTAACAAGGCCAAGTGTAGGGTTCTGCACTTTGACCACAACAAATCCAGGCAGCACTACAGGCTGGGGACTGAGTGGCTGGAGAGCAACCAGGAAGAAAGGGATCTGGGAGTACTGGTAGATAGTAGGCTGAAGATGAGCCAGCAGTGTGCCCAGGTGGCCAAGAGAGCTAATGGCATCCTGGCCTGTATCAGGAACAGTGTGGCCAGTAGGATGAGGGAGGTTATTCTTCCCCTGTACTCAACACTGGTCAGGCCACACCTTGAGTATTGTGTCCAGTTCTGGGCTCCTCAATTCAAGAGAGATGTTGAGGTGCTGGAACGTGCACAGAGAAGGGCAACAAGGCTGGTGAAGGGCCTGGAACACAAACCCTGTGAGGAGAGGCTGAGGGAGCTGGAGGTGTTTAGCCTGGAGAAGAGGAGGCTCAGGGGTGACCTCATTGCTGTCTACAACTCCCTGAAGGGAGGTTGTAGCCAGGTGAGGGTTGGTCTCTTCTCCCAGGCAATCAGCAACAGAATAAGAGGACACAGTCTCAAGTTGTGCCAGGGAAGTATAGGCTGGATGTTAGGAGGAAGTTCTTGACAGAGAGAGTGATTGGCATTGGAATGGGCTGCCCAGGGAGGTGATGGAGGCACTGTCCCTGGAGGTGTTGAAGAAAAGCCTGGATGAGGCACTTAGTGCCATGATCTAGTTGATTGGCTAGGGCTGGGTGCTAGGTTGGACTGGATGATGTTGGAGGTCTCATCCAACCTGGTTGATCCTTGATCCTTGAGATATGGATGTAACAGCTTACCTGAAACTTTGTAAATCTACAGGTTTCCTTAGCTGATGGACTAATTTTTACTTGAAAACTCAACTTTATTCATAGGTCTCATAAATTTTACCTTATATATAAGAACTTGTATTTGGTGTAAAAATGAGTGTCTACGTGTTCTGCAATTGCAGATGACTTCACAAATACGATGAGCTCTCTCTGTAGCTCTGTAGATTTGTAGTAGTTCAGGATTCCTTGAATGTGAGAAGGGAGACAGTGTTTAGGCCATAAACACATCAGTTTGTTCTTGGGAAAAATCGAATTGGTGGCACACATCTTGGAGGAGAATGAAAGAAATTCTAGGATCTGCTGTTTCTTTTCAGCTTTTAATTCAGTGCTGTCCTAGCAAAATTATAGTTTCATGCTTTATTTAAGTTTGAAACTATTTTTCAGCCTCTGTTTTCAGCACTTACTTCTGGAGTGATCTTAACAAGCAGATATGATGAGGTGGATAAGAAAGCCTGGGTAATTGAATGTCCCGGTGCTTGGGAGTGCACTGGAAGAAGGTTGTCATGTGGGTTTTTCTTTCATATCTAGGTGTATACACACACACACAAGAACTGTTGCTTTTGCCTAACTCTTGTGAATAAACTGAGCAGGGGAAAGAAGGAAGGTGAAATGTCTCATATGCTCTCATTCAGCAGTTCTTGGTGAGGTCTTTTCCAACCTGATTAATTCCGTGATTGTGTGAATTGTTAGTTTGATTTCATGACTTATGTAGCCCCTTATCAGGCCTTGATACTGCTGCCAGGGGAGAAAAGGATGGGTATGTTGGAAGCTGAAGTGCAACATCCTTGGTTACATGTTGTTTTGTAGTAAAGAAGGGTGTTTCACCCTCTGCTTATGATAAGACTTTAAGAAAGAAGTCTTTTACCTCTGTGAAAGAGGGAGGAGTACTAGTTACTACATCCTAACACCCACAAATACAGGAATCCAGGATCTTTCTCATTACCAGCAAAATGAACATAACAGGTGACTTCTGCCAGTATATTCCCACTGAGCCAGAAGGGTAGGAAGGAAATAACTGACAGGTACTGACTGGATAGGGCTGGATGATAGGTTGGACTGGATGATCTTGGAGGTCTCTTCCAACCTGGTTGATTGGTTCTATGATTCTATGATTCTATGAGTGATCCTCTTTTCCAGGACAGACCATGTGCTCCTGATTATTCAAACTCCACAGAGCAGAGCTGCTTTTTTGGTGTCTTTTACATTCACATAAACTACACGATATCGTTATCCCAGGTACTTACGGATCCTCAGTAGCTTTCACTTGCAGCTGTTTCCCTTCCTTTGAATGCAGGCTTTGTTACCCAGCTGCTTAACACTCCAATTGATTACAAAGGACACTTGAATCAGATTTTGGTGTATGGCATTTTTTTTTAATGCTCAGAAGCACATTTTGTATGCTCATCCTTATTTCCTCTGAAGTTTCTCACATTCTTATTTCTTCCTCGAACTGAATACATTCTGTTACAGCAGAATACCCCAGAGTGATAGACGTGTTTTGAGAGAATCACAGAATCATTCAGGTTGGAAAGGACCCTTGAAATCATCAGGTCCAACCATTTAGCCTACTCTACCATGTTTACACTATACCATATCACTCAGCACCACATCTAAACAACTTCTAAATACATCCAGGGACATTGATTCAACCACTTCTTGTGTTTCTCAGCAAATCAAAATAGATACAAAACCAGCCAATGCTTTCCAACCTTGGGTCACCTTCAGTTAGGAATCATATCATGGCTAGATGATTTTTCACAGTTTCTAATGGTATTAAAAACAGCTGTGAATGCTCAGAGCTCAGTACTAATTTGTAATGCCGCAATGGCTGGCAGCCTATACAAAGGATTATCTGTAGTGTGCACTCTGAAGGACAGCCATCTCTGCCTGGGGTGTGGTAAAAGCCCTACAAAGTCCTCTGAAGATGGGTATCTTGCTGATACAAGGATAAATGAGTGATTTGCCCGATTTCCTAGTCCAGCCCAGCACATCAATTATATCTAGTTGAGAAACGGACCCTTTACCTGACACTGTGTATTTACTTCAGTCTGCATCTCAGCAGGCTGACACTGAGACCAGCTTCATTTGTTTAAACCTACTTTGTTTTTCAGCACTGCAGGAGTTCAGGTACAGCCCGTAATAGCTGGTGGCTGCTTCTATTAAACTTCCTCACTTTGGAGTTTATGTCAATTAGGCATCCACAGAAACTGAGGGTTAATTTTTACTCTCATCTGATAGCAAGCCCCCAGTCATTTTTGACACTCCCTCAGCCACATCCACTCACTCACCCCTGCTCTCCTTTATGCCCCTCAGGATGGCACGGGTGTGCTGTGGCCAGGCACAACAGCCTACTGTCACAGTCACAGGGCAGAGCAAGGGACATGGTTGCCCTTGAAGGCATTTGTACAAAAAGTGCTTTGGACTTTTCAACCTTAATGCAAACAGAATTACAGCCTTCCTGCAATGACTGAGAAGTATTAAAGATGTTGATATAACATATCTGACAGCAAAAGATTCAAAAGGAGAAATATTTTGTTTGGGTTTTTGTTTTTAAGATATATACAGGCTGCTATTCCGGATCAGAACAGCAACACTAAACCCATGCACAATTCAACCATTCTGACAGTCTGGATTTCATGTCCATGCTAAACAACTATAATTTGTAGTTCCAATTGTTCCTCATTTTCCTTGGTTTTGCTTTGTTTCTCCCACAGTTACGGTGAGAGCTGAGCGCTGGCAGTTCTGATTGACCTTAAAGCAGAAGAGCCTTTTAGGTTTTTTGACTTGCAATCAGACTGGGGAAGATAGTTGACTCTGTTTTCACAATTAACACCAATGGGGCTGGTTGTTACACAGTACACAATGCTTGAACAAGCACAATATTTGGCAGTTTTCAGCTGCATTAGACCTGAACACACGAATCAGTGTCAATAGTGAAATGAATCTCCGAAACCACACATGAAGATCGTTCCTTCCCAGTGTGCATGCTGCTGCATGTGTGGTGTGAGGAAACCTCTCACAGCTCTGCAGAGTAATCTTTGAGATTTAATGTTTGTGCCTTGCTAGATTCACTTGCACCCAATAGCAAAAATGTGCTGTGATTGCAGCACAGCTTTTGCAGTATGGCACACACACTAATGGCACACACACTAACTCATACAGCACTGCAAAGTCTCAGAAGGCTGGGCAAACTTGTGGCATGTTCGAAGCAACTTGTTTAATTTCTGGAAACAACTTATTTAACATAGATGACACATAAAGAATACTTGAAGCAAAAAAGCTGTAGCAGTTTCCCTTTCTGGCTGTTCTTATCCCGTTATTTTCTTTAACTCCTAGCATGCTGTTGTTCTTAGGGCAGGTACACATCTCAAGGTTGGTTTTGTTGCTTCATTTCTTCTGTGATTGCCTATGTCTGTGTCTTTGCTGCCCTCTGACTCCCTGTGAGAGTCTAAATCCTCTCTCTCATTCATCAACAAAGATAAAGATTGCATTGTCTCTCCTTAATCTTGTTACTTCTGGGACTCAGACTCGATGCTTGGCCCAAAGCTCAGGGATGCAAATCAACAGACAACACCTTCAAAACTCCTGGACCTCACCCTGGCTGGAATGCCCAGGAGGCCTACATCTTATCTCAGCTACCCCCAAGGGAAAAGGTTTATGTGCATTCAGGGTGTGGACAGGTGCAGCCAGGGAGGGGGCGGAGGCCCTCTCCTCGGTGGCACCAGACCCCTGTGAATGCCTGAGAATGCACAGGAAGATGCCCTGGGGAGCTGCAGCTGGACACTGAGCAGAAAACTGTACAAAAAGGCAGGAGAAATGCCTGCCAAAGTGTGGCATTCCCAGTGGACCACCAGTGGCATCTCCACCGGACCACCAGTGGCATCTCTCACCGGACCACCGAGGGCAGACCACCACCAGACCACCAGAGCTGCACATCACCCGAAGAAACTCTGACAGACTCCACAGAAGATCATCCCTGGGCCACACACCCGTCTCTCTCTCTCTCCCCTCCATCTGCGACTGAGAGTAATATGATCACAGCTTTTTCCCTTCCCTGCTCCTTCTTCTCTTCTCCATCGTTCTCTTTACGTTTCTCTCTCCCCCTTCTCCCCTCTCTCCCTCTGTTTTGCCCAAGCTTATCCTTTAATAAACAGTTTCATGGTGATATCTGGTCTTGTTTGCACCTTAATTTCACAACACGGAATCCATAAGAACTGGCCTTGCTCCTCTGGACAGAGATACTGTTCATCTCTGCTCCTCTGGACCTTGATACTGCCTTCAATCTTTCAGAGCAGCTTTGTCTCCCTGTCAGGGGTGACACCTTATTTATGATGTGATCGGTTGTGGTACTTCTGTAGAGCAGTGACTAACCACACTGAGTTTGGGCATAACTTTTGCAAGGCACTCTGTTTTAGCAAGTCCTAGTGCTCGGCCTGAAAAGAAGCAGATTTGTGTCAAGAGTTAGAGGAGGTTTTTCAATGTAGACAGGATTCTGCAAACACAGCTAAAAGTAGTTTATTTCTACTTTAAGGTGTTGTCAACCCAGTTCCTGTTCCAGAGGTGACAGCCTTGGTTACAGATTAACACCAACTTCCTCCTTCATCAGGTGGCCAGCGCCAGAACGAGAGGACACAGCCTCAGGCTGAGCCAGGGGAAATTTAGGCTCGAGGTGAGGAGAAAGTTCTTCACTGAGAGAGTCATTGGACACTGGAATGGGCTGCCCGGGGAGGTGGTGGAGTCGCCGTCCCTGGGGCTGTTCAAGGCAGGATTGGACGTGGCACTTGGTGCCATGGTCTAGCCTTGAGCTCTGTGGTAAAGGGTTGGACTTGATGATCTGTGAGGTCTCTTCCAACCCTGATGATACTGTGATACTGTGATCTCCTTCATCTGAGGGGAGCCAGCAGATGCAACACTTTGCACAGCAGTTTCTGGGCTCTGCCTTGGAATCTTTTAGATTTTGAGACTTCTTCTGCTGTCATTAGGGCTGCTAGAAAGTCTTGCTGCTGCTGGGAAAAAAATATAGCAGGAATTTCTGATTTTCTGCAACTTGCAGCAGCTTCTAGCAAGCTCTACCAGCTGTTCTCCACCAAAGCATGATTGAAGCGGCTGTCCCAGCTGTCTGCAGGTTGGGGTGGGTCAGCAGGTGGTGAAGAGAGGCCTGTGTATCAGCAGCTTGGAGTGCTGTTCTCAGACACAGATTTTGTAGGTTTGGGTTCCAAACAGCAAAGATCTGCCCAGAGATGGTAGTGATGCCCTATGTGGGCCACTATCCAGGTAACTTGAGGCCTTGGCCCAGACTGAACACCCGTACTAGAATGCAGCTCTCCAAGCCTGAGGCCGCAGGGGCCTGGAGCTTGGGGCAGATGGGCTCTTCACCTGCAGGAGTGTGCACCGCCAGAGCACAACAGGCTGCACAGCAGCAGAGACAGCAAGAAAGGGACTCTTGATCTTGGGTGGCACCGGGCAGCTGCAGCAGCCTGAAGCCTAAGGTGTGGTGAAGGAGGGGCAGGCAGTGCCTGTCAGTAAAGCAGCTGAACTGTCTGAGCCTGATCCATGCAAAAACGCCAGGAGGAAATAGTGAGTGATGGCGGCGAGAGATGCAGAGGAAAGAGGCCCTGTTTGCTATCCTGACTTGCTCTTTAGAGTTATTTGCTGATGCTTGGACCTGGGAATCTCTGGAAAGACTCCCCCAGGGCATTCTCAGACCTTGGATTTATTTGCTTTTCCTGGTCAGTCGTGTGGATGCTCCTGGCCTGTTCAAGAATCTGGAAAGAAGAGAGGTCCCAGGTGAGTGGTTTGAGTTTGTTTAGGGGCTTTGTGGGCTCTTTTTGCATTGTTGTTTTGAGTTTTTCCTGCCAACTTTATCTTCTGGAAGTGCAAGGAAAAGAATCCAGGGAAATAAAGGCTGATCAGCCTCACTTCACCCTTGGAAGGTGATGAAACAAATCCTTGAAACATTAAGGACAGGAAAGTGATTGAGCACAGTCAGCAAGAATTTAGAAGTCTGCATGTTCAATGAGCACTGCTCTCTTCTGTAATAAGATGATTTACTCAATACTATCTTCAGTAAGGCTTCTGATTGCCTCCCATAATATTCTCATGTACAAGCTGATGAAGTATGGGTGAGACAAGATAGTTTTTAAAATGGCTGAACTCTGGGTTTCAAAGAGTTGTGCTTGGTGACATGAAATTCATTTGGATTCCAGACAGTAGTTGTATATCCCAAGAGAAGGCTTCAGGAAGACCTTATTGTGGCCTTCCAGTATCTGAAGGGGGCCTACAAGAAAGCTAGACATAGGGTTAGGAGGAATGGATCCAAGCTAGAGGAAGGTAGATTTAGATTAAACGTTAGGAGGAAGTTCTTCACCATAAGGGTGGTAAGACACTTGAACAGGTGGCTCAGGAAGGTGGTGGAACCTCCATCCCTGGATGTGTTTAAGACCAGGCTAGATGTTGCTCTAGGCAACCTGATCTAGTGGAGGGTGTCCCTGCCCATGGCAGGGGGATTGAAACTAGATGATCCTTGGGGTCCCTTCCAACCCTGACAATTCTGTGATTGATACTAGGCTCAATACTATTTACTTTTGATACTGACCTGTATGACCACCAAGGTTGCAGATCATGTAGATCAGGAAGGAAAATCTGGTACACTCAATGCCTGTGTTTTTATTCAGCATCATCAATAAACCACAGAAATGAGCCAACAGGTACCTTTTGAAGATCAGACAAGTTAAATGTAAAGTCCACCAGGAAGTAATAACTCCAGTCATCAGTACCAGCTGAAAAGAGGAGGCTTCACAGAAAATGACCCGGGGTCTTGGTGAAAAACAAGTCCCATGGTATTCCAGATGTGGTCTCAGCAGGGCAGAGTAGAGGGGCAGGAGAACCTCCCTAGACCTGCTGGACACACTTTTCTTAATGCACCCCAAGATGCTGTTGGCTCTCTTGGCCACAGGGACAAATTGCTGTCCCATGGAGAACTTGCTGTCTGCTGAAACTCCAGGGTCTTTCTCCATGGAATTGCTCTCCAGCAGGATGACTCCCAGTCTGTACTGGTGCCTGGTGTCATTCCTTCCCAGATGCACTTGTCCTTGTTGAACTTCATGAGGTTTGCTTTTGCTCAGCTCTCCTGATAAAGGGTTACTCTAGTGTTTGAGTCTTTCAAGACCATGTAGGGAAGCACACCGTTCTACAAGAGAGAAAAGTTAGATTTCACAGCTGTTACTGGTCGCTCAAACTCTGCAGCATGGTATTGATGTACCAAAATGTGTTTAATGTGCTAAACTCTTCAGGAGCAGACAGGAAGCACAGCTGGAGTGCAAAGCTGGGAATATTCCCAGGGTGTTTTGAATTCATGATCTTTCTTCTTTTCTTTCTTTTTCTTTTTTTTTTTTTTTAACTTTCCTTAAAGCATTTGACTTTTATGTTTAGCTGCACTTGAGGTTGTTTTATTTTTTTACCGAGGCAAAAGGGAATTTTGTAAGACAGGTTTATTGACTGTCTAGAGTACTTTATATTTCAGTTTCTCTTGTCACCTACACAAGTAATCACATGTGTTTTCACCTTAGTTCCAATGCCTTTAGCCAGACCCATGTCTGGATTTTTATTTCAGAATGTCTGGGCTCTGGCTGAGAGGATTCAGAGCTCCACTGAGCTTTCTCTTTTTCCATACACAGCACATACAGAGGACATGTTTCAGACATCTGCCAAGAGCCAGAACTGTTCTCCACTCAGTCATGCTGCACATTTGTTACTCTCCTAAAGCATAAAAGGATGTTCTGCTAGTATTCCTTATCTATATGTCAAACTAGTTTTCTTCATGCCATACCACACCACTGACCTGTAGTGCTGAAGACTAACTGCCAGTTCCTAGACAGTGGTATCATAAGAGATTATTCATCAAGTCTCTTGGTTTTAATTGCCAGTTCCTATGAAAGATGCTTCTTCCATACCGGGCTAGGTATATGTCCCAGGTTGAGGCTATAGGGTTAAAAATTTTTCTGGGGACTAGAAGATTGTTGTTCAATCCCATAATTCTGCTATCTCTTTAAAAATGCACAACAAGGTCAGCTCATTCACCTTTCCTCCTCCTTCTGCCCTGTGTGTGTGGAGGGAGCCACTTTATTGGGAACATGTGGGCAGTAGGCCCCTTTGGATGGCAGAGGCATTGGAGGGAGGGGTAGGATTGGAGCACTGGGCAGTGTAGATTTTGGGGTTTTTGGGACGGGGAAAACTTCAAGGGGATTTGCCATGGTAATTGCTCTGTAATGTCTATCGCTGTATTCTCTCTCTCTAAATATAATTCTGTATTTTCTCTCCAATTTGATTTGAGAGTTTAATTCCTGTCAGCTCTCTTTAAAAAATCACAACAGTATACATTCAGAGACATGGCTCACTTGAGTACATTCCCATGGACTGGAAGCTCAAACAACTGCTTTTATATGGGCTTTTACTAGTTCTAGGTTTGTTGTAGCTTTGAAGTTACCTTCTTTTTTTTCTTTCTCATTAAATTTTGTATTGATGCTCTACTCAGTAAACATTGACAAATGGATTATTTGAAATACTTGTTCAGCTGGAAATACATGCTTTTTTCTCTGTTCTTACTTTGTTATTTTCGGGAATAAGAAGCACTGTGCACTATGCCAGTGTGTTGGCAGATGCACTGAATTAATTAGGCGAACTGCTTTACACAGTGTTAGGATGAAAAACACCAGTCTAAGCTTTCAGCTCTTTCCCTCACCCCTGAATAGAAAACAACAGTGCTTTGTCACCTCTGAAAGCTGAGGGTTAGACTGCTTCTGAAGGAGAACTGGTGGAAATGGCCGGCCGACAGCTTGCCTAGCAGAAAAGAGCTAATTCAAATAACTCCAGACCGTATTGCAGGGCACAGTCAGTGATGCTTGCTAGTCTGGCAGTCCAAAGTTGCTGCAAGAGTTTCAGGTTTTTTCCAGGTCATCAGCTGAAAGATTCTCAGAGCCACTCCAGCCTGAATAAAAGAAAATGATCTGAGCAAATACATTGTTCCAAAACTAACAGCCAAGCTGAGCCATCCTTCCTTACTGTAATTGGTGCAGCACAAATACAGATTTATTTGGACCATCCTTATCTGTGCTTTCTTAAACTTCATTTTTAAAAGTAAGTTTGGGCCAATACAGAGAGAATAATGACAAATACTCACACCCAAGAGGGAGGGTGGATTATATTGCTATTTTTATAACTGTCATAATTCATGTTTATTTGAAACCAGCCCTGGCCAAGGTTTCTTGCAGTAAATTACCTTTTTGTGTACTCTCTGGGCTAAGTAGTTAGAGAGGTGACTAGCTTCAGAGACCTTTGTCCCAAAAGTATATGGATGAAAAGACAAACAGATGTTAGAGGACGTACACTCTGCTCTGGTAAGACCTTCCCTGGAGTATTGGGTACATTTCAGAAACCCCAAGCACAGAAGGACATGGATCTGTTGGAGCAGATCCAGAGGATGGTTATGAAAATGAGGACAGGCTGAGGGAGCTGGGCTCATTCAGCCTAGAGAAGGGAAGGTTTGTGAGAGAACTAGTAGAGGCCTTCCAGTACCTGAAGGGAGCCTACAAGAAAGCTGCAGAGGGAGTGTTTCCAAAGGTCTGAAGTGATAAGATGGGGGGCAATGGTTTGAAATGAAAGGTTTAGATTGGATGTTAGGAACATGTTCTTTACCATGAGGGTGGAGGAGCACTGCAACAAGTTGCCCAGGGATGTAGTTGAGGCTCTAGTCCTGGAGATATTCAAGGTGAGGCTGGACAAGGCTCTGAGCAGCCTAATCTAGTGGAGGATGTCCCTGCTGACTTCAGGTGGTTTGGATGGACTAGATGACCTTTGGAGGTTCCCTCCAACCCAAACCATTCTATAGTTCCATGATCCAGGGAGTTTTTCATTCTGCTGTCAGAAGCAGCATTAATATAAATAATACGTGTATGTCTACGAAATCATATGGTTTGTAAATAGATATATATTTACCTATGAAAAGTTACAGAATTAGGGCTCTGACTCAGTAATAGAAATAAATAACCAAGCAAAAATAAACTAGATTACTTATTGTCTTTTGGTAATAGACTCCTATTTATCATCACCTGTAATGCTGACAAACATTTCAGTGTTCCCTGTGATTTCACAACATAGTATCAGGGCACGATCAAATGCAGAGATGACAAATAGAGCTAAAAAGAGTCTCCAGGACTCCAGTCAGTGTTGCTGTAAATAAACCTGGGACTTCAGAATTTTAACAGTAAAGGGTTATAATTCATAATGCCAGTGGATTCCTATGGCTTCACTCTGTGTGGCTTGTTCAGGCTTTTTAGAATAAATCTCAAGTGTTTAGGGAGTATTTTTGATTAAGGAGGTGTTTACTTCTGAAGTATATACTACCACTTCATCTTTCCTTAATTTTAAGGGTCTTCTTAGTATCTCTGATGCAATATTGAAACACCAGCTTCACCTCCAATCTTATTACCACTTTTCACTATCCATTTTTCAAACTTCATGAATTCTAATGCAAGTAGCTTTAATATCTTTCCTCATCATGTCACTTATATTTAATTTAATAGTCACATATCTGTCATGTTTGTTTCCTAAAAATCTTTCTTTAAACTTTCTTTGCACAACCGAGAAGGAAACTAGTAGTTGCTGTACTGGCAATATGTTGTGATTAATTCTGTCTCATGACTTTCTTACAGTGGCTGACCTGTCTGACTGCATTTTCTGTATTGATACTGAATTCAAGTGTGAATTCCACTGATAAAGAGCAACAATTTTGTTGCCGTTTCTCAGTGCCATGTTGTGGTAGTTTGGGAGCTTTCCACCCCTCCACTAATTCACCAGACTAACTCAGCTGTCTGGAAGTTAAGAAATGAGGCTATATTTACAGCGTGGCACAATTTACAAGCATATTCACACAATATAAACAGCTATTTACAACTATCTACAATTATATGCAAGTTAAAAGTAACACAGAAATACAAAACCCCTCCCAAACAGCATAGGAAGCCAGATAAGGAGTTAGAAGCAGAATAATTAGTTTTGAGTTACACAGGTCCTGGCAGAAGAATTAGTGGAGCAAGCAACAGACAGACACAGGCTGACTGACTTTATGTTTCTTGGGTTTATATATATAGACATCAGTATTATTTTATTTTCACAGCCAATGATCTAATTTCTCTCATTAAAATATTCCAATTAGCCTTAAACCAGCACAAATGTAATGCAAAATGACTCTATCCATGAATCAGTATTTAGTAGCCTATTAATTAAATCAGTTCAGAAATTAAAATGTATTTCATAGAATCATAGGCTTAGGTTGAAAAGGACCTTAGAGATCATCTACTCCAACCTTCCTGCCACAGGCAGGGTCACCTCTCATTTAGACTTGGCTGCTCAAGGCATCATCCAACACAGCCTTGAGCACCCCCACTTCTAGATCCATGCACTCTTGGCTAAAATATTTATTAACACCAATGGCTCAATTGTACAGAAAGTAGTAAGACAACACTAGAAAATCCAGTTGTTAGTGTAGTAAGCTCTGTAAGATTTATGTCTGTGAACTAATGCGCTGTGAGCATTGTGTTGTCATTGCTATCTTGATGCATTTTTCTGGTATGTCTGTAAAGTACATGGTCTGTGACTGATGTTTACATGCTACTAGTTAGACACCTAATATGTCAACAGGAGATAAGCACCAAGAGACTATCAGTGGCTGTACATGGCTTAGAATTGTATTGAAGTCTATGAAACTTCTTTAGTTTACACTCACTAAGGGTCTAGCAGATAGTCTACAAAGGATCTAGTAAATAGTCTACAAAAATCCAAGAGCCTCATAGTGGCTCCTCTAGAAATGTAGCAGTTCAAGCAGAGTCTGGCAGTAGATTAATAGCATGATACATGGATATGACAGTCACTGGAACCCTGTTATACTCAGAACCAGAATGGAATGTGAGAACTGTAAATCATAAATGCTAAAAATGTTTGAAATCTGGTTGACCCAATGATAGAAAATGTTGAAACACATGGCATCTCCCCAGCTTCTTTTATCAGGCTTATAAGATTTAAACGGAAAGTTCAGGGTAGGAAGTAATTGGTGATGAGATGAAAAGTTCTTTTTTTTGGTTGTGGTTGTTAGGATTTTGTGGTTTGTATTTTTTTTCTGCCCCCTCCCCCCTTTTTTTTTGCTATGTGTAGACAATGATTTAAAGCATACATCATTCATAAATCTTCAAATCTTTATGGTTTCATACACTCATATTAAAATTCATAAGGTTTAAGAACTGTTGTACCCTGAGGGACCATAAAGTACATTGACTTTTTTTCACATTAAAAATTAAATAAATCTCTAAGATAGATTTTATATTTTTTTCCTTATTATTTCCATTATATTTTACTATTTTTAGGAGCTCTCCATACTTTAATTTTTTATGAGAACTTACATTCCATTGATACAACAAGACACACTGAGTTCACTGCATGATAATCATTGGTGCTATCTAGCATGCAGGGAAATGGTGTGTTCCAAGTGACAGAAAATGTAAAACATGGAAAGAATTCTTTTGATAGCATAATAACCTTCTTAGAACTGCTTGCCTTTGATTATATGTCACTTAATTCTGTGTTTTCACTATGTCACTTTGCTTTTAACAGTATTTGCACCTTCCTAAAGATGAAATTTTCCTCATAGAGTTCCCTTCCAGGAATCATGTCCTCTAAAAGAAAAGTAAATTTTCATAGTGCCTCATTTTGTATGGCTAAATATCCTGTGTAAATCACCCTAGATGTGCTTGCTTCAAGCTGAGCGATTCAGCCCCATCCAAGACACATCTGAGAGCAGATTTACTCAGACAAGCTTAAGCACAGAACTTCTTTGTGTTCTTTCAGATATCGAGATAATGGACTGTCAGTTTACAGCAATACTTAAAACTGTTCTTGTCTTTTAAACCATTAGTCAGAGCAATTAACCCACTGTCAAGTACAAAGTTATCTAAATGTTTCCTGCCTTTCTGCATATGTGGAAAACATGAACCACCAGCAGAACAAGGGCTGATATCCCTCAAGCAACTGCAAAAGCTCTTTGGAGATATGATCACTTGATTCTGTCAATAACAAAAATTTACCCCTACTTTGGAGAAATAATCATATTTCTCTTTGAGTGATCAGTAAGAGGCTTGGGGATATGGAGGAGCAGTAAAATCTTCCTGTGTTTCAGGGCTGGACAGATACAAAATTGATATTTCTTGAAGAGTATCATGGAAGTAATTAGTCATTGGATTTGGCCATGAAAGATCTATATGGGGAAAGAGGCCTCAAGACACATACCCTCATAGAACAGCAGATTCTCTTACTTCTAAAATTCAATGACTTGCAAATCCTTAAGTATTTAAAATAGAAAAACAATGAGGCTCATCTCAATCTCTTTGTTTTATGCAAAGCATTTAGAATCAACACTAATTATTTATATACTTCATCTGAGACAAAATGTCTCCATGATTAGTGGAGAAACACAGGTTAGAGGATAGATACTCAGATCTTAAAATAGAATTTTGATTTTAAGCTGTAACTTAGCTAAACATTTCCTTTATATTAATCTACCATTCAGAAGCAGTAAGATTAATTTATCTTGGAGGTAAATATAGGCTTGGCTGATGAAGTCTACATTTGTTTAGGTAACTCATTAAAATATACAAATTGTTTTCAATGTCAAAGGAAAAAAGGAGGGAGCAGGAGGGTGTATATTGGCTAGGCAATGTGTTAAAGTTTACTAAACATCTGTCTGCAGTAGGTTTGTTTGCAGCCAGTGTTATAAATCACTGTTTCCAAAACAGTTTGGGCTCAGAAATTGCAGGTGACCAAACTATTTTTGTGTTATGGAATATCTTTTTGGTCAATTCAGGTCAGCCGTAGTGGCCATGCTCCATTCCAGCTTCTTCTGCACCTACTCGCTGGCAGAGCATGGCAAACTAAAAACTCCTTAAACTGGGAAGAGTACTACTTAATATCAACTATAACATCAACATTATTCTTACTCTAAATCTAAAACACAACAGTGTATCAGCTACCAAGTGGAAAATTACAGTATCACAGTATCACAGTATCACCAAGGTTGGAAAAGACCTCACAGATCATCAAGTCCAACCCTTTACCACACAGCTCAAGGCTACACCATGGCACCAAGTGCCACGTCCAACCTTGCCTTGAACTGCCCCAGGGACGGCGACTCCACCACCTCCCCGGGCAGCCCATTCCAGTGTCCAATGACTCTCTCAGTGAAGAACTTTCTCCTCACCTCAAGCCTAAATTTCCTCTGGTGCAGCCTGAGGCTGTGTCCTCTCGTTCTGGTGCTGGCCAAAGATGTCCTTTGACACTCTTTATTCAAGTCCTTAGAGACGCTACCTTCTAAGAGATGGCTTAATTTACTTGAGTAAGGTGTAGGAAATTAGTGCACTCTGAAATAGACCTTGATTACTTTCTTCTGTGAGAAAGAGAATCTAACTTAAAGCTGGTTGATACCAAGATAGGCTGCAAGAGTTTATGGGGTTAGGTTTCATGTTTATCTTTGGAGAGTTGTGATTCCCTCATCACAATAATCTGTCTTGGTTTAGTGTTGACAAGTAGCATCATCTTGATTGTCACCAAAGCTGTTGCGCAGTTCTCAAGCCTGGGAAGAGAAAGGACTGCTGTTTTAAAATATATACAGTAATCATTTCTGTGGGAAGGTTAATGGCCTCTTCATTTATTTTCACAAAACAAATACCAAGTTTCTTCATTTTCCAGTCTGCTCACTCAATCACGTTCTAGCTAAAACACTGCAAAATTAGTTGCATGTGAGTGGAGTTACCTCTAGGGGATCAATTGCTCAAAACAGATGTAGAGGATCTCCTCAGCTTGACTTGCTATTGCTGTTCTGCATCAAAATGCTGTCAAGAGGAGCTAGCTGAAGTTGCCCTTTGTAAAGAGATGCTCAACATTCAGCCTTCAGGCCTTGTGGATGTTAAAAGAATGACAGGAGACAGACAGTCTGAGGGAAAACCTTATTGTTTTGTCACCCTGCAGCAGATACTAAGCTAGTCCCAGAACTGTAATTCAGCATTCTCAAGGCTCCAATTTTAACTCAGGCCTTGCTTTCAGTGGGATTTAAGCAAATGGTGGAAATTTAACAAATTTTATGTGTGTATCTGTGTTTTTTATTTTGTTTTTCTTTTGGTTGGTTGCTTCAGTTATTTGGTTTGTGGGTTTGGGTTTTTTTTTGGAGGGGAAGGTTTTTGCTTATTTGTTTGGTTGTTTTGTGGTTTTGTTTTGTTCTGTTCTGTTTTGTTTTCCAAGCTAAACTACAGAGAAACTACAGTCCTGTGACATTTGAGAATCAGGTAAAATATTTTATACTTCTTTCCCAGGTTTTTGTCCTTCCCTGAATCCTTCACTTGCAAACAGATGCACTATAAAACCTCTGTGCTATAGTCAAATCTCTGCTGAGCACTGGGTGGTGGAAGAGGGAATGGTAAAAACAACTCTTCTTTCTTAATGAAAGATTTTATTTGGGATAGAGCTGGACACAATTTTACAGCTTTTACATCTCTTTGGAAAAAGAAATAATTCTTAAATAATTTAAAAGGGAAAATCCTCATTTTTTAAAAGCTTTTAAAAAATTAATTAAAAAATCAAAGCTTCTCAAAGCCTTGTTTCTTAATTCAGTTGTTGTGTTCCAGGATTTTTCTTTACTCATAGCAATATGCCAATTATATTGATAGAATTGTTTTGGATGCAATAATAGAATCATAGAATCAACCAGGTTGAAAGAGATCTCCAAGATCATCCAGTCCAGCCTATCACCCAGCCCTGTTCAATCAACTAGACCATGGCACTAAGTGCCTCATCCAGTCTTTTCTTGAACACCTCCAGGGATGGTGACTCCACCACCTCCCTGGGCAGCCCATTCCAATGGCAAATCATTCTCTCTGGCAAGAACTTCCTCCTAATATCAAGCCTATGCCTTGATGTTTAATATATATAATACTTTTATATAAGAGCAGTTAAATAAGAAAGGTTCAAGAAAAGAAAGTTTAGATTATTTATTTTATTCATTTTTATTGTTTTGGTTTGTTTTCTTTGTTTTCTTTACTCTTAGTCTTTGAATAATATCTTGCATGCAGCTTGTCAATAACATACCTGAATTGATATTGAAAACATCCTAATTAGGAGTGATTTTATTTTTTATCTTACCTTTCTTTTAGTTGCCAGTGATTGTTGAGTGCACTGTAGATTCAAGCCCTGTCTTTAAAAACTATTTGGCTGATACTGTAGCAATTTGAAACTAATCTTCTTCAAAATAAAGCCTCTAGTTTATCCCATTAGTTTCAGCTGAACGTCTTAGTGTTGCAAATGATTAGCTATAATTATGATTTATATTGTCCCAGCCATTAATATTATGTGATCCTCGGTACATGAGTTTGAACATGCCTCACTTTGAGTTGGTCAGATTGCATTTATTCAGTTCCAGACACCAAGGAAGCAACTGTGTGGCACTTAGCTGCTGGTTGCAGTTAAACCATGACGCAAGGACATGTAGTGTAGGTAGTTCAATTTTATTGGTATACAAGAAGAAATAAACTTCAGAACACAGAGAAAAGACCATTACTTCATATATATATCTATCTATATCTATCTATCTATCTATATATAAAATGGAAGAAAAGCCTAGCAAACCAGGTCATTAAATAAACTATTTGAACAAAACATCTATATTGACTCAGACTTTTCTTTCCAATCTGCTTTTAACTTTTCCATAAGTCCTCTCATGTAATAAAATAAAAATAGTAACAATAATTTTTAAAAGAGTTTACACTGGTAAGAGACTGCCTATTAAGTAGGTTTACTGCTGTGGGACAGTAGACTTTTTTCTACCTTTAGCTTCATGGAACAAACTAACCAGATTTTTTTTTCTGGGAAAAACTGAATCCTTTTTGAGTGTACCACAGCTTTTATTACTTAATTCTGCTGAGGACAAAGGCCATAGAGGAATTTGAGCAGGCTCAAATTATACCTTGTATATGTTATTCTTAGGAAAATTATTTTATAATAATATAAGAAAGAGTTAATATATACATATCTTGGCAATTCTGAAGGTTAATACCTGGCTAAGTTTCCTGAAATTCTTAAGAGGAGGAAGTTCCTGTTGTTCACCTAACAGCATATTGCATAAAGCACTGACAATTGCAAGGTGAAATTCTATGAGTCATGCTATGCAGGCATTCAGACTAGATGAGTACACTCCTTTGTTTCTTACTTCAAATTACACACATTTGAGACAAGGCTTTTCACAAGCACAGATGCAACTACGCACCACAGGCTGGGGACAGAGTGGCTAGAGAGCAGCCAGGCAGAAATGGACCCGGGGCTGCTAGTGGGTAGTAGGCTGAACATGAGCCAGAACTGTGCCCAGGTGGCCAAGAGAACCAATGGCATCCTGGCCTGGATCAGGAACAGTGTGGCCAGTAGCACAAGGGGAGGTTAGTTTTCCCCTATATTCCGCACTGCTCAGGCCACACCTTGAGTACTATGTCCAGTTCTGGGCTCCTCAGTTAAAGAGAGATGCTGAGGTACTGGAATGTGTCCAGTTTAGGGTGACAAAGCTGGTGAGAGGCCTGGAGCACAAGCCCTATAAGGAGAGGCTGAGAGAGCTGGGGGTGTGCAGCCTGGAGAAGAGGAGGCTCAGGGGGATCTCATTGCTGCCTACAACTACCTGAAGGGAGGTTGTAACCAAGTATGGGGTCAGTCTCTTCTCCCAGGCAACCAACAACAGAACAAGGGGACAAGTCTCAAATTGTGTCAGGGGAGGTATAGACTTGATATTAGGAGGAAGTTCTTCACAAAGAGAGTGATTGTCCATTGGAATGGGCTGCCCAGGGAGGTGATGGAGTTGCTGTCCCTGGAGGTGTTCAAGAAAAGCCTGGACGAGGCACTTAGTGCCATGGTCTAGTTGACTGGGTAGGGATGGACTGGATGATCTTGGAGGTTTCTTCTAACCTGGTTGATTCTATGATTCTATACTCGCCCTGCAAAAAGATTGTGTAGCTCAAATCTTGAAAGATACCAGAGGAAATGAAACAGTACAATTAGTGATTTTTCGTCTCCATCTTTATAAGGATGGCTGCTCAATAAATGTTCTTACACATATATGAATATTAAAGGTACAGCAGACTGTTGGTATATAGCAAGAATTTAACACTGAAGCTGCAGAACTAACTTTCAATGGCAGTGTGCCTGTGGAAATGTGGTGTCACACCCATGCTGGTGAGCACTTCCCATGGTGAAAATAAGACATCTTAGCTACAGTGATGGGGCTAATCTGGGCTTTTCCCTGTTCAAGGGAAGTCCTGAATGGCAATCAACCCAGTGCCTGTCACATAAAGCACACATGCTCTGAGAATCAGAGAGATCCCTCCACCTCTGAGGGATTTGCTGCAAGACTGGAATAAAAATTAACAGTAGTTTCTAGCGTAACAGTAACATGAAAAAAAAAAATCCTTATTTACCTGCTGGATATCACAGAACCACAGAATGTTAGGGGCTGGAAGGGACCTCCAAAGATCAACTGATCCAACCCCCCTTCCAGAGCAGGACTAACACTTTATTTTTTTACAGACCAATTTATTTTCTTTTATCCCACTTATCCACCATTTCCATTTCCTTCATTACCCCCATTTTCCTCTTTTCCTTTCCATCTCTCTCCTTTCCTTCCAGCACCACCTCCCCTTTTCTACTATATCTGCCCCTTTCCCACCACACACTACATTTTCCCTTCTCCCCCCAGCAAATTCCAGAGCACCTGGGTGCTATTGGAGTCTCCTCCCACCCCAGCTGTGACCACTTTGCTCTCCCTGCCCACTCACCTTTTTAATTTGCCCCAGGAAAGGGAGAGCTCCAAGCTTGCCCAACTGGGCAGAGGGATCCTCCTCATGTCATCTCTGGTGAGTCCCCATGGTGCACACCAGGTGAATGGGGAGGGGACAAAGGCCGGGGGGCCTCGTGGGCCCCCCGGTTAGGTAGGAAGAGGCTTGATGGTCACTCTAACATCTCCTGTGGGTGCTGGCTTGGCCTTCTTACTTAGGCTGATCTCTGTGTTTAATGGCTTCTTTCTGTGCTTCTTTCTGCTCACTTATGATGACCTAGCGCTCATTTGTAATCACTAATGCAAACATCAGGGTAACTGGCAGCCTTAACACTCCATTTGTGGAAGGTGCTTGGAGAAATATCATCTTACAAGTCCAAACCCTAAGTTATTAGGTGCTGTTTTTAAGAAAGATTTTTGAGTTATTCTGGTTTAGAGATGACATTTTGACAGTGGCTGGAATTAAGAGTTAGGTGAGGGAAAACACCTGCAGTGGATCTTCTGCAGAAGATATGAGTGTATGAAACCATTCTTATTTGAAAAAAAGAAATTATGAACAATGAAAATCTTAATTTTCACTCATAGAAAAATATGCCATGTTCTTACCCTAAACTTTCACTGTAAATCTTATGAATATGATGAAAGAAGTGATAGCAGTTTATCTGCCCAGAAAAGGAGGAAACTCATGACAGCTGCACTCACCCTAACGCTTCTCTATGAGCTGCACTGAGAATCTAAAAGCCTGCAGGTGGACTTGCTGTAAGGGAAATCATTGGAAGAAAATAACTCATGACTCGTGAAATGTAAGAAGTGCTTACCTTATATCATGTGAAATTATAGAACAAATGGTAACTTCTGATACATTAAATAGGGAAATAGTAAGTACAGTAAGATAACTCTACCTTTGTCATATATATAATTATTTTTTTTTAATACTATGTGACATTCAAGTACTATTGTATTATAAAAATATATTGATAAATCAGAAAGAGTCCATTCAAATGCTACTTATGTAATTCAATGCACAGCTAGTGTTCTGAACTGTGCTTAATGGATTTTTTTCATACAATCAACCAGGTTGGAAGAGATCTCCAAGATCATCCAGTCCAACCTATCACCCAGCCCTATCCAGTCTGTGGTGGAGAGTCCCAAAGGTCACAAAATGGGCTTGAGTATATCCTGTCTTGTCTGGACAAGTTTACCTGCCTGTCTGCATTGCAGCCAGTGGCAGGAAAATAGGACAAAAGAAACCCAAAACAACCTAGTCTGGTTACATAAGAGGGGTTTCATAAGACCCACACCCCTATCACATGCAAGGCACATGTGCCCCCCATTTTTGGAGGAGAACAGCTTATGTGTTCTTCCTTTTTTGGGTATATTTGGATGATTGCCAGAAGGAGATTGGGTGATCTTGTGGCCAAAGAGACCATTAGTGTCGGCCATTGTTCTATAAAAGGGGGTAAACAGGCAAATAGGATGCTTGTGTGCTTGTTCGTTTGTTCACTCGCCCACCACCTCACCCTGATGTGCCAGCCCAGAGAGGGTTGCTGACCCCTGGTGCACCAAATCGGGCTACCTTAGCCTCCAGCCTGGATCCTACTCTGCCCCACTGGCTGAATATCTGATGATCTTCTGAGAAGCCTTGGAGAGACCTTGCCTGTGTGTCCGTAAGACAATGTGCCAGCAGCCAAGCCACATTGCAGCCCATGTGGAATTCACCACAGGACTTATACTGTATATTATCCTGCATATGTTTTGGAACACAGACTTTAAGACTGAGGACTAGTGAGTATTCTGAATTCCTTATTCAGGTTGCTAAAAGAATTTGGTTAACCTCACAAGTGGTGAATTAAGCTGCAAGACTCTATCAAAGACATTTCTAAAACCTTTCAAAATTCCATTGTATAGAGACATTGTGTAAAATAGCTCTGCTAACTGCATCCAAGAACTTGTGTGGAGAGCTGTAAATAAGTTTGGGGGAATTATCTTCGTAGATATTAATAAATTATTTAATAACTTTACATTAGCCTCATTGTGTTTCACCCCAAACTCAGATTCAACTAGCCCCCTTCATAACAAGTCATCTAGTCTATGGCACTAAGTGCCTCATCCAGTCTTTTCTTGAACACCTCCAGGGATGGTGAGTCCACCACCTCCCTGGGCAGCCCATTCCAATGCCAATCACTCTCTCTGGCAAGAACTTCCTCCTAACATCCAGCCTATACCTACCCTGGCACAACTTGAGACTGTGTCCCCTTGTTCTATTGCTGATTGCCTGGGAGAAGAGACCAACCCCCACCTGGCTACAACCTCCCTTCAGGGAGTTGTAGACAGCAATGAGGTCACCCCTGAGCCTCCTCTTCTCCAGGCTAAACAACCCCAGCTCCCTCAGCCTCTCCTCATAGGGTTTGTGTTCCAGGCCCCTCACCAGCTTTGTTGTCCTTCTCTGGACGTGTTCCAGCACCTCAACATCTCTCTTGAATTGAGTGGCCTAGAACTGGACACAGCACTCTTCATGAATTTTCAGGGTTTTTTTTTTTTCCAAAGTAAATATTCTTTTGTTTGTTGTGTTTGTTTTTTTTTTTTTTTCTCTCTGTATAGAGTCACAGGTGCCTGTTGGCTCTGGCATTACCTCAGAATGCAGAAAACCCCAAATCAGGTTCCTTCAGAGGCTGTGTAGCTCCTGAAAACGGACCAGAGGAAGTGACAAAGAGCTCTGTGTACAAGACAGATCGTTCAACAAATGTTGTAGACAAATATCAAAGCTACCCCAGACAAAGTTAACAGAATACATCAAAGATGTCTACTGGACATGATCATGTATGAGAATAATTGCTCATTTGTTGGTTTAGGAGAACAAGAGAAAGATTCCATGGATATATCAATGTTGGGTGTGCAAATGGGTTAAAATCCTCCTGCATGCCATAGGCCACACTCAGCAAAGTCAGATCCACCTTTTTCATTGTATCTTTTATGCTTTTCTTGTAAAAATCTCACAATTTCTGCAAATAAGAAAAATTTAAATGCAACTGTGCAAGCAGAGTGCCAGTCACAGATATCTTCTGCTCTCTGTTGATACAGGTGATTTTCCAGTCTTGGGAGGTAAATATACAATAGTGTCTATTCCAATCTCTGCAGCTTTTCTGCTTTGACAACTGTATCATTATGTGTGGCAACACATAGCAAGAATTTAGAGCAAGAGGGCAAGTCTTAGCCTCTTCTTGTGAGACAGGTTCTTGTTTCACTTTATGTGACCCTGCTATAAAAGCAAACACAGCCATAAAATAATATGTGGTGGGTGGGGTTTTATCTCCCTCTACTTCTGTAATACAAAGGGTAACTCCTGTTTGGAAAGTGAGAGGAGTTGTTAATTACCATAGAATGGCTGAGGTTGGAGGAGTCTCCCCACAGTGGGCAGGGACACCTTGCAACTAGACTTGGCTGCACAAGACTTCATCCAATATAGCCTTGAACACACCCAGGGAGGAGATATCCACAACCTATTCCAGAGTCTCACCACCCTTGTTATAAAAAAACCTCAGCTTCAAACCATTCTGTGTTGTCCTATTGCTAGGACACCCTTGGGAAAAGTCCCTCACCAGCCTTCCTGTAGGATCCCCTCAGATATGGGAAGGTTGCTCTAAGGTCTTCTCTTTTCCAGGCTAAACAACTCCTGTTTCTTCAGCCTGTCCTCATAGCAGGGATTTTTCAGCCCTTGGATCACCTTTGTGGCTCTCTTCTGGACTTACTTGACTCCTCCGTGCTCTTCTTATGCTGGAGACACCAGAACTGGATGCAATGTTTCAAGTGCGGTCTCAGAAGAGCAGAATGAAGGGGTGGAACCACCTCTTTTGTCCTGCTGGCCACACTCCTCTTGATGCAGCCTAGGATATTTTAGGTAGATCTTCATAGCATTTCTTGATTTAGTTATCTTTTTACATTCTTAACTTTGATATTCTTTTACTTCGTGATTGGAATTGAGTTGCTTCAATTGGAAAATATTTCAAATAAAATAAATCTTGCAGGATATTTCTGAAATGAAGGCTCTGGGAGGATGCAATGGATTTTGTAGCTCTTTGGAAACAAAATTATAGGGGATGGCCTTTGAGGCTCTGTTTTAATTTGTTGCTTTGTTGGTTGTTTTGTTTGTTTGTTTGTTTTTCTTTTGAAAATGGCAGCTGATGCTCATTTGACTGTTCTAATTTTTATCTCAGCATATGTTGTGGCCAGCATGAGACAAACTCCATGATAAGAAAAGAGATTACAATTTTCCTTTCTGCCTGGATAATTTACTGGAGATTGTATTGTACAGAAACCTAATTTTATTTGTACACTCAGGAATTATAACATGATTTTAATACAGTCATAGGAAGAATCACTATAAAATTGTTTATTGCTGTTGACTTAATATAAGATTGTAAGCAATCCCATTTGATTTCCTTGTCAAATGCAATGTTTTGGCCAACTTTGCAAAGTTTCCATCTTATTAGCTACTCACAGGAGACATTTGTAGACCTACTTGCAGTTCATATCAAGCTGAGTGTGTTCAGTGTCCTTGAAAAAAGAAAAAAAAAAAACACAAACTAACGAAAATACCTGCAAACAAAAAACTTTAAAACTCCCAAATTGTCTCTGCTGTTGAAAAGTGATGTGATGTTCTTCTGATGGGTAGTAAAGCCTGGTTTCTGAAAACAAACCAAACCAAACCAAAAAACCCTACCCAAAACCAAACAAAAAGCCAATAGCCTTTTTCATCTGAAAATTGACTTCCTGCTCAGAGTGTTCTAAGTTTTCAGGAATGATTCACACTTCGTATCAGCAGTTTTTTGGATTACATAAAATATGAGTTATACGAGGTTTTTTTATAACTTGAAATTCCCTGCATGGATTAGGTGGTTGGTAAGAGGAAAATCTGCATTTGCTTGAAATACAGTTCTTATAAACAGGTCTTGTTTTGGGCTCCCCAGTTCAAGAGAGACAGGGATCTGCTGAATAGAGTCTAACAGAGGGCTACAAAGTTGATGAAGGGACTTGCACATCTCTGCTATGAAGAAAGACACTGAGGCCTCAGAATATTCAGTCTTGAGAAGAGAAGGCTGTGGAGAGACTTGATCGTCCATAAATATCTGAGGGCTGGATGTCAAGATGAAGGTGCCAGGCTCTTTTCAGAGTATCACAGTATCACAGCATCATCAGGGCTGGAAAAGACCTCACAGATCACCAAGTCCAACCCTTTACCACAGAGCTCAAGGCTAGACCATGGCACCAAGTGCGGTGACCAGAGAGGGGACAAGGAACAGTTGTGGGCTAGAGCACAGAAGGTCCCACCTCAACAGAATGAGACACTTCTTTGTGGTGAGGATGATGGATGCCTAGAGGTTGTGAAGTCTTCTTTTCTGGAGACTTAAAAAAACCTGCTTGGATGTGTTCTTGTCCTAGGTGATCCTTCTTTGGCAGGGGAGTTGGACTCGATGATCTCTGGAAGTCCCTTCCAGCCCCTAACATTCTGATCTGAAAACCTTGTCTCATCTGTTGAATCAAACTACATTTTAAAATTTGATTTCAGTAGCATCTTCTCTTGCAAGTAGTGCAACATTCTAAATATCTGAGTAGAGGTTGAAAATAATCAATGCAGACCAGAAAGCAGCCTTTGCTGAACATTTACTTAAAAATAAATGGTGGATTAAAATCTTCCTTCCTGGCTGATCTTTTAGCACTGTGAATCCAAGTACAAGGGAAGGATGGGCACAGGAGCAGGACCTTATGGAACTAACAGTAACAAAATAAGTGATTTTCTTATCACACTATTATTGACAGAAGTAATGGAATCTACTTTCATATCTTTCTGTATTACAGTTACTATTGGTCTATACCTTACTTAGTAATGAAAACCCTACTGCTGTAAGGTTAAAGCTCTGTACTTAAAAGCCACTTAAGTAACCTTAGAGTTAAAAGATGCTCAGATTCCTAGGTTTCAAGCCAGAGTATGTTAGGCTTTTAACAAAATGATACAAATGAAATATAATTAAGATCAGTAATTTTCTCCTGTGATTGCAGATCAAAATAGATTGATTTCAGATTAAAATTTAGTAACAGCTCCCAGAGTATATTCCTTGTGCCTTGTTCCACCTATTTTTTTTAATCTTCTTTTTCCTTTTCATGTGGAATCAGATACTTTTTACAATCTTTGTATGCCTATGTGTCTCTCTTCTTCTCTCTTCTTGTAGTGATTTTAGTTCTATTTAGGTTGTCCTGTTTTCTCAAAGAAACAGTTGTGCCTGTAGCTCTCAGCTCCCTGCACACTTAGATTCAGGATGGGTTGTTTGGTTTTCATTTTAGTTCTTTTTTCAAGGAAGTTTAGAATGACCAGTTCAGATCATGGAATCATAGAATCAACCAGGTTGGAAGAGACCTCCAAGATCATCCAGTCCAACCTAGCACCCATCCCTATCAAATCAACTAGACCATGGCACTAAGTGCCTCATCCAGGCTTTTCTTGAACATCTCCAGGGATGGTGACACCACCACCTCCCTGGGCAGCCCATTCCAATGCCAATCACTCTCTCTGGCAAGAACTTCCTCCTAACAACCAGCCTATACTTCCCCCTGCACAACTTGAGACTGTGTCCCCTTGTTCTGTTGCTGGTTGCCTGGGAGAAGAGACTAACCCCCACCTGGCTACAACCTCCCTTCAGGGAGTTGTAGACAGCAATGAGGTCACTTCTGAGCCTCCTCTTCTCCAGGCTGAACAACCCCAGCTCCCTCAGCCTCTCCTCATAGGGTTTGTGTTCCAGGCCCCTCACCAGCTTTGTCACCCTTCTCTGGACACGTTCCAGCACCTCAACATCTCTCTTGAATTGAGTGGCCCAGAACTGGACACAGTACTCAAGGTGTGGCCTGACCAGTGCTGAGTACAGGGGAAGAATAACCTCCCTCGTCCTACTGGCCACACTGTTCCTGAACCAGGCCAGGATGCCATTGGCTCCCTTGGCCACCTGGGCACAGTACTGGATCATCTTCAGCCTACTGTCTACCAGTACCCCCAGATCCCTTTCTGCCTGGCTGCTGTCCAGCCACTCTGTCCCCTTCCTGTAGCACTGCTTGGGATTGTAAATATAAATGTCTACACTGCTGGCATCTCTACAACAGTTATGACTTATATGCAATGCCTCAAATCCACAGTTCTTTTTGAATGTGTGTGGCCTTAAGTTTGATCTTAAGCACTTGAAGGGCTAAACCAAATATTTGAAAATCAGCAGTAGAAGGCATATTCAGTCACATGAAAGGCAGGTGCTTCTTCATTCATAAAAAATATCCCATCCCCTACTCTGCTCATCTAGAACCAGTTGCCTTTGTTAAAAGAAATACGTAAAATGTGTTTGGACCACGTACCAGGCTTCCATACCAGACTCTCAGAGAGAAGAAACCAGTGTTCCCTCTGTGGATCTCTAATATTTCATAGAGGTTAAGGATATGGTTTGCTGTCTTAACGCTGAAACAAGCAATAATTTTATATAAATAAATTTACATAATAGGCTATGACTTTGTTTATTTAATCTGAAGCAATGTAACAAACTGAACCAAAGGAAAAAAAATGAAATACCCTGCCTTGCAAACGTCAGTTGTTGGGGCTTTTTAAAGCAACAATAAGACAGATGATGTGTTAGATTAACCTGAGCTAAGAAAATAGAGTCATGGCCAAAATTATAGACAAAGACTAATATCTGTGAATATAAGGAAACATACTGAAAACAAACTAAGCTTGACCTCTGGTAATGCAGCAGCTGGGCTATACATGAGTGCAACTTCAGAACTGTTCATTTTAGGAATTCTTTTTGGTTTAGATCCTGTTTTGTTGAATTCTTCCTGATAAGTCTTGGGTGAGTTTTCTGCTGTTTTCTTTTCTTTCTCTAAGGAAATGTTTCAGACCGACCTGCTGAGAAATAAAATGAAAGTTTATCTTACAGTCTGTTGTGTTATAAATTTTCATAGGAAAGAAATTCATGTTGTGGACCAAAAAGCTGAATTAGTGAATTAGCACATTTCTCTGCATTCCTGTCTCGCAACAAAATGTTATCAGCCTGCTACTTCAACCCCATTTTTGTTCTCAAAGGCACAGTTCTCCATATATTTAGTCTTTGTGTTACAGATGGTTTTCAACGTGGAAGCCTGTTCTTAACAACCGGGTCCCACAGTGGGCTATAGTTTCCTGCCCCTTTTAAGTAAAGTGGAATAGGGAAATAGTTTAGTGTGCTGCATGCTTTCAGCTGGAGTCAGTGTTTAGCTCATTGCATCAGCATGATTGAGTGGGTCCAAGAAGTCACAACCAGAGATGAGCAGACAGGGAGAAAAGTCTCTGGCACAATGGTTGTTTGTCCAGACACAATGTATGTGCTTCTACACCCTAGTAGGTCATGGAGAAATGTGATTATCAAAAGGTCAATCAAGGAGAAATAATTTTGATAAGAATAATAAATTATCAGGATTTTATTTGGCAGGGGAGGTGCTAGAGAGGATGGAGCTGCAGTGGTAGAACAGGAACACTCGGAACACTCAGATGAGATGCTCTCTCAGATAATGCCTCAGATCAAAAAAACTCTGTGCAAGACCTAGGTATTTGCACACACATTGGAAGGAACAATTGAAGTGAGTAACTTATCTGCAGAAGTGAGCCTAGATATCATTAAAATCAGAGTCATGGAATGGTAGGAGTTGGAAGGGACATCTGGATCACAGGACATGAGAGGTTGGAAGAGATCTCTGGAGATCTGCAAGACCAACCTCTTCCCAGAGCAGATCCATTATAATCTAATACGAGTCACACAGGAACACATCCTGACAGCTCTTGAAAGTCTCCAGAGAAGGAGACTCCACAACCTCTCTGGGGAGCCTGTTCCAGTGCTCTGTGACCCTTATAGCAAAGAAGTTCTTCCTCATGTTGAGGTGGAACTTCCTGTGCTGTAGTTTACATCCACTGCCCCTTGTTCTATCAACCTATTGCATGATGAAAGTGAGAAGAGACTGTCCCTTCCTTCTTCACACCTGGCCCTCATATATTTACCCCCTGCAAAAGCAGGATGACTTAAGGCAGATCACATGGGACCTAGTCTAACATAATGCACATTTTGCAAAAGTTTATTCTCATAAAAATGTTTCCATTTTTCTGTGTTTGCAACATACCTGAACTTTACCCCATATTTAAATGAATATACCAGAGCTCGTACATTATGTGGTAGTTTGGAACTTTCATACAACTCATTTCTCATGATTTTTCTGGACATGAACTATACAGTACTTGTAATTTTGAATTACAAGTGTTTAAGGACATGGCAATCTAACAGACATCCTCAAAATGATGTGATGTTGGCATGCAAGAAATATGAATGTCTTCTAAAAAATAAAAATAGAGCAAAATATAATTTACTGCTGTATAAGTAGGATAAAGAAATGTGCTAATCTATTTATTTTGGAAAATTATCAAGCCAACATTCAAGATGGCTCCCTCATGCATGGAGCATGTGTAAGGCAGGGACCTCTATCCTTGAAAATTTTGTATAATAATAATAATAATGCTATTTTTGGTTGCATATTTTAATATTTGTGTAGCACCTTTCATCCTCTGCCAGAAGACCTTTACAACTGGTTTAAAAGACATGTGAGGATAAGTGTTGTTGGCATGAATACTTAGGACTTCTGGATTGTATTTCTACTGCTAGACAGACAGGGACAAATCATTTCTCTGATCAAGGCTTTTATGACCCCACTAAAATTGATTAATATCTCTCCATTCTTTGCAAAATGATAAATATGCATTGACAAACATGAGATCTAGGAGTTAGGTTGTTGTTTATTTAATTCAAATTTCATCCTACATGTGTCCTTGGTATCTAATCATCCTTAAATTTCTCTAAAGAAAGCAGTTGGGAAAGTAGGTGAAATGTGTCAGCTGAAACTTCAAGGAGCCCTCAGAGATATGAAACACTTTTGTCTTGAACGTGATTTTCTTTTCATGCTGTCTAAATTACATCATTGAGCAAGAATTTAGATTTAAGCCCCAAACCAGAATCTCTAACACTGCATTTTTCTCCCTCCCTATGGATTATAACTTTTTTAATGCCAAAAAGTTCTCTTTGGGAAAATACTTAATTGTAATTACTCACAGGTAAGACATTTCATGACCACATACTCTGCTTTCCAGAGGATTTCTTCCTTTAGTCAGTAAGTATTTAGTTGTTCATTATATAGTTTCAAGTCTTATTTAAAATTTATCATGCAAATTTTTATCAGGAAGTACTTCATTGATCAATTTGTCAAAGATTGACTCAGGTGTATAAATAGCTGTTCCATATCACAGATCCATCACAAGAGATTACAGCTGATATCTATTTGAGATATTAAAAACAAAATCAAACAAAACAAAAACAAACCAGCACACATCCAAATATAGCTTTGTATTCTTAAAGAAATAATTTGTTATGTGGTTAAAGGACCTCACCTGAGCAGTGAAGGCATGAAGAAAGTCATAAGAGTGGTTTGGAGACTATTTCACTTCAGTAATTCATAGCTTACACAGAATTACTACTTAGCAGTGTGCTAGTTTGAAGCAAGCTAGAATGTTTTGGTAGAAGAACTAGATAACAGGCAGTGAAATGAAAACAATTGATGTCAGCTTCTCTCACAGTCTCGCTGAGAACTCTGGGAAGAAGAAAAACTTTCTCCATTTTGTTTCTCACTCTTGCTTTTGCCTTAGACCTGGTCACATCTCATTAACCCTGCTCCTACTAACCTTGCTCCCTAACCTCTTGGCTGCACCTCTCTTCTTCCTGAGAACTGGGGTAAGGTTGAGAGGGGCCGGGGGAGGTGTTGGGGTGGTTTGAAAGCCCCTCCTGGGGACTCAGGTTTCTGGGAGGGGAGTTGTGCTTTTGTATTGTTTATCCTTTGTATATTTCTGTATATAATTGTATATAACTGTATATATTGTAAATAGCTGCTTGTAAATTCTGCTAGCTGTAAATAAATTGCTTCATCTATATTCCCAGGGTCCATCTGAGTTAGCTGGGACAAATTCAAAAGTGTGGGGGGGCGAAGTAACCCCCAAACCATCACAAGCAGCCAGAAAGAATCCTGAATGATCACACTATACAAATCAACACTACATACTCTGCACTTAGCCAGACCACATGAGGAACTGCTGTGTGTATAACCATGCTCTAGTGCAGGTGATAAATCACCATTTGCACAAAATATGTTTAATTATCTTGTACCTTCAAAAAGTAGTGTATGGATGTGCTTTCAAACTGTTGGCTTCTCCTTCAGTGTGGTGATAAAAATCCCCCTTTTTGGACTGCAGGTCTTACAGCTATAAGATGCTAAATTGGGGGAAGATATAAAATGGAGGTAAGATGCTGAATTTTGCGGTAGAATGCTGAATTTTGGGGTAAGATATAAAATGAAGACAAGATGCTGAATGTTGGGGTCGGATGCTAAATTTTGGGGTAAGATATAAAATGGAGATAAGATGCTAAATTTTGGGGTGAAATACAAAATAGAGATAAGATGCTAAATGTTGGGGTGGGATGCTAATTTTTGAGGTAAGATGCTAAATTTTGGGGTAAGATACAAAATGGAGATAAGATGTTAAATTTTGGGGTGAGATATAAAGTGGAGATAAGATGTAAATTGAGGTGAAATGCTAAATTTTGAGGCGAGATGCTAAGATGTGTCCCTGCCCAGGGCAGGGAGGTTGGAACTAGATGATGCTTGTTGTCCCTTCCATCCCTGACTAATTCTATGCTAAATTCTATGCTAAACAACAAAAAAGTCTTGCTAGCTTAGTTGAGTTTTAGAGAAGCCTAAGCTCGGCAGCATCCTGCTCATGCTGAGCAAATGCATTGCCTTGGCATCACTGGTTTTACAAGTTGATTTTGAAACAATTCTGTTAAAACATTTTAAATGTCATTGTGCCTTCTCTCTCTCCTTTATTCTTCAACTTTAAAACTTCTAACGCATCTATCAGCTGAGATTGTGGGCTTTAATTACCTGTCTCACTTATGTGTATGGGCTTTGAGATACTGACTTCTGAATCACCTGTTCCACAATCATAGAATCATAGAATCATAGAAGAGACCTCCAAGATCATCCAGTCCAACCTAGCACCCAGCCCTAACCAATCAACTAGACCATGGCACTAAGTGCCTCATCCAGGCTTTTCTTGAAGACTCCCAGGGACAGTGACTCCACCACCTCCCTGGGCAGCCCATTCCAATTGGAAATCACTCTCTCTGTGAAGAACTTCTTCCTAACATCCAGCCTAGACTTCCCCCAGCACAACTTGAGACTGTGCCCCCTTGTTCTGTTGCTGATTGCCTGGGAGAAGAGACCAACCCCCACCTGGCTACAACCTCCCTTCAAGTAGTTGTAGACAGTAACAAGATCACTCCTGAGCCTCCTCTTCTCCAGGCTAAACAGGCCCAGCTCCCTCAACTTCTCCTCATAGGATTTGTGCTCCAGGCTCCTCACCATCTTTGTTGCCTTTCTCTGGACAGTTCTTAACATTTTGTTTTCTTGCCTGTGGTTGGTATCTGAACCCGTTGCTGACTGTTTCAAACAAGCATCTTTTTCCTAGACATAGGCTTGAATAAAAATACCTACATTCTTCCTATTTGTACAGAAAATTAGGGAAACGATCTCTGAAATGTGTTTACTCAGTCATGAACTTGCAAAGTGAAGAATGGAACCTGCTGTTTTAAAATGTGTCACTCCTCCATTTGGACATTTGTGTTTTTTAATTATGTTTTATATTGACATTGTACCAGAGCAGAAATGGGAGTTATTCAGCCTGGAGAAGAGGAGGCTCTAAGGAGACTTAATAGGGGCCTACTAGTACCTGAAGGTTGCAAGGGAGGTAGTTGAGGTCTCATCCCTGGGCATATTCAAGGTGACGCTCCACAGGACTCTGAACAATCTGATTTCATGGAGTATGTCCCTGCTGACTGCAGTGGGGTTAGATTTGATGACCTTTGAAGGTTATAATGGAGCGATAATAATGTGATTTTTTTTTAAGAAAAATTATATTGTTCATTAATTTTCAATATTCAGGAGTCTCACCCCCAACCATTAGTTTTAATAATAGTCAGGTTCTTTGGCAATGGCCATGAAAATATTATACAGAGGAATAATATAGGATCTAAAATGTTTAAGGAAAACCAAGCAATAATAGAACATTAAGCCCAATTGAACTGGAAGAGAAGATTCTTGAGATTAATTGTATAGTTTGTCCACTAGATGGACTCAGGAAGCGTCTTTCTGCTTATGGCAGAAGGCAATTGGTGTATTACAAGAGGCTTTAAGTATTTACTCACAAATATTAATCTCCTGACTCATGGGGCTAGCTACAGATTCAGACAGTACCCAAATGCTTTCAGGGAATTCTGTCCATGTCTTGTCAGCCACAGAGGCTTCTGATTCTTGCCAGGATGCTGGAGAAAGGAGGCAGATGATCTCTGACCTTTCCTGGCTCCTTCTGGATGATCTGTATACCTCCAGGATTTCCTGTTTTGGCAGGAGATTTTCAGGTGTAGGCAGGATGTCTTGGCAGATGTACAGTCTCGGCACAACATCACACTGACTATGCAGTCTGATTGCGTGGAGGTATTTAGAGCCTGTTCTTGGTAAACTCGAGGCAGGCAGTTTCCAGGCAGCTCAGAATGCAATAAAGCAGAACATTGCCAGAAGCAGAGAGCAATGGCAGCAGCCAAAAGCAGCAAGCAAGTATGACTACAACGGCTGAGGGTGTTGTGTTACCTGCTCATCTCTTTTTATCAATAGACCCCAAGACTAATGGACCTTAGGACACAGGATAGCCAATCAGAATGGCAGTTACCAAGCTTAACCATATTAGGTAAAACCATAGGCTTGCTTTACCAGAATTTGAGATAAACATAAGCCTTGAGTGAGGAAGGCACAAGCCAAGTGTATGTATCTTGTTTATCACAGGATGTAAACAGGAGTAAAACAAGTCTGGGCAAGCCAGGGTCCTTGGGTTCAGTGGCTCCAAGTTCTTTCCCCCCTTTCCCGCAGTTCCTTCTTCCCATAGCAGAAGGAATGAGAGCACAAAAACATGTCCGGGCAGGCCAGGACATGTATAAGCCTATTTTGGTCTATTCAGGCCTACCACAATAGAGGTCCCTTCCAACAGAAACCATTATTTGATTCTATGATTTTACAGGGCTGTTAAAATCTTGTTCATCTTCTCCTACTTTTAATCCTACTCTGAGAAATGAGTCAAATAAAACCTAATTCAATTGAAACATCCCTTATGGCTCTCATTCCTAGAAACTCCCACTTGTGCTGGTTTGAGGCTAACTGGAATATTTTAATGAGAGAAATTAAATCCTTAGCTGTGAGAAAGAAGAAAAAAACTCCAACAATACCCTGTATCATCCATTCTTCTGCTAAGAAACTCAACTAGTCAAAATACAGATAAGACACTTCTCTCACACTTCTCAGCTCTCACTTCTGGCTGTGCCTTCTTTCTGGCAGTCTGGTCCCTGTGGTTGTCTCTGCCTTAACTCTAATCTGACCTAACCCTTTTTTCCTCTAACCTCCTTGTCATCTTTTTGACCTCTCACCTCAGATCTCTCCAGATTTATCACACAAGGTATATGTGGGTTGATCTGGTTATTTCTGAAGGGAGCGAAAGAGGGAGGTGGGAGGAGGTTTGAGTCAGGGAGCCCTCCTTGGGACTCTGATTTTCTGTGAGGGGTGTTGTGTTTCTGTGTTGCCTTTCACATGTATATAGCTGTATACATTGTAAATATCTGCTTGTATATTTTGCCAAGCTGTAAATACAAAGCTTCATTCCTTAACTTCCAGTTCAGCTGAGTCTAGTCTGGGTGATTTCTTAAGTGTGAGAGAGGATAACTCCAAAACCATCACATCACTCCATTCCATTTTCATATTCAAATAAGTTTTCATATAATTGCTTGGTTGGTTGGTTATTTTTTATAGTGATCTGCAGCTCTTTTGTAAATTCTATGTTCTAAAAGTATGTCTTATATGTAATACTGAGAATCCTATTATTTTCATACTTTTAAGCAAGTGTATTGACTCATCATCCCATTTCATTATTTGCACTGTGAATACTGCAACAAAATCAGCAGATGTAGCTAGACTTTAAACTCTCCATTTCTCCTTTGAGAAATTCAAAATCCAAAAGCTGATTAATTTTTCACATTCCTGAAATCCATAATTTCACTGAGTATGTGTATTCATCTGAATATATAGAAAATAGGTTACTATGCATATGATATACTTACCTGATGTATATTTTCCTTTAATAGTTTGGTTGTTGTTTGGGGGTTTTTTTCTGATTTTTTAAAATTGTGGTTTTTATTTGAACACTTGATTTGATGACACTGAAGACGAGGATAAGTAGAGTGCATGTGTTGTGAAAGAATCATAGAATCAGACAGGTTGGAAGAGATCTCCAAGATCATCCAGTCCAACCTATCACACAGTCCTATTCAGTCAACAAGACCATGGCACTAAGTGCCCCATCCAGCCTTTTTTTGAACACCTCCAGGGACAGTGACTCCACCACCCATTCCAATGGCAAATCACTCTCTGTAAAGAACTTCTTCCTAACGTCCTATACCTCCCATGACATAACTCGAAATGATGCTTCTAGACTTCTAAAGACCAAATGGAATTATACATGAGATGCAGTAAAGTCTCTTCATAAGAAAGAAAAATCTGTATTATCAATTTTTCATTTGTAACTGAGGTGGGAAAATGAGATACAAAAACACTGAAAAGAAAACAAAGTGATGAAAAGCATCATTTTGCCCAATGGGTAGTGGCAGCACCATCCCTGGAAGTGTTAAAAAGGTTAGTAGATGTGGTACTTTGGGACACATTCTGGTGGTCATGGAGACGTTTGGTAGAATCTTGGACCTGATCTTAGAGGTCTTTTCTAAGCTTAATGTTTCTTTGATTCTGTGATCATGTTAGAATATGGTCAGTGTGGCTGTGGACAAGTATATTCTCCCCATCCAATCTTCTCTTGTGAGACACCACATGGAGTACTGTGTCTAGTGCTATTACATAAAGGACATACAGGAGAGCTGGGGAGGGACTTTTTTACAAGGGCTTGTAGTAAAAGGATGAGGGGCAATGAGGCGAGATTTAGCCTGGGGATTAGGCAAAAATTCTTTACAGTGAGGGTACTTGTGACTAGGTAGAACAGTCTAGTTGGACTTTTCATTCTAGACATGGCAGGGAGGTAGGGAGTAGATGATTTCTAAGCTCTCTTCCAACAAAATCCATTCTGTGATTCTGTGATTTCATGGTGAGACACTGAAACAGGTTGCCCAGAGGGGTTGTGAATGCCCCCTCCCTGAGGGTGTTTGACACCAGGTTGGATGAGGCCTTGAGCCACCTGGTCCAGTGGAAGCTGTCCCTGCCCATGGCAGTGGGTTTGGAACTAGGTGATCTTGAAGGTCCCTTCCAACCCAAACCAGTCTATGAATCTATGAATTGAAGGTCATTACTGGCCCTGATTCTATATAAAAATCAAGACAACTTTGTAAAGTATACATTAAAGTTATGTTATGACATTCATGTCTAGAAAAGAGGATTTGATCAGTTCCTATGAAAACTACCAGAGTAGCTCCATTAATCAGATTTTGTTTCTTCTACAGATCTGAATGTAAACAGTTGAGCAAGTGTGAGTTTGTGAAATGTGTTTATTATGTTATCCTTTTAACCTTGTGAACTGTTTAGTATATTTAATACAGAATTGCATCAATCACTCTTTTCCAGACAACACTTAGTGTAGATATTTTGGATTCCTGAGAAAAGCCATGAATAAAGTGAGAGAAAACAATCAAATGTGTAAAAAAAAAAAAATTAGACAAAAGGATTTTTGCTAATTTTTCATTTTCCCTGGGGATGTTAACTTAGTGCTGTACTGCAGCAGAGTCAGGTAGCCTACCTCAACACAGTGCCTACGTTTTCATTTGCTACCCTGAGAGCAAAGGACAATGCAGCTGTGATTTATTGCTCCACATTTAAGCCTGGCTCAGCAGTACTGGTAGAGTGGGTAAGAAGGCAATTACAGCTACAGGCAGAGCAACACTGAGCTAGATGGCACAATCTTACTACACCTAGCTGTAGATACATAACCTGAACATCAGGTACCTGAAGTAGATGGTCTCTAAGGTCCCTTCCAACCATTCATGATACTGCAAAAAAGATTAAGAAATTCAGAACAATTTTAGAGAAGGTACAAGAAACAGCATTATGACAAATGTTTTCTTTGTGTTATGTTCCTTTTTGGTTTTCAGTAGTCCCAAACACCCCAGTTGTCCCAACGAGCCTCATCATAGAATCATTTAGGCTGGAAAATACTTTTCAGATTATTGACTCCACCTGTTAAACTAGCACAGTTAGGTCCACCACTAAGCACAACATCTACTCTTAAGCATCTCCAGGGATGGTGACACAATAATTTCCCTGGGCAGTCTGTTCCAATGTTTAAGAACCCTTTAGTGAATACATTTTCCTCAGATTCAGTTTTAATCTTTCCTCATACAACACGAGGCCAGTTCCTCTTGTCCTATTGCTTGTTACTTGGGAGAAGACGCCACTTTGTTATAGTCTCCTTTTGGATAGCTATAAAAGAGCAGTAAGATTTCTTCTGAGCCTCCTTTTCTTTAAACTAAACAATTCCCATTGCATCAACTCTGCCTGATAAAACCTGTTCTCTTGAATCTTCATCAGCTTTGTAGCTCTTCCTTGGACATGCTCCAGCATCTCAATATTTTTCTGTAGTGAGGGGCCCAAAATTGATCACAACATTCAAGGTGTGGCCTCACAAGTGCTTCCTCACCTGCAGTGTGGTATCCCAACCTGGCCTCTGTAACTTTTGTGCAAGTAGGGTGCTACAAATAGCAGGAAGAGGTCAGAAAAGACACAACTTTTCAGATTAAACAAAAAAATTGCCTGAAAACAAGTTTATAAAATCCATTGCCCCCTTTCCTGCCTTTGCAGCCCAGCTCCTCCCCACCCTCAACAGCTCTGTCATCCTGACTGTTGGCAAGTAGAAAGGGATGACTGCTTTGTGGTGTGAATGTGGAGAACAGCCTGACTCTGACACATGATGTAAGGCACTGAGGGGCATTTACAAATCTTTTTGGTTTGGTTTGGTTTGGTTTGAGACAAAGGCTGCCAGGTGTTCTCTCTGTCCAACAAGAATAAAAGATTAAATCTTCTGCAGAAATGAGGCACATTCCAAAAAATGTCCTAAAGAAAAGCCAATATCCTGTTGGAAAACAACTGTAGTGGAAAACAACCAGCAAGAACCTTGTGCAGTTTTGTTCCAAGGCTAGTTGTTTCTTTTAAAACATAATCCACTTTTAGAGAGCTGCAACCCACAAGTATTCAATAAAAGCTTCATCTGAAGAAGAGGAGACTGAGGGGAGACCTCACTGCTCTCTACAACTACCTGGGAAGAAGCTGTAGTGAGGTGGGTGTTGACCTCTTCTCCCTGGTATCAAGTGAGAGGAAATGGCCTCAAGCTGCTCCAGGAGAGGTTTAGATTGGATATTAGGAAAAATGCTTTTACTGAAAAAGTGGTCAGGCATTGGAGCAGGCTGCTCAGGGGAGTGATGGAGTCACTGTCCCTGAAGGTGCTTAAGAAAACCTGTAGACATGACACTTCAGGACATGGTTTAACGACCACCTTTGGACTCAATGATCTTAAATGTCTTTTGCAATCAATAGGATTTTGTGATTCTATGATTTTCTTTTTAGGGTTTTGTAATAAAGTACAATTTTAAGACAAAGAGAGGTGAAGAGTGTGATTTTTTTGTGCTGGATTTATTCAATACTGAATATCCTTTAGTGATCAATATGACAGACAATCCACCATCTGTATCACAACAGTTTTAGTGTTAGAGATGTACTACATGTTATTGAAATGAAAACTAAACAGTAGTACAATGGCTGAAATATTCATAGCTTTGAAAAGTCATGGATTCATGGAATGGTTTATGTTAGAGGGGACCTTGAAGATCATCTCGTTGAAGTCCCCCTGGACTGCTGGAGGGAATCCATGGAAGAGGGCCACAAAGATGTTCCAAGGGCTGGAACACTTCTATGAGGACACCTGAGGGTGCCAGGCGTTGTTCAACCTGGAGAAGACTGAGTGGACCATAAAGTTGCCTTCCAATACCTGAAGGGATCCCACAAGAAGGCTGGAGAAAGACTTTTCATAAGGGTATCTAGCAACAGGACAAGGGACAATAGTTTGAAGCTGAGGGAGAGTATGTTTAGACTGGATCTTAGGAAGGCGTACAAAGGTGGTGAGACTCTGGAATAGGCTGCTCAGGGGGGTTGTGGATGCCTCTTGCCTGAGGGTGCTCAGGGCCAGGTCGAATGAAGCCTTGAGCAGCTGAGTCCAGCTGAGAGGTGACCGTGCCCACGACAGGGAAGTTGGAATGGTTGATCTCTAAGGTCCCTGCCGCCCTAAGCCATTGTGTGATTCTATGAGACAAGTTGGCCCATAATATGTGCACGTAGTGCTGGTGCTGATATTTTTACATGTGTGCTTTTGAATTTCAAAGCGTCTGAAGTTGAATTTATTTGTCTCCTCCACAAAACGAACCTGTAGGCTATGTAAAACCATTGCATCAGACGTGCACTTTGTTTATGTAGCTTCTTGAGGTAAAAAGCAGATGAAGTGATTCCTAGTTCGCTGGTGTCATCTGGTGGCCACATGGAAAACAAGCGTTTGCATGATTTTTTCGTGGGCCTCAAGCTGTCTGACAGAGCACTTGGGGCTGAGCACAGGGCAGAAATCCTTCTCTCCCTGTGTTATGGTTTACAACTTGTTTTACCCTGCTCTTTTTGTTGTTTCTCTCCATCCCTGCTGATTACGCACCTCTTCAGTTCCCCCCATAACGCACACAAGGCTAGAGAGGCTGGCGGTAGCTTGCTGCAATCTGTGAGCTCCCATGAGTGAGGAGGAAACTTTGAGATCTGCAGGACTTCTCCCACAACTGAGAAATCCTTCTGCTTGTCTCTGAGCTGCAATTAAGGATGATGCAAGAAAACTAAAACCATTGGACTGCAACAGCGGGGAGGACAACTGAGATTTAAGCTACTTGAGAAGAGATTTCAAATGTGGTCTAGATTTAACTTCTGACATCTGCACTATTTATTCTTTTCTCATAACCACTCCTACTGCTTGACTGCTATTTGTTGACTCCTGGGAACGAGTAAGCTCAGAAATGAACATGATTAAGATATAAAAGGGATAGCTGAAAGTTAGAACATGCTTCTGACATCTGCTCTTACTGGAGGAGCTGGAGACACTGAAGGACAAACGTCAGGTTCTTCCTTCACTCTATTCTTGGGAGAACCAAGGGGGTTTTGGCTGGGGTCAGAGTGGCTGGAGAGCAGCCAAACAGAAAGGGATCTGGGGGTGCTGATTGATACCCACCTGAACATGAGCCAGCAGTGTGCCCAGGTGGCCAAGAGAGCCAATGGCATCCTGGCCTGCATCAGGAATGGTGTGGTCAGCAGGAGCAGGGAGGTCATTCTGCCCCTGTACTCTGCACTGGTTAGACCACACCTTGAGTCCTGTGTCCAGTTCTGGGCCCCCCAGTTTAGGAGGGACATTGAGATGCTTGAGCATGTCCAGAGAAGGGCGACGAGGCTGGGGAGAGGCCTTGAGCACAGCCCTACGAGGAGAGGCTGAGGGAGCTGGGATTGTTTAGCCTGGAGAAGAGGAGGCTCAGGGGTGACCTTATTGCTGTCTACAACTACCTGAGGGGTGGTTGTGGCCAGGGGGAGGTTGCTCTCTTCTCTCAGGTGGCCAGCACCAGAACGAGAGGACACAGCCTCAGGCTGCGCCAGGGGAGATTTAGGCTGGAGGTGAGGAGAAAGTTCTTCACTGAGAGAGTCATTGGACACTGGAATGGGCTGCCCGGGGAGGTGGTGGAGTCGCCCTCCCTGGGGCTGTTCAAGGCAGGATTGGACGTGGCACTTGGTGCCATGGTCTAGCCTTGAGCTCTGTGGTAAAGGGTTGGACTTGATGATCTGTGAGGTCTCTTCCAACCCTGATAATACTGTGATACTGTGATACTGTGAATAATAGTTCATTCTTAGTCATGGAAATGCAACATACAACGAAAGGTAGAGCCAGCCAGCAGCCTGGGAGGCTGGCTAGGATTATGAACTGTATGTATGGAACATTTCCACAGCAAACTATTTATCTGTGTACTATTAGTGCTGGTCTATGGGTTACTTAAATGGGTTTAAGGTAAACGGGTCATATCTTGAATTCCTGAATTTCAGTGACTGATGAAGCTGGTAAAATTCATAACATACATCACATTCATTATAAATTATTGGAGGCTGTAAGAAAAATGGCAGTTCTTTCTTTCTTTTTTATTATTATCTTTTTTTTTTTTCACACACAGAGAAAAAATAACTCCCAGAGTGGTCACCCCTTGCTCTTTTCCCCACAAAAATTGTGTTTGGTGGACAATAACTAGCCAGACTTTTATAACCTTCTAAGAATTGCAGTCCATCCTACAGGGAACACCAATGTCATTAATATGTGCTTGTAAATCTTTATCCTCCTGTCAGTTAAGCAATATACTAAAAAAATACCTGCACAGTAAGTACTCAAAATACATCCAGAACATGATTTAATGAATTGTGAGCCTTTATCTTTATAATGATTCTTTAAAGAAGCATTGTGTAACACCTTCATTGTACATATTGACTGTGAAACCCTAGAAGTTCTAAAGTTTGATTTTTGCCCCAGACAAGATGAGAAGACAAAAATCTTCGGATTTTTCAGAAATATGAGGATTTAAAAATATTTCATTTTCAATTGTAACTGAAATAAGGGCATCAAAAGGGATCACTTAACTGTTATTAGAACACTTAGGTAGATTCATAAGAGACATTGTAACAACTATGAATTTTACTGGGCCAACATTCACAGTATCACAGTATCATCAGGGTTGGAAGAGACCTCACAGATCATCAAGTCCAACCCTTTACCACACAGCTCAAGGCTAGACCATGGCACCAAGTGCCACGTCCAATCCTGCTTTGAACAGCCCCATGGACAGCGACTCCACCACCTCCCCAGGCAGCCCATTCCAGTGTCCAATGACTCTCTCAGTGAAGAACTTTCTCCTCACCTCCAGCCTAAATCTCCCCTGGCGCAGCCTGAGGCTGTGTCCTCTTGTTCTGGTGCTGGCCACCAGAGAGAAGAGAGCAACCTCCTCCTGGCCACAACCTCCCCTCAGGTAGTTGTAGACAGCAATAAGGTCACCTCTGAGCCTCCTCTTCTCCAGGCTAACCAATCCCAGCTCCCTCAGCCTCTCCTCGTAGGGCTGTGCTCAAGGCCTCTCACCAGCCTCGTCGCCCTTCTCTGGACACGCTCAAGCATCTCAATGCCCCTCCTAAACTGGGGGGCCCAGAACTGAACACAGGACTCAAGGTGTGGTCGAACCAGTGCAGAGCACAGGGGCAGAATCAAATATTTAACAGTTATTATTACTGAACACCTGTGTACTAAAAGCTCCTTCAGTAGTAAATATGCAATGCTATTAATAATAGCTGCAAATGCAACAATTTGGTGCAAACAATTTAAAGCAAATGAAAAACAGTCTTTTGCTTTTTTTTTTGGCCTTTTCTCTCTGCTCTTGTTCAGTGCTTGCCCATGCACCACTTAGAGAACTGCCTAATGCCCTTCAGAGATCCCTCTCACTGAAGAGCTCCTTTATCCTTTGTAACCAAAGTGTCTTGGAAAGTAGACATGAAATCTTTCAGACACGCAATACACCTGCAAAGAGGGAATGTTTTTGTTGCTATTTTTCACATGGTCAACTAATACAGAGATGATGTGACATTCCCAAAGCAGGAACTACTCCAAACGTTCCCAGGCTAACACCTCAAGCACTGACATATACCAAAAGTGTAATAAATAAATCCCCCATTGGTACTAAAGTGGTCCAGGCTGAATTGTATGCTTTTTTCCAAAGGCAAAGGGAGTGCTGGCGCAGATCATGCACAGATGTGGGTGAATGATGTCTGAGGCTAATAAATCATCATATCTTAAAGGTAATTTAGTTCCAATTCCCCCACCAAGGTCAAGGACACATTCCACTAAACTAGGTGTCTCAAGGCCTCATCCAATCCAACCTTGAACACCTCCAAGGAGGGAGCATCCACAACCTCCCTGGGCAACCTGTTCTAGTGTCCCACCACTCTTACTGTAAGGAATTCCTTCCTAAGCTCCAATCGAACTTTGCCCTCCTCAAGCTTCAATCCCTTCCTTCTCATCCTATCACAACGAGCCCTTGTAAAAAGTTCCTGAGCTTTCTTGCAGGCCCCCTTTAGATACTTGAAGGCTGCACTAAGATTTTCCCATAGCCTTCTCTTCTCCAGGCTGAACAGCCCCAGCTCTCTCAGCCTGTCTTCATAGAGGAGGTTCTCCAGCCCTCTCATCATCTTTGTGGCCCTCCTCTAGACCTGCACCACCGACTCAATGTTCCTTTCATGCTGAGAGCACCAGAACTGGATGCAGTACTCCAGGTGGGGTCTCATGAGAGCACAATAAAGTGTCAGAATCAATTCCCTCATCCTGCTGATCACATTTCTTTCGATGCAGCCTAGGACACATTTCTTTCGATGCAGCCTGGGCTACAAGTGCACGTTGCCAGCTCATGTTGAGTTTATCATCAACTGGCACCCACAAATCCTTCTAAGTTTTTCTTTCCATGACTGGCATGTCAATCATGAGAATGAAGGCACATTTATGTAAGCATGTTCTAGACAACCATCTTACCTCAGTCATGCAGCAGTTCTCACAAAGTGATCATGGAAAGTCCCTTTTTGATGTTTTTGAAGAATGGCATCTATAAGAGTAACTAGATCTAGAACTGCCTTGGATTGTCCCATTTGCTAATCAGAATCACAGTTAAAAGAATGATTAACTTCAGCATCAAAGGCCTTCAGCCTCACATGAACACTGTTTTAAACTATTAAAGCTGCTGAAAGTTTCTAAAAAGAATGCCCTATAAAATATTTAACTCACGGCATGTGGAATATGAGAAGCATTAATATCAGGAATAACTGCTCCATGTTTCCTTTCTCTTTTCTGAAACAAAGCAAAACTATTAATTTCAGAAGAAATATATTGTGGCTTCAGTGGCAGCCACTGTATTATTTTATTTGATCAAAAAATGTTTCCTTTTTTGGCTTGCTCCACTAAAATCTGTCACCTCAGCTCCCAGGCCTTACCTTTTAAAATAATCTTACCTCTGTAATGGGACAACCTGCAAGGTCGGATACATTTGATGGAAATGTTTGCAGCTTCGGATGTGGTACAAACTTTGCTTGCTAGGTTGCTGTTAATATCAACATAAAGATAGATAAATTCTGTATTTCAGCTGCTAAATTGAGGGTCCTTTACAGAAAAGCTGTCTTAAGCAGAAAAGATTTCATACTACACAAGTAAATTGCAAATGAGACTTAAAATACAAAGAATTATAGTTTGAAGTATAGTTTACAGGGTGTAAAGAAAAACTCCCTTTTGAAGGAGACATTTCTCCAGCATAAAAGCTTAAATATTCATATTTTGCAATTTTCCTGTTAAGAAAAACAACAACCAAACTCCAATGGGCTTTGTAAGTATGAGCATATAGTCAATAAAGGGTGAAGAAACACAGAAAAAAAGACCAAACAACCACAACTATTTGGATATTAAGTAGTTCAAACTATTTCCTTTTCTTTCCAGAAGATGGTAGTGTAGCATGCTGTTAGAGGCTCTTGTAGAACCTATCCAGTCTTCCAGAGCGGGAGTACCAAAACTATAAAGATACTTAGAAGAAAACAGTTGAGAAGCTGGACTTTCAATGTTTACAGTGGAGTGATGGTTATTTCAGGTCACCATTTTAATGGTTAAATGTAGATGTTGCATTCATGAACATGAAAATATTATTGAATTCATGGTGTAGGGAATAGTTAATAATATTTAATAATTTCAAAATACTTCATGGATTACTGAAATAATAGAATCATAGAACAGCCTGTGTAGGAAGGGACCTCAGACATCATCTACTCCAACCTCCCTGCCATGGACAGGGACATCTCTCAACTAAACTCATCTGCTGAAAGCCTCCTCCAACCTGGCCTTGAATGCCTGCAGGGAAGAGACATCCATAGCCTCCCTGGGAAACCTATTTCAGAGTCTCAGCACCCTTGTACTGAAGAACTTCTTCCTAAGATCCACTGTAGACCTACTCTCCCTTAGCTTCAAACCATTTCTCCTTTTCCTATTGCTAGACATCTTTATGAAAATTTCCTCTGAAGCCTTCCTGTAGGATCCCTTCAGGTATTGGAAGCCAGCTCTAAGGTGCCCTCAGACTTTTCTCTAGTATGAAAACCTCATCACTCTCAGCCTATCCTCTTAGCAGAGGTGTTCCAGCCCTTTCCTTATTTCATGAAAGGTAGTAGAATATGCTTTTGATTCTGAAGATTATTTTGCTGCTCTCACAAATAGAATATATTTAAGTAAGTATGTAATACTTGTTCAGAAGGAAAGCACGAGAGGACTACAGGTTTCAGAACCTGCCACACTAATTCTAATCTTATTCTGAAAAGTACTTGTATGAAGTAAAACAGAGAAAAGATCAGCAATTACTATTAAAACAAATGAGCTAGCAGTGTGCCCAGGTGGCCAAGAGAGCCAATGGCACCCTGGCCTGCATCAGGAATGGTGTGGTCAGCAGGAGCAGGGAGGTCATTCTGCCCCTGTACTCTGCACTGGTTAGACCACACCTTGAGTACTGTGTTCAGTTCTGGGCCCCCCAGTTTAGGAGGGACATTGAGATGCTTGAGCGTGTCCAGAGAAGGGCAACGAGGCTGGGGAGAGGCCTCGAGCACAGCCCTACGAGGAGAGGCTGAGGGAGCTGGGATTGTTTAGCCTGGAGAAGAGGAGGCTCAGGGGTGACCTTATTGCTGTCTACAACTACCTGAGGGGTGGTTGTGGCCAGGAGGAGGTTGCTCTCTTCTCTCAGGTGGCCAGCACCAGAACGAGAGGATACAGCCTCAGGCTGCGCCAGGGGAAATTTAGGCTGGAGGTGAGGAGAAAGTTCTTCACTGAGAGAGTCATTGGACACTGGAATGGGCTGCCCGGGGAGGTGGTGGAGTCGCCGTCCCTGGAGCTGTTCAAGGCAAGATTGGACGTGGCACTTGGTGCCATGGTCTAGCCTTGAGCTCTGTGGTAAAGGGTTGGACTTGATGATCTATGAGGTCTCTTCCAATCCTAATAATACTGTGATACTGTGATACTATGATGTCAAACTTATTATAAATACAGAAGTAAATCTGTGGCCAAATAGTCAGAAAATCATAGAATGGGCTGGAAAGCACCTCTGGAGATTGAGTACAATGCTCCTGCCAAAGCACAATCACCTAGGGCAAGTAATAATGTTAGTGTTAGTATCTGTAATATTCCTCAGAAAGAAATAGTTGATTGATTTACTGAATCTAAGTTCTAAAGCATCTTCATTGTATGTGCTACTTCTGGCTGTAAATTGCATCCCATTGCTTGCCCAGAGGAATTTAGACTTGCTTTTGAAAAAGTACCATATGACATCCCCAAAAAAACTGCCAGAATAACTTCTGATATTAATTTAAAATAGCTCTATTTTGGTATCTGTAGGTTTGGTTTAATTACCCATTTACTTAATCAAGTGAGTTGAATTTCATTATATCAACTAGAAAACCATCCAGTGTGACAGAGACAGGGAGATTCCTTTGATTTCATCAGTCAGAGTTAAATTGTCTAGACTGCAAATCAAAACCAAGGAGTCCTTGTTTTCAGTTTCTAACTACATAGGTTTATCAGAACTGTGATTGTGACAAGAGTCAAGTGATGTCCATTCTTTCTTTCCTTGAAGATGTACAAGCACTCTAAGTCCACTTTCTGCAATGGTCACATTAAGTAATCTCTTTCTGGAAAACTTGTACCTCTCAAGTGATTTCCTTAGCCATGGGAATAACTTTCTTCCTTTTTCTAAATTTTTTGTTTATACTTTATGAGCTTTAAAAAAGTTGAACATGAGAACATGGAAGCTGCACTCCTGCAATGTATACAGAAATAAAACACTTCTCTCTTTACTCCTATTAATTATTCCTCCATGAATAAATTCAGGCGTAGATCATCTTTTATGCAGCAGTTGTCTGTGTTTCAGATTTCATGCTTTCCTCTATGCTACTTCCTTAAAGATACAGTAATAGCTGATACCAGGCACTTTACTTTTAGGTGTGGAGCTTTGCATCTAGCAGTTTGCAAGGCATTTTGTTGAATGGCTAGTGCCAAGAAAGCAGCAACCCTGGATTCAGCTATTCCATGTTCTGCCAATTTCACATCATCTGCAAACTTTCATTAATGCCACATTATTTAAGATAATTGGTGAGAGAGTGGAACAGTCCAACTGTCTTTTCATCTGAAATTACATTAGAAATATGTTTCTCTAGGTGGCAGCACATTGACAGCTTCTCTCTGGACTCTGACAAATAGTTCTTCAATCACTTTGTATGCTTTGATGCAATCCATCTGCAAATGTTTTGACAACAATGCCATAAATATGCACATCAAATAGTTGAAAGGGTTATCATCTTGTTAAATCTAAGTCTTCAAACTCAAGAGACAAATATCCAGTCCTGGAAAAGAGTCCATTAAATATTGATCCACAGGCCTTTGCATACTAAGCCACTGAAGTAATAGAATCATGGAATCATAGAATGGCTTAGGTTGGAAGGGACTTTAAAGACAATCTACTCCAACCTCCAACATGGGCAGGGATGCTTTTCAGATAGACTCATATGCTCAAGGCCTCATCCAATCTGGACTTGAACACCCACAGGGAGGAGGCATCCACAAGCTCCCTGGGCAACCTATTCTAGAGTCCCAGCACTCTCTCAGCTGCCTATATTAATGAAAGACTGACTCTCCAAAACTCAATAAATCTCACATTTAGAGTTGCCAGTTTTGATAATAATAATAATAGAATCATAGAATGGTTTGTGTTAGCAGGGACCTTTATAGTTTGTCTAGTCCAACCCATCTGCAGTGAGCAGGGACATCTTCAATTAGATCAGGTTTCTCAGAGCCCTGTCCAACCTCACCTGGAATGCTTCCATGGATTGGTTATCTACCACATCTCTGGGCAACCTGTGCCAGTGTTTCAACCACCCCCATTGTACAAAATTGCCACAAGGCACAGGCTAAGGGGCCTGTTTCTCCTTCCACTCAAAACCCATAAACATAAACCATCCATCACTCTAACAAAAGCATCTTCATTGCAACATGCAAACATGCAGTAATGTTTGTTTAGAGTGACCCTGTGTGTCAGAACAATTTGATTGCCAGCATTTTTTCAGCTGTGACTTAACTTTTACGTTCTTTCTAATGTAAAGTCCTCCAACTAAATTGCCTCTGGATGTTGCAAAATATATGTGCAGATTAATTCTGGCCACCAATAGATCCTCTACATACTTAGTGGTGTCAGTGAAGGTTTTATTCCCTTGTTTTTAAAATGTTTTCTCCTTTTAAAATGTGGTTTATCTGGAAAGCTCTACATATGTCTAGTAAGTACATCATCCTACTTTGCAAATACCAAATAGAAATATTTATAGAGGATAAGTATGGTCACTGTCATCTCCATTAAGTAGAAAGCCATAGCTATACTTCTTATTGAAATCCTTTAAAAATCAGTATTTTCATTTGATATGTACTAGATCGACCTCCCTTCCTCCCTTCGTCCGTTCCTCCCTCTCTTCTCTCTTTCTTCCCTCCCTCTCTCTTCCCCTCTCTCCCTCTTGCCTCTATTCCTCTCTCCCTCCTTCTCTCCTCTCTCCCTCACCTCTCTCCCTCTGTCCTCTCTCCTCTCCCCTCCCTCTCTTTCTCCCCTCCCTGTCTTTCCCTCCCCCTCCCTTCCCCTCCCCTCCTCTCCCCTGCCCTCCCTTCCCCTCCCCTCCCTCTCCTCTCCTCTCCTCTCCTCTCCTCTCCTCTCCTCTCCTCTCCTCTCCTCTCCTCTCCTCTCCTCTCCTCTCCTCTCCTCTCCTCTCCTCTCCTCTCCTCTCCTCTCCTCTCCTCTCCTCTCCTCTCCTCTCCTCTCCCTCTCCCTCTCCCTCTCCCTCTCCCTCTCCCTCTCCCTCTCCCTCTCCCTCTCCCTCTCCCTCTCCCTCTCCCTCTCCCTCTCCCTCTCCCTCTCCCTCTCCCTCTCCCTCTCCCTCTCCCTCTCCCTCTCCCTCTCTCTTTCCCTCCTTCTCTCCTCTCCCCTCCCTCTCTTTCTCCCCTCCCTCTCTCTTTCCCTCCCTCTCTCCCATCCCACTCTCTCTCCCATCCCTCTCTCTCTCCCCTCCCTCTCAGCCTCTCTTAGTTTAATCAGAAATTGGTAATGAATCAGTAGGTTAGAGATGAATGAATGACCAAGCTAGCAATGTCTTAAAGAGTAATGAATCAGTAGGTTAGAGATGAATGAAGGGCCAAGCTAGCAATGTCTTAAAGACTTGCTGGGAATATCTGTAACGCTATCTGTATGTGCGAAAAAGACAGAGATTTATTTCAATGTTGTGTTTCTGAACATTGGAATGAAATGGTTTAGATAATTGCCATCTGTTGTGTCTGGTCTGCAAGTGTCCTGACACTCCAACTTCCTTAGGGCTGCACATTCTTAATTTGATTTTCTGGCTTAGTGTCTTAATTACAGTATCACAGTATCACAGTATCACAGTATCACCAAGGTTGGAAGAGACCTCACAGATCATCAAGTCCAACCCTTTACCACAGTGCCCAAGGCTAGACCATGGCACCAAGTGCCACATCCAACCTTGCCTTGAACTGCCCCAGGGACGACGACTCCACCACCTCCCCAGGCAGCCCATTCCAGTGCCCAATGACTCTCTCAGTGAAGAACTTTCTCCTCACCTCGAGCCGAAATTTCCCCTGGCGCAGCCTGAGGCTGTGTCCCCTTGTTCTGGAGCTGGCCACCTGAGAGAAGAGAGCAACCTCCTCCTGGCCACAACCACCCTTCAGGTAGTTGTAGACAGCAATAAGGTCACCCCTGAGCCTCCTCTTCTCCAGGCTAAACAACCCCAGCTCCCTCAGCCTCTCCTCGTAGGGCTTGTGCTCAAGGCCTCTCACCAGCCTCGTCGCCCTTCTCTGGACACGCTCAAGCATTTCGATGTCCCTCCTAAACTTGGGGGCCCAGAACTGAACGCAGTACTCGAGGTGTGGTCTGACCAGTGCAGAGTACAGGGGCAGAATGACCTCCCTGCTCCTGCTGACCACACCATTCCTGATGCAGGCCAGGATGCCACTGGCCCTCTTGGCCACCTGGGCACACTGCTGGCTCATGTTCAGGCGGGTATCAATCAGTACCCCCAGATCCCTCTCTGTCTGGCTGCTCTCCAGCCACTCCGACCCCAGCCTGTATCTCTGCATGGGGTTGTTGTGGCCAAAGTGCAGCACCCTGCACTTTGAGCTATTGAACCCCATCCCATTGGCCTCTGCCCATCTGTCCAGGCGGTCAAGGTCCCGCTGCAGAGCCCTTCTGCCCTCCAGCTCAGTCACTTCTGCCCCCAGCTTAGTGTCATCTGCAAACTTGCTGATGACTGACTCGATGCCCTCATCCAGATCATCTATGAAGATGTTAAAGAGGATGGGGCCCAGCACTGATCCCTGAGGGACACCACTAGTGACTGGCCGCCAGCTGGATGTGGCACCATTCACCACCACTCTCTGGGTCCGGCCCTCCAGCCAGTTCCTAACCCAGCACAGAGTGTTACCATCCAAGCCGCGGGCTGACAGCTTAGCCAGCAGTTTGCTGTGGGGGACAGTGTCAAAGGCCTTGCTGAAGTCCAGATAGACCACATCCACAGGCCTCCCCACATCCACCAAGCGGGTCACCTGATCATAGAAGGAGATCAGGTTAGAAAGGCAGGATCTGCCCTTCCTAAACCCATGCTGGCTGGACCTGAGATCTTTGCCATCCCTCAGGTGCGCAGTTATTGGCCCCAAGAGAACCTGCTCCATCAGGTTACTTATCTGGCTATCACAGTTGAGGTTGTATTATTTTCAGAGATTTGGACAGGTCATAACAAAGTGAAAGTCACCTCGGGAACAATGTGTCTCAAGGAAATAACCAGAAACAGAGACTATGTAATAAAGGAGAAAATTTAGAATCCCTTTTATAAGGGGTTGGGCCTGACCTAGTTCTGCTGAGCTGTTTGTGAGCCTTTCCACGCTACTCACTGGGCAACTGAAAAGGCATTTTAGCCTTTCTCCTGGAAAAGCACTTCAGTATATAAAAAAATCACTCATGTAGACTTGAAAGAAGTCATGTACACACAGCTATTTAGCACTAAACCTTTATAGTGCCCAAACTCTTCACCAGCTGACTTCCAGATTTTCCAGGCATCCATATCATCTTGTTTGGACTGCTTTGGGCTGAACTGTCAATGGTCAAGCTGGAAAATATCATCAAAGTTCCTCAACTGACCAGGTCCAAGAGTCAGAGTAGTTAAAAGTGAAGAAGACAGAATTTCCTAATTTTTCCATCATTTCCCAAGTCTTTCAAGACTTCCCAAGCATCAGAGTATTAACTTTCTTTCTTTTTAGATTATTTGAAAAACAAAAGGTGTTCAAAAACTGCGTAGATGTGGTGCTTTGGGACATGGTCTAGTGATCATGGAGATATTGGGTAGGCAGTTGGGCTTGATGACCTTAGGTTTTTTCCGACCTTAATGATTCTGATTTAAGGAATCATAGTCAAACTATTAGAGGTCAGACTGTGATGTGTAATGTCTACTTGTGAGATTAAATCCAAATGAATGTATTTCACTTTCTGATGTCTTTTCAAATCTTGAACTGAATGGATGGGACACTCACAAAAGAGGTACTAAACATACCTTATTTTGAATCTGTTTTTACATAGTCACTGAGCAGTATGGCAGGAGTCTGGTAACATTTCAGAGGAGAATCATGCACTAAATGCAGAACTCAGAGCAGCCAACAGGGATATTGGTGATAAGAGATTTCTTGGAGTCAAATGTACTAATACAGTTTTCTTTGCTTAATAGCTTTGTTTCCACCTAATTCAGCAGTCACTTCAATCAGTGCCTGTAAGTGTAATATTGTGCTTTCTTCAAAGTGCATGCTGCTAGAAAGCCTAAGTCATTGCCAGACAAGGAGTGTGAAACCATTATTTGTGTTGTCTGGAAACAATGAGGCTGCAGACTAAGGTGAAAACCTCAGAAGATTAATTGCCAAGTTTTTCAGTTTAATCATGCTTAGTTTCTAAGCTTATGGGATTTACTGCACACACAGTATCCTAACATCCAAATTTTGGGCTTCTCTTAAAAATTTTCCAGAGTAATAGAGACCTACCTTATCAGTAATGAATGTGTTACACTATTTTTTCTCATAATAGAATAAGTGAAGTGATTATATAAACCTTTACCCAAACATTCCAATGAAGAAAATAGCTCTAACTTGTGTAATGTATGTTATTTTCTATGCCAAACCACAAACAGGAGGTTCATAACTCACACCTTATTAAGAGAAAAGAAACAAAAAAGCACAACTGGATTTCCTCCTTGCACCTTTCCTACATCCACTTAATCCCTTGGATGCATACCTACATAGTTCAGAAACATACATGAACACACATGTCAAATTACTACCAGTCTACTATCATTTGACATGACAGGTGAATAATTTTCCATTGTAACTGTATCTATGTTTAGAATTCCACTCACAAAACAAAGCAGCTACATGAACACAAGCATCTGTCTGGGGCTGGAGTTCTGAAATGAGAAAACCTGTTGGGTAGTGTCCATGAATGAATATCAATAAATTGAGAGGTATTTATAGGACAAGGGGCAATGGTTTGAAATTGGAAAAGAGGAGTTTTAGATTGGATGTTAGGAATAAGCTCTTTACAATGAGGGTTCTAGAACACTGGAACAGGTTGCCCAGGGAGGTGACTGAGGTCCCATCCCTGGAGATCTTCAAGGTGAGGCTGGGCAAGGCTCTGAGCAACCTGATCTAGTGAGGGCTGTCTCTGCTTAATACAGTGGCATTGGCCTAGATGACTCTTGAAGGTCTGTGATTCTATGATCAATTTTATTTTAGCACTGCTCATGCTCTCTGATGTATTGGTTGGAAAAACTCAAACTTAACATGGTCCATCGTTCTCCTAGTACTGTGAGAAGCATGACAGAGGTCTTTTGTTTAGCTGTACTTTCTTGAAATTTAGGTTGCAACTTCTCTGATTTATACCTTCTCTATCCTTATTTCATGTACAATTTTACAGACAAGAGACTGAACTAAAATAAAAATAACTATTTTTAAACTTTCTTCTGCAAAAATGGCTACGAGCTCCTCAGTTGCACTGCTTGGGACTCTTTACACAAGTAGCTATAACTAGATTTGTGTTTTCATATTTCACACCTAAGTTCTCCTTTATACTTCTGTTGTCAGATCGATTACTCGTCATAGAATCAGTCAGGGTTAGAAGGGACCACAAGGATCATCTAGTTCTAACACCCCAGTCATGGGCACGGACACTTTACCCTAGATTAGGCTGCCCACAGCCTCATCCAGCCTGGCCTTAAACACCTCCAGGGATGGGGCCTCAACCGCCTCCCTGGGCAACCCATTCCAGGCTCTCACAACTCTCGTGCTCAAGAACTTCCTTCTCACATCAAGTCTGAACCTACCCACCTCCAGCTTTACTCCATTCCCCCTAGTTCTGTCCCTACCTTAGAGCCTAAAAAATCCCTCCCCAGCTTATTTGTAGGCCCCCTTCAGATACTGGAAGGCCACAATAAGGTCACCTCAAAGCCTCCTATTCTCCAGACTGAACAGCTCCAAACCTTCCAGTCATATAAGTTCCTTCCTTCACCGTGAAGTAAAAACTTGGCTACCTCTGCACAGTTTAAGTACTCTTCCATCAATGATAATGAGTCATCTGAAGCATAAACAATTCTCTACTCTAGGTTAAACTGGTGTCAGTATGTTACTTTGGCTGGAACCTTATTTATATTTGTCTTCACTAATGTTAAAAGACCTGTTCTTCCAACAGGTGAGATAATCTGTGCAGACATCCGCATGCTCACCTCTTCTGTTCTGCTCAGGATCAACATTCCAGAGAGCATTCATTGGTAAGTGGAAAGTTTTAATTGGCTTTCCCTCTTTCAAAATAAAAATGCACTTGCCTTCTTGGAATATTTGTCTTGTCTCAATGGACTCCTGGCAGGCTGCTTCAATGTCATTTTTGTGTTTAATGTGATTTCATCTGCATGATTGGGGTGATACTTTAAACAATTAGAGACTAAAGAGTCTCTCAGTAGTGGGTGTGCTTATTGTGTAATTCTCTTTTACAGCGATTATGTTTTCATATCTGAATTTTACTTAGTCTGCATTAAAAAAAATGCTTCCATCATCACTATAGCTGTTGAGTTTTGAGTCTTCTGGGTGGCAAGTTGATTAAATAAATCATAGAAGCAAACAACATTTATAAGAAGACTTTCCCTACTATAAGTTCATAAGTTGTCTACAAGCTTCATAAATTATATGGAAACTCTTAATAATGCTATAGATACATGGGGCTCAGTTGCTTTTTTACAGGTGGTCATGGATAACACTATGCAAGCAATGATATTTACTCAAAACCATTAAAATATAGCCTTAGATGACATAAAAACAACCTATTATTTTTGAGGTACACTTAATTGAGAGTAAGGCTAAAATGAAACAAAAATGTCGTATTTATTTCTAGTACTGACCTGTACTTGGTTGCTTTTCAGCCACTGAGCTTTATTTGTGTGTACATCTATAGCACTTTACCTGATTTAAGCCTGTAAGGACACTTTTATACTGTAGTCAGTTTATCAAATGGCCTTAGTGTTAACAAGTATCCAATTCATAGTTTAAAATCATGTTCACTGAATTAAATCAGAAATTGAAAGATGAAAACTGTAGTAAAACCGTGCATGTCTCCTAAACATGAAAAGGTTAGAGGAATCTGCTTCTGTGGCTACTCAGAAATGTAATAACAGTATTGGAAGTTGAAAGGGTAAACCTTGATTGAAAGGCAGTCATTGACTAAAAGATTATAGAACATTCTGAAGCCTTAAGCAGAAAAATAAAGGACAAATAAAGCAACTAATTCCACATGCCTCAGTTAAAGATTGCTGTTAACAAAAGTTCAGTGTATGAATTGAAATGGTGCTCTGCTATGAATCTTCAAGGTGAAATTTAAAAATCACATTAAACTTCTGTCTGTGAAGTTTTTGATGAAGGGTAAGGAGATGACCACCCAATGCAGGGACTGCACATGTAGCTATTATGCCTTGTAGGCAGCCAGAAGCCCATCAGTAGGAAGTGCGATAGATTGTTCTACTGACATCTAGGACTTGAGAGAATTTGCTTTACATTTTATTAGTTGTTTATCAACTCAGCTTTATTATAAACAGTGACCAAATAAGAATAGTCATTAAACAACAGGTGGCCAACTCTACTCACAGATCACAAAATTTTCCTTTCTCAAGTCTTCATTTTGCTGTGCACACTAGACATTTGGATTCTCCCAAACTAAAGTAAATGTCTATGATAATCACAGTATCACAGTATCACCAAGGTTGGAAGAGACCTCACAGATCATCAAGTCCAACCCTTTACCACACAGCTCAAGGCTAGACCATGGCACCAAGTGCCACGTCCAACCTTGCCTTGAACAGCTCCAGGGACGGTGACTCCACCACCTCCCCGGGCAGCCCATTCCAGTGTCCAATGACTCTCTCAGTGAAGAACTTTCTCCTCACCTCCAGCCTAAATCTCCCCTGGCACAGCCTGAGGCTGTGTCCTCTTATTCTGGCGCTGGCCACCTGAGAGAAGAGAGCAACCTCCTCCTGGCCACAACCACCCCTCAGGTAGTTGTAGACAGCAATAAGGCCACCCCTGAGCCTCCTCTTCTCCAGGCTAAACAATCCCAGCTCCCTCAGCCTCTCCTCGTAGGGCTGTGCTCAAGGCCTCTCACCAGCCTCGTCGCCCTTCTCTGGACATGCTCAAGCATTTCAATGTCCCTCTTAAACTGGGGGGCCCAGAACTGAACACAGTACTCAAGGTGTGGTCTAATCAGTGCAGAGTACAGGGGCAGAATGACCTCCCTGCTCCTGCTGACCACACCATTCCTGATGCAGGCCAGGATGCCATTGGCTCTCTTGGCCACCTGGGCACACTGCTGGCTCATGTTCAGGCGGGTATTAATCAGCACCCCCAGATCCCTCTCTGTCTGGCTGATAATTCAGCAAGAAAAGAGTATGAAATAAATTCTAGTCTTCACCCAACCATCTCTGTTATTTTTAAAGAGAAAACTTTTGCTTAGACTAGGCAGATCAGAGACTTCTATCAAGAGATTTAAGTTAGGAATACATCAATACCTTGGGATAGTGGACTTTAGTAGTCCTGTTAACAGCTCCGCTGACAGACTTACATAATTCTTAATGATTTCCATAAATACACATCAGCATTGCGATATAGTCACATCAGTGGCCTCATCTTTTGCTCCACTGCAGCTTTTAGGGGGGGTTTAGGGTTTATTAAGTTACGTGGGTTTTACAGGCAAATCTGCTCCATGCATGAGATGGTGACACCATCATTTCTACAGCATTAGGACTTGAACTAGAACTGGATTAAGCTAGAAAACCGTGTCCTAATGCTGAATCATGCAAAGTGAAAAAGGAGAGTGATAGCTGTGTAGTGGATTCACTTCTGAGAGGAACAGAGAGACCAATATATCAGGCAAGCCCCTCTCACAGGGAGGTGTGCTGCCTACCTGGAGCCAGGTTATGCATGTTGCTAGGGAAATTCCTAGCCTGGTGTGCTCTATGGACTGCTACCCATTATTGATCTTCTGTACTGGAGGAGAAGAAATAATGACTGTTAGTCCCAGAACAATCAAAAAAGATTTCAGGGCCTTGGGACAAGTGGTACAAGACTCAGGGGCACAAATCATCTTCTCTTCTATTTTTCCAACCAATGGCAGAGACATTGGATTAAGCAGTCTTTTAATACATGGCTTCATGGAGAGTGTCACCACCATAAATTTGAGTTCTTTGACAATGGTATGATCTATACAGCACCAGGGTTGTTGATGCCAAACACCCCCTCTCTTGAAGGAGGAAGAGGGTCTTTGCAGAGGATATTGCAGGGCTAGTTGACTGAGCTTTAAACAGGACATGAAGGGTGAGTGGGATGAAGTCACGAGGCTTCCATGCAGCAAGGTGTGGGAGGGCACATCAGTGTGGGAGCAAAGGAACTAGTAAGGACTCTCAACCTGCTGCCCAGAAACATGCTGGGGACAAAATAATACAGTTGAAGTCTTGCAGAGATGAGTCAGCTCTCCTTCAGGTAGTAGTTGCCAACAGGAAAGCATCACATGGTAGTGATGGCAAGAGGGGTGGAGATAGCTTGATATCTACAGAGGTGCCTGAGCATGGACAGGTGGGATCTGCAACTAGGATTGGAGTACAGACTGAGGAAAGAGTGCCCAAAGAACAGGGTAAGGGAAAATCAGTCAGTAAGTCAGCTCCAAAAAAAGCACAACTGAAATGCATCTACACTAATGCAAGGAGCATGGCAAACAAATAAGAAGAAATGCAAATATGTGCAAGTCTATGGGGTTATGATGTCATTGGCATTGCTGAGACACGGTGGGATGGATCTCACAATTGGAGCTTGGGGATAGATGGTTATGGACTCTTCAGGAAGGACAGGAAGGTGGAAGGTGAGAGGGTGTTGCCCTCTACATCAGTGATAAACTAGAGTCCATGGAGCTCCACTTGGGGATGTGCAACTCAAAACCAGAGACCTTATGGGCTCTTCAGCCTGGAGAAGGGAAGGCTTCAACGAGACTTTAGAGTGGCCTTCCAGTATCTGAATGGGGCCTACAGGAAGGCTGGGGAGGGACTATTTAGAAGGTCTTGTAATGACAGGATGAGGGATAATGGGTTTAAACTGGAAGAGGGGAGATTCGAAGTAGATGTTAGGAAGAAGTTCATTATAGTGAGGGTAGTGAGACACTGGAATAGGTTACCCAGGGAGGTTGAGGATGCTCAAGGCCAGGTTGGATGAGGCCTTGGGTGACCTGTTCTAGTGGGAGGTGTCCCTGACCTTGGTGGGGGAATTGGAACTAAATGATCTTTAAGGTATGATGATTTATTAGCCTCAGACATCATTCACCCACATATGTGCATGATCTGTGCCAGCAGGGGATTGGAACTGGATGATCTTTGAGGTCCCTTCCAATCTAAACCATTCTATGATTCTTAAGTACCTTTTTTTTTCCTCCTTTTTTCATTTTTTCCCTTTTTTTTCCTTTTTTTCCCATTTTTTTTCTTTCTGTTAAGCTGCAAATATCATTGTGCAAGCATAAAGTTATTAATGTTTTTTTCTAATGTGACAATACAGAGGGAAGAGAGATCTTTTCCAGCTGAAACAGTTCAATGATTCTGCAAAACTAACTTGAGCATAAAAGCTATAAAATACATTTTAATACTTGACATTTACAGTGTAGTTTTGATTTCTGATCTCAAATTTGTCAGGGAGACCACACCAAGACAGCTCATCTTCCTTATAAATAAATTAAGATAACTCCTGTGTCAAACTTGTTTCCTGCTTCTAGGCAGTTTCATGTTCAGAACTTCACTTAGTTTGGACAACCTCAGAAATACATTGTTCTTGAGAGCCTTTCATTCAAGAGGCAGGGATTTTATGTAATTTAAGCCTCTCAATATTGATCTCTAAAGCAGCTTGTCTCAACCAATCTGTGAACTCTCTCTCCTTGGAAGTTTTGGCTGACAGCAGGTTTAAAGGATTCACAGAATCACAGAACATCAGAGTGTTAAAATTGATTAAGTCCATAGCTTGATGACTTATTAAATGTGGATCTGGAGAGGAGACAGAGAAGAACAAAAAAAAATTAGACTGGAAGGGATGCGTATCTCTTATTTAGTCCAGGCCACAGCTCATTGTTCAGAGTAGGACTAATTTCTGAGTTACATTAAGTTGCCTGGATAGTTTGATACTGAAGATCTCTGACGATGGAGATTCTCCAGTCTCTCTGAGCTGCTGATTTAGTTTCTTTATTGTCTATAGTCAGCATTTCTATTGTTACAAGCTGTCATTGCTGGGATTTGTTTGTTTGTTTGTTTCTTGCTGTGCACCTCTGAGAAGGTTTTAGCTTCTGCTAGTCTATAAAAACATTTTAGACATGAAAACTCCAAATAAGCCTCCTGCTAGTCCTCATTCTCAGATTGAACATCTCTTCTCACAATGTGGCAGTTCCTTAAACATCTTAGTGGCTTTCTGATGGACTCTTCAGCTTGTCAATCTTTGTCTTATTTAGTGGGCCACCAGAGAACCCAATATTCCAGGTGAAACTTCAAGTGTTCTGAGAGGAAAAAATACTTTCCTCTAGTTATGCTTCGAAGGAATACTTTAATCTAGCTATGTTTGTCCTGATGCAGTCTATCATGCAATTAAACTTTATCAATACAGGGACACAGCAATTTTGTGTGCAGACCACTTACATAATTTTCAGCAAAGCTGAAATATATATATATATATATATATATATATATATATATATATATATCCACTCAATTCATAGTCCTCCTTGATCCATTCCAGATGCAAGACCTTACATACCTCCTTGCTGAAATTCATGAGGTTCCTATTCACTCATTCCTCCAGCTCCCTAAGGCCTCTTTGAGCAGTAGCTCTGCCTTTCAGCAAAATGACTACTCCATCTGCAAAGTTAACAAGTCTGTTCTCAATCTCATCATCTGGAACATCAATGAAGATTTTTAAAAGTATTGTCTTCAGTATTTACCATTGAGAAAGGACAAACAATTAACCATCAGTCTTTGAGCCCAGCACTTCAACTAGTTTTCTACACGCCTTGTAGTCCATCTCTCCAGTTTGGCTGTAAGGATTCTATGGGGACAATATGCTGAAAACCTTGTTCTAGTCAGAGCAGCTGACAGACACTGCTTAGTCGGTCAGTTCATTATAAAGAGCTGTTATCAGGCATGATCAGCAGGTAAAGTCCTGATGGTCAAGTCACCTTCCTGCCATGAAAGTGCCTGAAATTGGCCTTCAAAGGACTTTGGATCACAATTTTCGAGGGGATTAAGTAGAGACTGAGTAGCCAGTGGTTTATTGCACTCCCTTTCTCATCCTTTCTGACCCTGAGCATTACATTGTCTTTTTATGTGACAGTATTTTAAGTCATCTGCATCACTGAGCTATGAGCTCATATGGTCCTTTCTTTGCAGCTGATGGTAGGACATTGTATTGTCTATAACATCCTTCACTAGTTCAAAATCAAGTGATCGCAAAGTTTGGTCTTTCATGTCCATCCCCGTGTGCCTTTGTGATCCTTCTGGGCAAATCTTCACTGTGTCTGCCCTGTCTGCATTTCCTTTTTGTATTTCCTCTGTGATTCCACATTTAGCTAAACTGTCACCCTGCTATTTTTCACAGAGAGTTTCTCATAAATAACAGTTTCGTTTTACAAAAGTCTCTTTTTCACAGTTTTCAGTCACAGGGGCAGACCCTGACATCAGTTAATCTGCTTAAGGTACTTCAGTTTCTGCCAGCTCTGAATTTGAGTCATTTTAGAATTTTTAACCAACTATGATTTACAGTTATGAAAGTGTTCACAGCATGCTGCACAAAATGTATTTACAATGGCTTTGTGGAGCACTGTGTGATAAGAGTCGATACAGATAAGCACTACAGAAAGAACATGTGAATCTATGAGATTCACAAGATTGCATTTTGCAATGTATTCCCTAGGTTGCTTTTTTGTGTGTGTTAGAATATTGTTGCATTGCTGTGGAATACAAGAAAAAAATTAGGATGCTTACTTCTATTTACTTTGAAATTTAATATTGCTTCTATTTTGTATTCATGGTGTGTCTGTCAAATTGCTTCTTAATATTTATATGTGTACTACACACTTCTTAACCAGTAAGAGACTTCTGCATAGGTCTGTGGACACAGGTATGAAATTATTTCCTCTGTATGCTCATGAAATGAAAGAGAATTATAGCTACATGTCCTACACAATAATTTTTTCAGTCTAGAGTATAGTCTCCTATTACTGTAACTGTGGTTTTAACACAGACCTTAATTTTAAAAAAATGATAATGGCTTGCAGAAATTTTCAATTATGAATGTAAAGATCAGATGCACCTTCCTGTGTGAGAAAAAAAATCCTGTTGGTTTTCTCTGTTACATTGCTCTCCCTGTAGATATAAATTTGGTTTTGTTCTTTGCACAAACATGAAAATATAGAACCTGAAGTGATCTTATTTATACTTATCAGATCTAGCTGCCGTTTTACATGACATTAATTTTACTTCTGTGGTTTTGGTATTATTTTCCACCTAATAACAGCAAAAGCAGCCTTCTGTCTGATAGGGTCAAGTTTAGCACCAGTACTCAGATGTATTTAGCTCTAACTGCGAAACAATACTGACATTTGGTGTTCAATGCAATGAAAATCTTTATAAACATGTGTGATGGTTTGGGTGTTCCCTGCCCCCCCACACTTTAGAAATCACCCAGACTAGACTCAGCCAGCTCTGGAAATATGAATGAAGCATATATTTACAGTTAATACAATATACAAGCAGATATTTACAGTATATACAGTTATATACAGAAATAGACAAGGTAAAAGGTAATACAGAAACACAACTCCCCTCCCAGAAACCTGAGTCCCCAGGAGGGGCTCTCAACCACCCCTGCACCTTCTCCCTGCCCCTCTCAACCTTACCCCAGACCCAAGGAAGAATGGAGGTTCAGCCAAGAGGTTAAGAAGCAAAGGTGGGTTAGGCCAAATGGAAGGGTGTGTTAGAGAATCATAGAATCATAGAATCATAGAATCAACCAGTTGGAAGAGATCCCCCAAGATCATCCAGTCCAACCTAGCACCCAGCCCTATCCATTCAACTAGACTATGGCACTAAGTGCCTCATCCAGTCTTTTCTTGAACACCTCCAGGGACGATGCCTCCACCACCTCCCTGGGCAGCCCATTCCAATGCCAATCACTCTCTCTGGCAAGAACTTCCTCCTAATATCCAGCCTATACCTACCCTGGCACAACTTGAGACTGTGTCCCCTTGTTCTATTGCTGGTTACCTGGGAGAAGAGGCCAACCCCCACCTGGCTACAACCTCCCTTCAGGTAGTTGTAGACAGCAATGAGCTCAGCCAGCAGCCCAAGTAAGAGTGAGAGAAAAATGGCAAGAGTGCTATCTAATGTTTTCATTTCTTCTTCCCATATTCCTTAGCAAGACAGTGAGGGAAGTAGACATCACCATTGCTTTCCTTTCACAGCCTATAATCTAGTTCTTCTCACCAAAACATTCTAGCTAGCTTCAGACTAGCACAACATGGCAAAGTAAACAGCTGTATGCTTTTTGCTGAGCCAGATAGTTAATAAATGACATAGTATAAAAAAAGCTCTAACTCAACTAACGTTTGACATAACTTCAAAAAGTAACTGTAAATAATTTAGTTTCTCATATCTTTAAGGCACCATTTATTATTATAATTAGGTCCATGACAGAAAGAAACATTATTTTCAATTTTATTAGTTCACCCTATCAAATTAAACAGTACAGATATTTAAGGATGGATAGAGTCTGTATCTGGCTTTTTATAAGATGCAAGGTTATATCCTGAACAGCCCCCAGAAGTAGTGCACTTCAGCATACACAAGCTGACCAGTACTGGTGTCCAAATGTCACCCTCCAAAACAGGAAATGTGCAGCTATCATCAAAAAGATGTTTGTGTAAGTGCTTGTAGTCTGTTCATTAGCACAGATCTCTTTCACAGTAACTATACCTGTGGAAAACCAAATCAATTTATTATCACCGTGCTTATACATTTTGGGAGACAACACAACCCAAAACACAGAAGAAACCTGACTAAAATAGATATCTGGGTGATTAAGTGTCTAAATAAACATCTGCAACTTCTCAGCAGTCATGAAAAGTGAGGAGTCATCTATCTCCTGCCTGTTTTACTCTCAGGTATAGATTTCTGTATTTCTCTGAACGTACCACAGTGGCAAAGAACCACCCCATGCAGCACGAACCTGTGGGGCTCTTCAGGGAGAGATCCCGCATGACAGCTGGGCAGCCTGCTCAGTCTCAGCCCAATGCTGAGAGCAGAAGTGCTTTCTCTGACATTATTTGAAGGAGACTAATGTTCCTAGAGATTTAGCAGCCTTAACACTGCAACCTCTCAGCCTGCATTCCTCATCAAAAAGGACCCCAAAGCGTCCTATATTTTCCAATAATTGGACTGTGTCCTGATCCATTTAACTGGTTTGAATCAAAGCAATCCCCACATGGAAATATTCTACATTAAACTAATGCATTATTTGCTTGTAATTATATATACAAGTGTATGCCCAGCATTAATAATCTGTAAATATATCAGCAATTTACTAGCAAGCAATTAGAGTTGACATATTGCAAAAATACATAAACCATTTTATTAATTCCTGATGTTTAGCTTTTATATTATTATTTGCAGTGTTTGGCTTTTATATTACTATTTACAGTGCTTGCCTCAGTTGTTGAGAACTGTCTTCTATTAGAGCTTAGGGGAGTGTGTGTATGTAAATAATCTTTTTATACCTAAGATATTTTTATGAATAGTTGGGAGCACAGTGTATTATTCCTGGACAAATGCCTTGGCAAAAGCCTAGAAGAAGATGAAGTAGTGACTTGACCCAAAGACTATTGAGTCAGAGAAGGTGATTGTACAAATTTATCATTGTTGTAGATTGTATACAGGAATATTATGCTTACTTATTAAGCTATCCCACCAACACAAAGACTGGGATTTCTGGAGCTCTAAGTCAACTACTGTCACTACTGAATTTTGTATCAGAAATGAACCTATGTCCACTAATACAATTGGAATCATTCCACTCGGCTTCAGCAGCATTTGCAGTTTTGGCCAAGATGCAGAATTAGTTTCCCTATTTGAATTAAATGAGTTAAAGATATTTGTGCTAACCAATTTTTTTTTTCTTGCTATCAACAGGTATAGGCCCCTTGTAAATAGATGGCACATAGAAATGTAGTTATATAGGGGGAAATTAATTGTCTACTTTACTAACAGACTTCAAGAGAAAAAGATGTTTGGTCAAGTTAACCAAGAGGATCTAGCATGAAATATCAAAGGCTGGGGTTGGGGTTTTGTTTCTTTTTCATAGCATCATAGAATCAACCAGGTTGGAAAAAGCCTCCAAGATCATCCAGTCCAGCCTATCACCCAGCCCTGTCCACTCAACTAGACCATGGCACCAAGTGCCTCAGCCAGGCTTTTCTGGAACTCCTCCAGTGACGGTGACTCCACCACCTCCCTGGGCAAGGCATTCCAATGGCAAATCACTCTCTCTGTGATGAACTTCTCCCTAACATCCAGCCTATACCTTTCCTGGCACAACTTGAGACTGTGTCCCCTTGTTCTCTTGCTGGTTGCCTGGGAGAAGAGACCCTCACCTGGCTACAGCCTCTCTTTTGTTTGTTTTGGGGTTTTTTTGGTTGTTTTGGTTTTTTTTTTTTTGGAGGACTGGGATTTTGTTTTGGTTTTGTACAAAGTGTTATTTTCCACAACTAGAAAACTCTACTGAACTATTTTGCTAAGTATTTTGTGTATCACTCATCTACAGTGTAGCACAGTTTATATCTTCTAATTATTTCCAATGTTTATCAGTGACTCCTCTGTGATAGGAACTTTCCATCAGTTAGATCAACCATCAGTGGGTACTGCTCTTTGTAAAAATGTCAGGATTATGATTTAAATATTTAGACTCTGTCTTTACTGATAATTATTATTCAAATGAATTATTATTTGTATGTCCAACCCGGGGAAGATAAGGCTCAGAGATCTTGGAGGCTTGACTGTACTTGAAGCAACCTACGCAGAGGCTGCAGAGGGACTGTTTCTAAAGGCCTGCTGTGGTAGGATGAGGGGTAATAGTTTGAAATCAGGAAAGAGTAGATTAAGATTGGGTGTTAGAAACAGGTTCTTTGTTGTAAGAGTGCTGGAACACTGGAACGATTGCCCAGGGAGGCAGCTGAGGCCCCATCCCTGGTGGTTTTCAAGGTTAGGCTCAACAAAGCTCTGGGCAACCTTATCTAGTGGAGAATATCCCTGCTGGGCAGTTGGACTAGATGACCTTTTGAGGTCCGTTCCAATCCAAACCATTGTATAATTCCAGATTTGCAGTGAAGAACATGTCCTTTCTCACTCAGATTTGCAGACTGGAACTAACCAGAAAATTTTCAGCCAAATATTAAAGCAATGAAAACATGGAAGCAAAACAACCCAAACCTGGTTATTCTCTCTGTCTTGTGCTGTCTACCTTTTGTCTTACATACTTTACACCTTCTAGATGTGTTTCTTTTTGAACACAGCAAAAAAAACCCCAACCTTGCAAACAAACGATAAAGAACCCCCAGAAGCAGGTGATTGTTCTGGAAATGGATATACCTCTAAAAAAAGAATTCTCACGAAGAAATTTAAATCAGCTTACAAAGCTCTTAAAGAAGCACAGCTGAAACCATTCTATGGTTCTATGACTCAATATTTTATATATATGTATTTTCAAATATATTGTTATATATTTGCAATACATTTCAAAGTACTCTCTTCTCACATCTAAATTTGATCAGCCAGGTGCTAAATAAAAGATCAAGCTTCTGAAATGATTACACTACCAATATATAGTGTGAGGTCCTTCCACAAGGACGGCTATAGACATGCTTTACTTTAGATGGCTTAAATATGTATCATTTAGAATCAACTGAGCTCTTCACATGGCATAACATTAGCTAAACATCTCATTCCTTGCTGGGTTGAGGTTTAACCATATACATAAGTCCTTAATTTGTCACGGCTTTATGAAGTTCCACTTACTTTAACTGGTTTACTTAACACTTAAATTATAAAGAGACAGAAAGCAAAGAAAGGAAAATTTCTTCAGATTTTGGCAGATGTTTGGCAGGGGCAAGTTTGCAACTAACTGTTGAATCTCAGCAAAATTATAATAGGATGCCTAACAGCCCCATAGCTTTAAGCATTAGGCAATGTGAAATGGATTTTGCTGCTTCCATAATGATAATTAGTGTACAGAACAGGTTACTAAAAACCAGTAAGATTAGTAGTATTTTATTCTCTCTCCCCCACAGTTACAGAAATACATTTGGTATTAATGCCAATACATTTAATTTAATGCATAATTTGGAGTCAGTGCAGAAGTTACGGACATTTAGGAAGTGATCACTTTGTAATTCCATATGTTTAATATCAAAATAAAGTGCCTTACACTGGTACTCTGGTAGATGTCACTTCACAGTGAATTAAAATTGCTTTAGACCTCAAGAATCAAAGAGGATCCAAAATTATTCTGCTCTATAGTCACTCTCACGGATATAATTAAGGGTCTGTCAGCACTTTCATTGCATAAAGCAATTTTAAAGCAGTTTATTAGTTACTATGGCATTTTGCTTAAAGCTGGAAATGGGCTGAAAGCTTTCTTCCTGGGAATGATATTTTTTTTCTTATGAATGTAATTGGAATCAGATTATTTTCCTGTTTCCCATCCACGACAAAGGGGTTAAAGAGATTGTCTAGTTTTTACATTCCTCCCACACAAACAAAATATCCCTGTACTTTAATTTAGCACCTCAAAGATAATTAGGCTCCATCAGGCTATAAGAAAACAAAACAGATGCAGGGCACAAGATAGATCACCAGCCTACAGATGTGTACTGCTTAATACACATCCCTGCTGTGTTTTTTTGTCCACCCCAAATAGAGCTTTCCCAACATTCAGAGGCCCTTTGGGGAACACCGCAAACTAATTGTATGTAATTGTGCAGTTCTGGAGATTTGAAGGAATGAGTTTAGTCACAGCTCAGATGTAAAATACAGTAAGAGTTTTGGCCTTAGGACCATAGAATAATCACAGTTTATTTGCCAGTTTTTTAAATAGTGGGAAGTAGATTAATCTGTTTTATTTGTCTCTATAGACCAAGGCTTAGCATACTTTGCAGACAGACTGATCTAAGATGTTTCCAATACAGCATTGTGCTAACCACATTAGCTGGTACACAGTGGTGTAAGACCATTTTAAAATACCAATTCTGTTTAAACTATTCTGCATTTAAAGAAATTAATTATAAAAAATCCATGACAGGTTCAAAAAACACAGTAAAAATCTCATCTATTAATACTAGTATTTATCCAAAATTCATTATTAGCTAGGCAGAGATTCAGGAAAATCAAAGAATGAGATTATGACAGAATTGCTTAGAGAAGGGCAGTTCACAGATAGGCTGCTTAATTGGCTGTTGTGAGCTTTGGGGGTCAGAAGCAAGATGAATGTATGTGCAGTCACTGCCAAGGAATTCCTTGAAAGGAAAATGCTTGTTCATTCCCAAGAGAAATCATGAGATTGCCGAAGAGGTTAAAGGGGATCAGCATGCCCCTCAACCATTCACTGAAACTTTCTTCCAGGATATGGAGTATTTCCAGCACTTCTCTCATCACCTTGAACAGCATCCCAAGTGGAGTCACAAGTTGTTCTTCACAAATGAAAGATAAGCACTACAGACTTCGTTTATGTATGAGCAAATGTCATCATAAATCAGGATATATGACTGAAACACTTTGATTTCATGAACAGTCAGAGCAATTTTTTAATTAATAAAACTCACAAAGAATTAAATCTCTGGTGAGAAGAATACTGTAGCCTAATCCACCTTCACCCTGCATAAGAAGGTTCTCAAAGATGAACTGGTCTGGGAATGTCAACACCATATGTTTAAAAATACACCCACAAAGTATCAATAACAGGAGACTGGTTTGACTTACAAACATTTCAGCAGTATGGTGATACAATTTCTGGAGACTCTATTTTGAAATGAATAATTAAAAGTAATGTACTGTAGCCAGTTCATCTAAGATAGAAGAGAATTATCTGCCTGCACTGAGAGTGAATATCTGCAAATAAATTTAGTGGCTGGAGAAAGGAGAAACTCGGTCACAGAAGTATCATTTTTATCTGAAAAAACACCAAGGAAAAGGAATAGGCCATGCTCCTTCTGTAAAAGATGATAGACACTTGCTTATAAAATTGGGAGTGGCATAACAGAAAACCCCAGCAAAGAACAAACAAATTAAGTTGCAAGCAAAGAAAACACATGACCGAGGATCACTTGAAACATAGCCCTTTCCAAAGACTCTTTTCACTTAAGGCATATTGCAGGTATGAAGACTGAGAATGATTCAGTAAGAGCCAGATTGATAGCGAGGTAGGCTTTTCTTTCAGAGAAAATCCTGGCAAGCTGGATCTACCATCTTAATGACCTGCAGAAGCAAATAGCAGGGCTCAGAAGGGATATTCTCTTAAAGAATTGCTTTTGATGTTTTCAACTCCACTCTTTGGAAGATGTAAGTGATGAGGACTGTAGCACAATGTTTCAGTCAGCACATACTGAGGTCAATAAAGTGAAGCTTATTGACTAAGAAGTCATTTGTCTCTCCCTGAGTTTACCATGAGTCTGCTGGTTTCATGACGGGCTTTCAGGGAACATTCAAGGTAACTTAGGGTGCCATATGTCCACTGCCACTGTACTAGAAAAGCAGTAGATATAGTAAAATGTTATTTTGATTCTCAGAAAGGTTGTTCTGAATCTCACCTTTTATTACTTCACCAGTTCTAAGAATGTTAAACAGTACTTTAGTAATTAATGTCATAATACTCTTGTGGTTTAAGGAGTGTAATAATCTCTATAACTCTTCTCAAAAGAGTTAAAGAAAACTCCACACACAGGATTGGATAGAAATACAGAATATTATTCAAAGCTTAAATGAAAAGTGCTAGTAATAACTACAAACCACAATGCAGAGCAGTGCAAAAGAATATGAAATATACCAATCCATAATCAGTCTTTAGCAGCGAATCCCTTCAGACCAAAACCTTCTCCAAACCTCCCTCCAACCAGACTGTGCTAGTTTGAAGCAGGGTAGAATGTTTCGGTGAGAAAAAAAAATAGATCATAGGCTGTGAAAGGAAAACAATGGTGATGTCTACTCCCCTCACAGTCTTGCTCAAGGTGAAATGAAAACATTAGATAACACTCTCGCCATTTTGTCGCACTCTCGCTCTGGCTGCTGGCTGAGCAATATCTAGCTCCCTAACCTCACCTTCCACTCACCCTTGCTTCTTAACCTCTTGGCTGAACCTCTCTTCTTCCTTGGGACTGGGGTAAGGTTGAGAGGGGCAGGGGAAGGTGCAGGGGTGGTCGAGAGCCCCTCCTGGGGACTCAGGTTTCTGGGAGCGGAGTTGTGTTTTTGTATTACCTTTTACCTTGTCTATTTCTGTCTATAACTGTATATACTGTAAATATCTGCTTGTATATTGTGCTAGCTGTAAATAAATAGCTTCATTCATATTCCCAGAGCCGGCTGAGACTAGTCTGGGTGATTTCTAAAGTGTGGGGGGGTGAGGAACACTCAAACCATCACACAGACCAAAACCAAAACCCCAGCACTCCGTTTCTTCCCCTACCTGGCCTTTAGCATAAGCCCCGGTGCTCTTTCTTCTCCTCCCATTGTTAGGCTAGTTTAGACTACCCAGGCCCAAACTGCCCCCTCCTGCCCCCTGCCATATTGCTCCCTGGCATTAGGCCTAAACAGGCCAGGATAGCCCAGGATAGAAAAGATTGGTCAGGCCAAAGAGGCCTGTGATACTCCCCCGTGTTACCAGCTAAGAGAGCGTGCCTCTCCGGGGGAAGAGAAGGAAGAAAGAAGAGCGAGCTGGCTTTGCTGCCAGCTTAAATACAGTAAGAAAAGAATTTGGAGAATGAAATACCAAGAGATTACAATTTCCTGACCATTTCTGGACTCTCTCTATCCCTTTCTGGAGGACCTTAAGGAACTCCATGGTTTTCTAAAGCCGTAAGTCTCAACCCATGACATACAGTTTAGAGATAATAAATGTCCATGTCCTTGGAAAGATTTATGGTATGGAACATCTCAGCAAAATGACAAGGCATGTTTTGACTCTCACAACTCCCCTGTGACACAGAGACTGGACAGTGTTTTGCTTTTAAGTCTACATAAAATTATCCTAGGTACAGTAATATGAAGTCTCCTTCTATGAAGACTTTCAAGGCCTGTCTGGATGTGTTCCTCTGTGATCTGTGTTAGATAGAATTGTCCTGCTCTGGCAGGGGGGTTGGACTCGATGATCTCTTTGGGTCCCTTCCAACCCCTAACATCCTATGATTCCTATGATCCTGTGAATACTACTGTCTTAAAGTGAAACTTCATCTTAAGATTCAGAATGTTGTATTCCAAAATAAATTAGCTGTACTGCACATTCTTGTTAAAAAAAACAAACACATTCAACTATTATCAAAGTAATAGCCCTTTATTACTGTTAATTATCAATGAGTGTCTTCTTCAGTCCTTATACAGTGTAATGCTGTTTTCTTATTTTGGGGCCAATGTGCTGATTGGCAAGAAAACCACACAGCTGCAAGGCTTGCTAACTTCAGCTTAAACTCTGAGTCTTCAGCTCTCATCAAAAATCGGGTCAGACAGCTGAGGTCAGAGTCTGGACTGCTATCAGTTTCCTACCTTCCTGGTCTGGCCTGTGTTAAAGGAAAAAAGCCCAGACCAGCTGACTGAAGAACTCTGGCTTTAAAGACTATAGATTTGTTTTCCTGCTTTTAAAATGTTACTTAAAACAAACCAAACCAAAACAAAACCCAAGGACTCAGCTGATTCCTTTTCAAGGTGAACGCAAGCATAAATAAAAACAACATTTGGCCTTAATATGTTGATTGACATTCTCTGGGTTCCTGTAAATGATACTGGTGCAAGAGGTCATACTGAGGTTGCTACTATCAAGTACAACTGATCAGAATTGCTTTGCCAAAAGACATTTGAGTTAAGGAAGATTGTTTCTTTTGTACTGAAAACTTTTCAGTTTCCTGAAAGTTTCTGTACTTTTTTTTCCTTCTAAAAATGAAAAAAAAATATATCACTTGGAAAATGGGAAATCTAATTTTCCTTTGCTCCATTTCTTGTGTAACCTCATTTGTCTAGGCAAACACAAGTGCAGGGATGGCAGTTCTTTTAAAGTGCAAGCGTGAGAAATTTCTCTCAATTTGTAAATACATTCAAAAGCAAATCCTAGAATTCTCTGCTGAAGAAACCACACAGAGTTTTCAGCAAGGCAAACTAATTTATTTCAGGAAATAGAAACTTTCTGAGAAGTAGAAATTATTAATGTCAACTGTTCTGCTCAGGGTTAGAATAATTTCCCAGCTGATGGGCTAAACAGTACAATCAGCAACCATACAGTATTCTGCCACTCTCTCATTTCTTGATCCTGTCAATCCCTACTTTCATTTAATACACAGAATCACTGCGGTACCTTATTAGTTTTACTAGTTTGAAAAACATCCCTTTAAAAGCAGATAGTATATTGCATCATGAAACAAAGGAGATGCATGTTGTAGGCAAAATAACATGCTGCAAAGACTGGATTTCAAGTCATCAATGAAAATAACTTCAAGATTATTTTTCACTCTTATATTAGGCACAAGGGAACCAGGCCTTCTCTTGTTATATTCACTCTTAAATTTCAGGAGCATGATTGAGATCTAAAATGTCACCTGTAATATTCTGAGTCTCCGTTCCTTGAAGTGTTCAAAAAAAGACTGACTGAGGCACTTAATGCCATGATCTAGTTGATTGCACAGGACTGAGTGCTAGGTTGGACTGGATGATCTTGGAGGTCTTTTCCAACCTGATTGATTCTATGATTCTATGAAGTATTCATGGTTTTCAACATTCCTGGCCTATGAAGAAATGATAGACTGAACTTGATCTAATTGTTTCCTGTCGATTTGATCTTGTTGCCTGTCCCTCTCCTTCCCGTCTGACCTGTTTTATTTGCTCCAGAGGTTAGTAATACTATGACTTGCAGCAGTACTATGCATATTAGTGGCCAGTGCATTTGAATTAATTATGTTTTCCTGAAGAAGAAATAGGACAACAATCTAGGCCAGTTATTTGCTGTTAACCAACAGAAACACATTCACACAAACAGTCCCAAATGTTCCCTGGGCCTCTGTTTAAAATTAATCCATCAGAAAATCACATGAAGGATGCTCAAGACCCCCCTCCAATTATATAAAATCATGTCATTAAATCAGACAAATGTTGGCACTGCAACTCACCAGGCGATAATTTAACCCATATGCTTTGGGATGGTTCCTACATCCTTTTGTCACAGCCAGAATTTATGCAAGGATTTTTTTTTCCCTGTAAAATAAAATGGTATTATAAAATAATGATACAATTTTAAATCTGACTGCTTCTACATAGAAGCTGGATATACAATAATAAAATACATATAGCTGCACATATAATAAGAAAATACTTCAGCTCAGCTGAACATATAATGACTTCTTGGAGACTGATGTAGAAAGGAAGATCCAAAAATCCTGAATGAAGCACAAGCAAGGAAGTTCATCCACCATGGAATTAGAATGAAATATTGTTTCACAGCAAAAATAGTCAAGATAGATCCCAACAGATACATGTCATTATTCTGGAAATGCATTATTAAACATATTAAATGTATGCCTCCATCCTATCCTCATAACCACCTTTCTTGTCTTTCTACACCTCTCTTCCATTTCTCCATGCTGTTTCTTCATTATTTCCTGCTTTGCCAATTTTTAGTCATCTTCCCACATTTCTCCTGTTTTGTCATCTCAGATTATTTCTTGCCTTTTTTTTTCCCCCCCCATGTTTTGCATATCTTGAGTCCTGTGTCCAGTTCTGGGCTCCTCAATTCAAGAGAGATGTTGAGGTGCTGGAACATGTCCAGAGAAGGGCAACAAATCTGGTGAAAGGCCTGGAACACAAACCCTATGAGGAGAGGCTGAGGGAGCTGGAGTTGTTTAGCCCTGCAGGCTCTGGGGTGACCTCATTGCTGTCTACAACTACCTGAATGGAGGTTGTAGACAGGTAGGGGTTGGCCTCTTCTCCCAGACAACCACCAATAGAACAAGGGGACACAGTCTCAAGTTGTGCTGGGGAAAGTATAGGCTGGATGTTAGGATGAAGTTCTTGCCAGAGAGAGTGATTGGCATTGGAATGGGCTGCCCAGGGAGGTGGTGGAGTCACTGTCCCTGGAGGTGTTCAAGAAAAGCCTGGATGAGGCACTTGGTGCCATGGTCTAGTTGAGTGGATAGGGCTGGGTGCTAGGTTGGAGTGGATGATCTTGGGGGTCGCTTCCAACCTGGTTGATTCTGTGATTCCTTTGAAGTCTCCGTGTAAAAGAAAAGGATGAAACGAGTTAAGGCTTAACATCAATTGGATTTTTCTAAATTAATGTCATTATACTCAATGCAGAATGCAAAAAAAAAACCCTGCACAGCAGCATTTCATACTCTGACCCATTAAAAAACAAATAAATGGATTGCATCGTTAGGTTGATTTGTATATGACTGCAATGAAACTGTGTGGTTTTGGTGTTTGGGAAAAAAAATAATACAAGAAAGAACTGAATTTTGGGGCTTATTTGAATATGAATGAAAATGAAAATAAAAATCAAAATTATAATAAAAATCAAAATGAAAATGATAATTAAAACAAACAAACAAAACCAACAGAACTTTTCCGGTGCAGTCCTTGCTACTGACTTTATTCCATTGGTCATTTACTGTGTGGTGCAATAGATTTCAGCATAGTAATCCCAATAGAACAATGCAAGAAGTACTCACCTACATATAAAAAAAAATTTTGAAATATCTTCATTCACAAAGTGATTTGCCATTGGAATGGGCTGCCTGGGGAGGTGGTGGAGTCGCCGTTCCTGGAGGAGTTCAAGAAAAGCCTGGATGAGGCACTTAGTGCCATGGTCTAGTTGGTTGGTTAGGGCTGGGTACTAGGTTGGACTGGATGATCTTGGAGGTCTCTTCCAACCTGCTTGATTCTATGATTCTGTGATTATTTGCAGTTTTGATTTGTGTTGCTATTGTGCCAGAGTGCATGGTTTAAAAAGTTTATGTGGGGATCTTTTTGGTTATTGTTTTGTCTCTGTAACAGCAGCTTCCCATTTGGAAATGCTAAAAGTGCCTAAGAGATACAGGATTTACATGTAGAAACAATAAGTCACTCTTCAAACTTTCTTCTGTTTAAGCTGTGCTTTTGTAAGCAAGCTGCTCTTCTCAACTGTCATTTGGGTTTTATTTTTTAATTAGTCATCACCATGAGACTCAATTATTGAATTTTGTGAATGCCTCTGTGCATTAATGAGTGTTTCAACTGATTAAAGAATAGGCCTCTTTACAGGAAATTCAGACTGAGATACTTCTCTTCATTTTCCAAGCAAACTGGGAATTTCAAAGAGCTTTGATTTAGGAAAAATTAAAATAAGGCACTGTCAAAGCAAGTTTATGTCTCAGGCTATGCAGCTTTTCTAGGAATTTAACACTCTTATCAATGTTGTACAACTGAGAACAACAATGGACTTGATAAAAGCTTGGTTATGAAATGCCATGTATGAGTACACAATCTTGTTGCCTAAGGGGAGAAGTTTCCTCATTCACTGACTGGGATCTCATCTCTAGATACTCAGTCCTTCTTTTGCTGACAGTTTCCAAGCTTTTTCATTCTTCTTGCCAGCAAATTCCTTGAAGCTGTACTCAGTAAAGGCTTTACAAAACAGTGAGTGATGGTTAGTCTCTTCTATCTCTGCTCAGTTACTTCCTTCTTGGTTGACATGCGGGTACAAAAGTCAGTGACAGAGGAGACAGAAACTGGAATCAAAGAAAGTAATTGATCCATGTTTATAGTCATTTCCATAGGAAATTCCTAAAGGAACACTGTTTGAACCAAGAATATCAAAAGCAAGGGCTGGAGACTTTACAGAAGTTGCAAGAGAAGTAGAGGAAACAGTTTATGATAGTATAAGTTTAGAGGCTGAAAGGGCACAGACTGTCTAAGTGACATGTTGCTGACTGGTGGGTGCATTTGCAGAGTTCCCAGGAATCATCAGGCAGAACAGAGAACACCATTAACTGGAGATTAGAAGGAATTGGTTCTCCCCCACCCCCCATTGTGACTCATAGCCAGGAGAGGAAGTTAGGTCTGAAGTTTCCAGGATATTGGCACTACAAGAGATATCAAAGTGTGTTGACATAAAGGACTCTATGCATACAGTCTGCCAACAAAATTGCACATTAGCCAGTGCTGTTATGGTAACTTGAAAGTTACCAATTGCTTTAAAGAGGATACACTGAAGACCCAAATACTCCAGATCTCAGTCAGAAAATAATCCTTAGTTCCTATCCACGGAAGGGAATGGGAAAGCAAGGAGACGACTCAATATGAGCTAGCTGTCCAAGCAATCCACAGTTTATTGAGAGCATCAGACTTCAAGTTGCAAAAGCACATACTTTTCAGTTAGGGTGAGAAAAGTGAACACGTGCAGCATGCAACGTGGTACTGTTCACTAGCATTTGGTGCATCTCAATATTTGAATATGCATAATCCTCCCTACTTTTGGTTACTGTAAAAGCATTTAGTGCACCTAGACATTAGAATTTGCATATTCCTATTTCCCTCCTACTCTGGACACAGTGCCACAGAAGCTACTTATCAGAAGGCTCAAGGACAAATTCCTCTGAGCTTCTTCACACACACAGCGCTGTGGTTTACTGCAGTTCCAATACACTCAGACCTCACATCCAAGGCTTGATTGTACATGCTTCTAGGTGCTCGTGCCCCCCCTCTTTCAGCCAGTTCCCATCTTCCTTGACCATCTTCCTTCACACACTCTTAAGGGAGGTGTATGCTACTAACAGACTTAATAACCACCCTGTGTAGCTGCTTTCCCCAGGTAGATCATTAAAGGAAAAAAAAAACAACTGAACACTTTAGTTGTATTAGTTAAAAGATTACTGAAACATGCAGTTACCAGTGCCATTAATGTGCTAGAGGGACCCACACAAACTAGACTAGCAAAGTCATACGATGAATTATATAGCTTTTCTGTAAATATTTACAGTTTTTCTCTGTCCTCTAAGCAGTTGTAAAGCACTCTGATTGCCTTCTGCGCAGCGAGATCCATGAGGGAAAGAATTCCCAGCTTTGCCTCAGGAGACAGGTGGCAAGACATACTTGTGTGATGCTCATACCTCCAGAAAGAGGAATATAAATTATCTAGTCAACAAAGGCACCCTTAAAGGTTAATGAGAAGAAATAGGTTAAATAAATTATTGAATAGAATATCCCAAAAATGTTACACCCCTCAATGTTGCCTATTTTACTCCACTGAGTGTAAATAAGGCTTATTTGGACACAGCCTCAGGCTGCGCCAGGGGAGATTTAGGCTGGAGGTGAGGAGAAAGTTCTTCACTGAGAGAGTCATTGGACACTGGAATGGGCTGCCCGGGGAGGTGGTGGAGTCGCCGTCCCTGGGGCAGTTCAAGGCAAGATTGGACGTGGCACTTGGTGCCATGGTCTAGCCTTGAGCTCTGTGGTAAAGGGTTGGACTTGATGATCTGTGAGGTCTCTTCCAACCCTGATGATACTGTGATACTGTGATAAAACTAAATACTTAATAATTTTAAAATCAATTAAAGATTTCCTTGACTTTTCTTCTCCATGTCTGTCTCTTCACAGGCTCTAACAGTGCTGCATTCTATACGATACATTGGGTGATTCATATTTGCAACAGTGAGGAGCTTCTGATATCCAGTAATCACACTGTGATACTTCAGGTTTTTGACAGAATCTGTTTAAAGGTAGGATTAAGTGTCTTATGGCCCTAAACCCCAGTGAAATCAACTGAAAGTCTCCTAGGTTTGTGGGTGAGAATTGCATTTAAAATTTCTTTTCCTAGGCTATGATTTTCCAAAGAATCTCACCTCAATTTTAAGTTTTAAGGACTTTGTAGTGAAAACACATGACAGTAGATAGTTTTGGACTGAGAACATGCCTTTATAAATATCAAATTCAATTACATGTTAACAGTGCAGCTGCAAGGTAAATTTCATACACAGAAATGAGCTGTGGAAATTGTTAAGAGGAAAACCTTTCTGAATACTTAGCAGTGCTATTGCTGAATCCCCTTCCCCTCTCCACAAGACTTTTATTGCACAATATATGCAAAACCAAAAGTTGTCTTTAAAGTCAATAGAAAGAAATGTGAAGAGTTGAACAACGAGAACATCTTTTTGGAATAAACACTGTTTACAGATCGTTTTGTTGCTTTTCTTTATGGTCGGTTTCATAATCCAGAGCTGGTTCAGAGGTTTTATAAATCATTCGCTATCTGGATCCACTCAAAAGAAAGTAGCTGTTTTAGCTAAAGAATTCAACAGAGAAAAATGAAAAACAAAATAGTAAAATAAGCAACATGATTTTTTTTTCTTTAAGCCTTTTTAACAAGTTCTCTTGAAAATAACATACTGTGAGCTAATGCTGATCATATGAGGACAGATCACGTAAACAAAGCCTATCTAGTGATCTAGTTCCAAACTTAAGGAGGACTGTGAATCCCATTACATTTTTGGTTTTGTACTTCCAAACCTTTTTATATAATGCAACATTTATTTTTGATAATGCTCAGAACTATAAATCATTTTACTTTACAGCCCTTGAGTCTTAGGATTTATGAGTACAAAAGAAAATCTGTTTCCTATTTGTATGCTCTACTGTTTGGAATTACATGCTAGGAGAAGAAAATCTTTCCTTATACAAATGTGATGGACAAAAATATATGAAGGTGTCCTTGCTAGGTATGATGAGTCAGGCTCGTTGGGCAGATCCTGTGTGTTATGTTATTTGCAATGTAACAATAAATAAAGTTCCTGGCTCGCAAGAACAGGAATTCTATTACAATATATATGGACCATATACTTCATTCTATTTCTGGCTTGTGACTGTAATTCACTGCAAGATTCAAATGTTGTGAGGATCAAGTGCTCCCAATTTAACATAAATTTATGCCAGTGAGTTCCTGGTCTGGATACTATTTGCCTTAGGGTGTAAATGCCTTTCTTTGACTCGGATCAAAATTCTGTTGTGCACCCAAGTTACTGTTTTCAAAAGAAACTACTCTGCATTTGTCAAGGATTTCTCATCTTTAAAAATATTAGTTAAAAAAAATGTTATGCATAGAAAAAATTCTCAACTTCTTATAGTTGAATGTGAAGAAACTTGTTGATTTTTGAACACATTTCAGACACGCACATTAAATGTCCATTATTTTTCTGAATCAGTACACAAAACTGAGTCTAAATAACATTTTGGTATAATTTCTTTTCTTCCTAATACACTTTAAAAAAAATTTACTGTCCAATTTATACAGACTGACAGCAATAGGATTCTGCAATGTTATTGATAATCAATATGCTTCTACAGTCACTGAACTTATTTATAAGTATATGTGATTTTTCACAAGGGGGAAATGTACATCTGAAGACATAAAGGATGCCAAACAGTATCAAAAGTCTACGAAGCATCTATTTAAGATAACATAGTGACAAAAACATAGTCTCTGAAGGCAGTGACCCATGCAATAAAATGTGTTGCTTTATCTTACAGTTCCTTTTTCTAGGGGAACTCATAGAAGAAAATTAAATGTGTTTCTTTGAGATTGCTTTCAATAGCATTTTAAGAGCATGCTTTTAGACTTAGACATAGAATCATAGAATCATAGAATGGGTTGGGTTGGAAGTGACCTCCAAAGGACATCTAGTCCAACTGCCCTGCAGTCAGCAGGGATATTCTCCACTAGATGGGGTTGCTCAGAGCCTTGTGCAGCCTCACCTTGAATATCTCTAGGGACGGGGCCTCAACCACCTGCCTGAACAACCTCTTGCAGGGTAATATCACCTTCATGGTAAAGAACTTGTTCCTAACATCCAATCTAAATCTCCTCATCTCTAATTTCAGACTATTGCCCCTCATTCTATCAGTGCAGGCCTTTGGAAACAGTCCCTATGCAGCCTTTTTGTAGGACCCCTTCAGGTACTGGAAAATGCAATTAGGTCTCTTCAGAGCCTTTTCTTCTAAAGGCTGAACAACCTCAGCTTCCTCAGCCTGTCCTTGTAGCAGAGGTGTTCCAGGCCCTGATCATTTTCATGGCCCTCCTCTGGACCCACTCCATCAGGTCCATGTCCTTATTATGTTGAGAGCTCCAGAGATGGATGCAATACTCCAGGTGAGTACTTGCCAGAGCATCTCAACCATTCTGCTGCTGTGAGGCAACACAATTTCATACGACCACTGTGAGCTTCACAATACAGCCCTGGATTGCCTGAGTTAAGAGAAGAGACATTAAAACGTATTAAGACAAAAAACTGAAAAATCTCTGGAGTCAGCAGCAGCTTCCTCTGTCTAAGGTTTTGAGAGGCCTAATATCAGCTAAGAATGTTAGCAGCATTTCCAAGGTCTGAATCCTACAAAGTCTTATCACAGAATTATAGAATCAACCAGGTTGGAAGAGACCTCCAAGATCATCCACTCCAACCTAGCACCCAAACCTGTCCAATCAACTAGACCATGGCACTGTCTTTTCTTGAACTCCTCCAGGGACAGCAACTCCACCACCTTCCTGGACAGCCCATTCCAATGCCAATAACTGTTTCTGGCAAGAGCTTCCTCCTAACATCCAGCCTATACCTACCCCAGCACAATTTGAGACTCTGTCCCCTTGTTCTCTTGCTTGTTGCCTGGGAAAAGAGACCAACCCCCACCTGGCTACAGCTTCTCTTCAGGTGGTTGTAGACAGCAATGACGTCATCCCTGAGCCTCCTCATCTCCAGGCTAAACAACCCCAGCTCCCTCAGCCTCTCCTCATAGGGTTTGTGTTCCAGGCTCCTCACCAGCTTTGTCACCCTTCTTTGGACACCTTCCAGCACCTCAACATCTCTCTTGAATTGAGGAGCCCAGAACTGGACACAGTACTCAAGGTGTGGCCTGACCAGTGCTGAGTACAGGGGAAGAATAACCTCCCTTGTCCTGCTGGCCACACTGTTCCTGATGCAGGCCAGGATGCCATTGGCTCTCTTGACCACCTGGGCACACTGCTGGCTCATATTCAGCCTACTATATACTTCCTCTCTTTTAAGGTTTTGAGCGGCCTAATGCCAGCTAAGAATGTTAGCAGTGCTCCCGAGGTCTGAATCCTCCAACGAGTTTTGTTGGAAGTCTCACATACCTAGAGAAGCCCCAGCGAAACCAGAGTTACTCTCAAAGAGTCCAATTACCGTTTGATTCCAATTGCAATATCTTAACAGAAAACAAAAAGTAAATGGAAAATACTTATTTCACAAAAGACTAATTAAAATAATTGACATTTTCAGTCATCTACATACATAATTAGCCAAAAATCCATTCTTACTAACTCCAACAACATATGTGTGTCATTGTGTTCCATGCTGAGTGAATGCCCTGATACTTATATTTAAATGGCATGTCTACTCAACAATCCATCTGCTCAGATGGCTCTCAAGTTCAGTTTAACAGACCTAACTAGCTACATCCATTCTCTGTATTCCACAAGGATTTCGATTGACTTCTGTTTATCTTTGGCTTTTCTCAGGTGAAAGGCTGAAAAAGGGCATGTTTAGGCTGCATAATGTGCACTGCAGAGAAGTCTTGAAGTCCAGAAGTCTGTTGTGGAATGGAGTTTAGGGGAATTTATGGGGAATAACATGCGAGGCCGATTTATAAAGAAGGTTAAATGATTTATTACTAAGACACTAGAAATCCCCTTCCCCAACTTATTTATAACTATCCCACGTAAGTTCTTGGTTCGCAGTTGCAGATTAAAATAGAGAATGGCTAAAATAAAGAAAGTCTGTGATTTTAAGAGAGTTCTTTGAGTCTTGAGAGATTATTCAGTCTCTGAGTAAAGAGTTTGTCAGTTACTCACTGTCCAAATGCAGTTCAGCAGGGTTTCAAAGTATTTATGAATTTCAGGCGCGTTGTCCGAGCCTCCTGCAGGTCCAGGTCAACTTGGGCCCCGGCCTCTGAGGCTGACGATCGTTGGGCACTGCCGAATTCATGCCGAGCTGGACACTGGAATGGGCTGCCCGGGGAGGTGGTAGAGTCGCCGTCCCTGGAGCTGTTCAAGGCAGGACTGTACATGGCACTTGGTGCCATGGTCTAGCCTTGAGCTCTGTGGTAAAGGGTTGGACTTGATGATCTGTGAGGTCTCTTCCAACCCTGATGATACTGTGATACTGTGATACTGTAATTCTTAATGCTGCGGTGCGAATGCTGAGCGATTCATGTGCAGGCAGGGTGTCATTCAGAAGGAGAGCAGGGTTAAGAGTGAGAGGGTCTTGAGGGCTCTCAACTAAGGCAAATGCAGCATTTTTATAGTGTTCAAAAGAGGTGTGTTTAGCCAGTTCAGGTGATTTTACGTTAATTTTACAGATTGGTGCAAAGTTATAATCAATTCATACAATTGGACAATTATTACCACAAACAACCTATAGGACCACCCAGGGGTCAGCCCCCAGCAGGTGTTCACCGGGTTATGGGAACCAAGGTCCCTTTCTCAAAACATAGCTAATGTTTACTTTTTACCCCTCTGAAGGAGGAATCTTCTCAGAGGCTCTGCAGCTGCTAGGACAACAGATAGAAATATTGTTTTGGTTTTTGCGATGTCTTGGCCTTCATGTGAGTCACTGTCCTGTGCACAACTGGGGCCTGCAAAAGGGCTCTGCTACCTTCCATGACAAAGTCTTTTCTGGAGAATGCTCGTATCACATCTGGTTAGCAATTTTCAAAAGGAGTATCCACCCAAGTATTCTCAATGAGAAATCAGAACAAAATATGCACCTCTGTTGATCACATAACACTTTTTTTTTTCCTTTTTGTTCCTGTCCTGGAGTCCTGTACCCCTAAATTCCTCTCCTGCCTGGACTTCGGGGGGAAAGGGGAAAAGCCGCCTGGTTTCCCTCCCCCCTCGCCTGCCCTGCAGCCGTGAAGGGGGGGAGGACTGCCCCGTGAGTTCCCGCGCTGGAGCCAGGCTGGGATTGGCCGTGCGCTTTCGCGCCTAAGGTGTGGTAACTCTGCCCTTTGTCTAGCGAAGGTTATAACTATTGGGGGTCTTCCCGCCTTTGGGGTTCCCGCTTTGGAGTTTGCCTGTGCCTGGACGTATGTCTCTGCCTGAGCTCACACACTCCCCTGTGCCTGGACTGCAGAGACCTTCAGGGATTTGCTTTCCTATTGACACCTTTGTGTGCCTAATGACCCTTAACGACCCTTAACGATTCACCTGCAGCCGCTGGAGAAGAAGAGGAAGACAGACCGCACGAGTCAGCCTGAGTGAGTTATTTGGCTTAGCTTAATTTAGTAAGAAACCGCTATTAATTAATAGCTGAGGCCTTTTCCAACTTCTGACTTCCAATATAGTCAGATTATTGATGGTATCCTTGTAGGTTAATTCTCATGCAACTGAATCTGCTCATTAAACTAAATTAATCTTTGTATATATAGTTGTGGGGGCGGGTTTTTGGGAAAATAAAAAATAACTATTTTTGATAAATTCCCAACTCAGCCACGTATTAATTCCTGCTCTCCGCAACAGCTCCCCAGAGTGTTTTATAATCTATTTTAAGAGCTTCTTCAGGATATGGATCTCTTGCAGGAACTTCATAGACAGCTACTGAAATAGAATACATTTCAGAAATCAGTAGTGTCATGCCTAGGGCCATAAAATAAAAATGACTGTGGCTGAATCAAGTTTGTCTAATTTTGTAAAAGATCTAATTTTATTTGCACATAAATATACATTGCATTAAAGTTGTCAGCACTGGCTATCTATAGCTCTTAAGCAAAAGCTAGCAACACATTAGTTGATTTCAACAAAATTAATTGAGGAAAAAAACACATTGAATTGAATTAACTCTGATAAAAAAATCAAATTAAACACACAAGCACAGTTAAATATCATTGTCTAACAAAGCTGACGTGATTGAAAGGTAGCAGTGTATCAAGAGTCAGTCAAAAGTTGGTGTTGTACTAATTTTTATTCACTCTTCAAATGAAGCCTTCCATTGGAGTAATTTTACCTTATGCCTCTGTGATGTTTCAGGAGTTACCTGCCCTCCCCCTAATGAAATTCACTGAGACTAGACCAGAAGCTGGCTGGAAGTTAAGGAGTGAAGCTTTATATTTACAGCTTAGCACAATATACAAGCAGGTATTTACAGCTATATACAGAAATATACCAGTTAAAATAATACAGAAACACAACAGCCCTCCCAGAAATCGGAGTCTCCAGGAGGGGCTCCCAATCACCCTTCCATCTTCTTTCCACCCCTCTACCTTATCCCAGAGTTTGCCTTACACGAAAGGTGAGTTTGGAGGATCGGCAAGGGGGGTTAGAAGCAGAAGGATTAGTTACACAGAAGAAGCCCAGGGAGAAACACAGACTCTGAGAGACAGAGACACACACACACTCTCTTATCTCTGTTTGTATTCTTGCTTTTGTACATCTCAGCAAGCCTGTAAGTGAAGTAGACATCACCACTGTTTTCTTTTCACAGCCTATATTTTCCTCACTAAAATATTCCAGTTAGCCTCAGACTATCACAGCCTTTGAGAACCAAAGTCAAGAAGAAAACAAGAGTGAGAAGCTTGTGTGGATATCCTGGGTGCCCACTGTAAATTTAGAAATGGTTCTTTGCTTACCCTCTTCAGGGTAGATTAAAGCCTATTGAGTCTGAACAAGGCTCACCCCATTCCTAACATTTTTCATAATTTCCCATTAGCTAAAACTTGATACAGAATTTTTTCCTGTTGCTGGCCATGATGAACAACTTAGTTATAGTGTTTCTCTATGAGTTACCATGTCTCAGTAAACTTATGTTTTTGTCCTGGACTGTATCCTGTAGCTCAAAGGCTATTTTGCACCTAGATACCTGGCACACTATGTGTGCTAGTTCGAAGCAGGGTAGAATGTTTTGGTGAGAAGAACTAGATCACAGGCTGTGAAAGGAAAACAATGCTGGTGTCCACTTCCCTCAGAGTCTGTCTAAGGAGTTTGAGAAGAAGAAATGAAAACATTAGATAACACTCTCACCATTTTCACTCACTCTGCTTCGGGCTTCTGACTGAGCTGTATCTCTCTAACACACACCCTCCACTCACCTTTGCTTCTTAACCTCTTGACTGAACCTCCATTCTTCTCTGGGACTGGGGTAAGGTTGCAAGGGGCAGGGGGAAGGTGCAGGGGTGGTTGAGAGCCCCTCCTGGGGACTCAGGTTTATGGGAGGGCAGTTGTGTTTCTGTGTTATCTTTTACTTTGTCTATTTCTGTCTATAACTGTATATACTGTAAATATCTGCTTGTATATTGTGCTAGCTGTAATTAAATAGCTTCATTTATATTCCCAGAGCTGTCTGAGTCTAGTATGGGTATTTCTAAAGTGGGGCGGGGGGGGGGGGGGACAACATCCAAACCATCACACTATGGTTCTAGGCTACTGGATCAGATGCTACTTAATGTAAGGCATTTATTCTTTTAGTACTAGTAAACAATCTTCCTGCCTGCCTAGATAAAAGCTCTGCATTCATAGCAGTGGAAGACTTAGCTGTAGGTGTGCATAAATATTGCATTTACTAAATTGCAAAGACCTTTCTTATTGTGCAAAGAAACAGAAGAGGAGATTGCAAGGGTTTGCATAGCATGCTTGGTTTTTTGCACCCTAGAAAGATTCTCTAGGCCAAATCTACATTCGCTGCTACAGAAGGTTGGCTTAATACCTAAAAAGAGAGGCCAAGGCACTTGTTCAAACAGATCCAGTACCCCTGGCTCTTAGCACAGCTAGCACAAAGGAGATATAACCAGGCCATGTTTTGAAAAGCAGCTGTGAAGTGAGGAGTTATGCAAAAGGCATGTATTCTGACTCATTTTGGCAGGGGTGACTTCCAGATCCTCAGTTCCTTTAAATTCCATCTAAATAGATTCAAGCTACTTGAAAATTATGTGTCTAGACCTACGTTTTCTCAAGCAGCTAGCTGAAACACAGGACTAAGCATAGTAATATTAACATTATTAGCTGCCTTGTAGAATGCTCTAGAGTCTGCTTTCTGCTTATCATACTAATACACAGTCTTATACTGGTTCTGCCATTTCAACTTTACTGTCTCCAAGATTTTTAATAGGTAATATTTCATAACTTTTATCTTCTTGAACATCCTTGTAGTTGTGTCACACCGTTCTTCTACCAAATAAACTTTAAACTTCTGTGTTAACCTGCCTGCTTGCACAGAAAAGCCTGGTTTACATTTCCCATTGTTGAGAAATATCATTACTACGTAGAAGGTAATAGAGAAATTTCCAGTGTCTGAAATCTAGAGCCATGGGATAGACCTAGGGATTCTCAGGACTGTCAGACAAGCTGAAGAAATGTGATATTATTTCTAGGGGTGTTTTAGGGTGTGGATTTGTTTGCCTGTGTGCTGGTTTGAGGCTAATTGAAATATTTTAATGAGAAAAAAAATATATCATTGGCTGTGAAAAGGAAAATTATATTATGTTTATTTCACTCATGGGTTTGCTGAGACATATAAAAGCAAGGACACAAACATACATAAGAGAGTCTAACTCTGTCCCTGGCTTCTGCTGTATTGACGGCTTCTGCCTGACTCTGCACACAATACTACTGATCATTTCCTCCTAAGCCCCCTTGCCGATTCTTCCAACACACTTTGCATGCAAAGCAGATTCTGGGATAAGGGAGGGGGGTGGAAAGAACGTGGAAGGGTGGTTGGGAGCCCCTCCTGGGCACTCTGATTGTTGGGAGGGGTATTGTGTTTCTGTATTATGTTTAATTTGTATATTTCTGTATATAGCTGTAAATATATTGTGAATATCTGCTTGTATTTTGTGCTAAGCTATGAATATAAAGCTTCATTCCTTGACTTCCAGCCAGCTGAGTCTAGTCTGGGTGAACTTTGTTGTGTGAAGGGGTGGGTTACTCCTAGAACCACTACAGTCTGATTGTTTTGCATTTTGCTCACGTTTGAAAGCAAAGAATGTGAACATGGTCTCACTGAAATATGTCATTGATGACATTATGATGGCAGCAGTTTTAATTTTCAGAGAGATGTGAGAATGACAGCCTATGATTGATTTTTATTTAGTGGCTAAAAATTAAAATATTTGTTTAGTTTGGCCTATGAGAAAAACCAGTTTCGGAACATGACTTGTAAAAAGAACATGACAAATGTAGAAATCAAAGACATTTGAGCAGCAATAGTCTAATTAAAATCCACCAGAATTGATGAGACTGAAAATAAAATTTATCAATAATGATTATAAGGAAAGAGACAGTTCAAGGCTGGATAATGAATATAGCAGGTCCTTGTGTTGCACAGCCCAGCATGATGACTAAGGTTCTCTCACAGAGGAGGAATTTCCAGGTAGTCTAGAGTCAACATAGCTGGTTTATATAATTTCCAGGCTCAAAGCTGAATATCCATCAAAGGCACTAGTTAAGGAGTGTTTTGTGGTGGAAATAGCCAGATGATATCTTCCATTAACATATTTTTTGAAATATTTGTGAGTACAAAGTACAAAAATCTTCACATTATTGCTGCCAATGTTCCTTTTAGTTAAATCTTTGTTAGCCCCAGTAGCCCTAAAGTACAAAAACAGGCGAGCAGATAAAACCACTAGTATTATTCTTGCTTTGGTGCCCAAATTGTTTTGATACTGATATCCTAAGGTGAAATTTGCTTGATCAAAGCATTGAAGAATTCTTAGAATTAAAGAAATCCCACGTTTAAAGTTAAGAAGTATAGGCTGGATGTTAGGAGGAAGTTCTTCACACAGGGAGTGATTTGCCATTGGAATGGGCTGCCCAGGTGGAGGCACCATCTCTGGAGGTGTTCAAGAAAAGCCTGGCTGAGGCACTTAGTGCCATGGTCTAGTTGACTGGATAGGGCTGGTTGCTAGGTTGGACTGGATGATCTTGGAGGTCTCTTCCAACCTGGTCGATTCTATGATTCTAAGAATGTGCTGATAAAAAGAGTAATTTAATCCTTGAACCAAAAGCAAGAAAATATTTAATCAAAGCATCTAAAAACTGAAATATTACAGAATCTGGGGGAAAAAACCAAGTGTCATTTATTTTGAAAATAGAAAGATACTAAAGTAAAATAAAATCTTAACTGGCAGAGGTTTTCAGAACAAAATGAGTATGTGAGAGACTATGTAAGAAGCCTGAGTAGCTGTAGTAAAAACATACAGAATAAAGAGCAGCTTATAACAATGTTTTAGAAACAGGAAAACATATCTGGGCCTGAAAGAATCATGTTGAAGAAAGCAGACAAATTTCAAGTATGTTCAAAAGTGATGACACTTTGGCAACTTTCTACGGTGGTTCCTCAGCCATAGCTCCTCCTCATATTGTCTTAGTTCTGCTGATTTTCAATAACAATAAACACCTGCCAAAATCAAACTGGAATCTACTTTGGACACAAAATAGAAGTCTATCAACTGAGTTAGAAGAACAAAACACACACAAAATGCTTTTAAAATTTCAAGAACCACGGTATTTTGGATTCTGGCCATATGAAATACTGCTCTTTTTCAAATACATGAGAGCATTTACTGGTATTATAGAGCTCTGGGAATTGTCACTGTCACAGAAGAGATTTAGTGTCTTGGGCTCTTCATATGGTATTTTCAACTTCTGAACCAGCCTGTGACTAAATTTTTTAATGAAAAACGTTTGCAGTACTAATGCTGACCTCATTTGTCTCTTAAATGCTATCTGAACTCTAACCTTATTAATCTAAAAATCTACTGTAGAAATAAAAACCTGATCATTTATACATAGAAATGGAAAATATTAGACTTGCTAGTATCCAAATAAAACACTGTCTGTGGAATAGAATATGATCAGGTGGGAACTACTTGCATCTCTCTATTTTTTTACTTTTAATTGTGCTGGATTAATTGCAGCAGGTGAGCTTGAGACAACTGTAGGGCAATGTGTCAGCTCCACTGGTGTCTCAGGGGAGGTAGATAACAAGTTGTGTATTGGAGAAGATGCAAGGACTAGCAATGAGTATAAGCTGAGAGACAGCACACCAGGGTGGGAGGCTAATAGGAGCCTTCAGCTTGTTACCTTGCAGCACGATGGGGACACACGAGAACTCTTTAATGTCACACAGAGACGTACCACAGGGATCAAGTATTAAGGAATCAGCACACACAGAACTTACTGTTATGTTGGTGGCCATGGACGTGGCTGTGAATGGTCAGAATGCAAGAGTAAAAGCCAAGAAATTAACCCTGTCCCTGAAATGTTTATATACTAATGCACAGGGCATGGGGAATAAGAAGGAGGAGCTGGAGATATGCATTAGACTAGATAACTATGATATAATTGCCATCACTGAAACATGGTGGGACAGCTCCTGTAACTGGAATGTTAACATGCACTGCTCAGGAAGGAAAGACCAGCAAGACAAGGTGGGGAAGCTGCTCTCTATGTGTGAGAGCAATTGGAATGTGCTAAGTTCTATCCAAGAGGGGAAGGCAGAACAGGTTGAAAGCTTGTAGGTAAGAATTAAGGGATGTGGGAAAGGAGGTGAAATTGTTGTAGGTGTCTAATATAGACCACCAAAACAAGAGGAAGATGAGGCTTTCTACAGACAATTGGAGGCAGCCTCTAGAGCTAACTCCTTGGTACTCTTAGGAGACTTCCATCACCCTGATATTTGCTGGGAAGCTCACACAGCCAGGCACAGCCAGTCCAAAAGGCTCTTGCAGTGTATCAATGATAACTTCTTGATGCAGGTAGTGGAGAAACCAACAAGGAGAGGTGCACTGCTGGACCTTGTATTAACTAATAAAGAGGGACTGGTTGAGGACATTAAGGTTGGGAACAGCCTCAGGGACAGTGATCATGACACAGTGGAGTTTAGCATTATAAAGGGCAGAAGCAGACCAACAAGTAGAATTTAGCTTTAATTGATGTTCATTGATCAGATTCTGTTCCAAACAGTTTTGATTTAAAAAAAAGTAATAATGCTAATAATTATGATGATGATGATTAGTTATGTTGTTATTGTTCTTATTTAATGAGATGCATTTTCCATTTACACATGGAATATTGTAAGAATGAATTCAGTATATACAGTAACATGAACAACCTGAAGCCACTTAAAATTAAATCAGTATGCCAGAAAAATAATGAATCCATCTCAATTTGTAAGTGATCTATTCCAATTCTGCTGTCAATGCACTAATATATACTTCATTACAATGAGCACTAGTAAATTGACAGCCTCTTCTGAGCATTTTCAAAGGCAAAACAAAATCTGGTTGCTCATAAAGTCTGATTTTTCTCCTATGTACGGAATAGATCGCCTTGGATTATGTCTGAAATGTGTTAGCAGAAAATGAGAGGGATATTTTAAGACTTCAGTGGTGTTTTACCACTTCATTAAGGTTAGAGACATTGGAAAATTGCTCTGGTACGAAAACTAATAACCAGATTTTCACTTCTATATCCAACTTACCTTCAGTAGCACTCTCTTGCCCAGTATTTGTACTCCAAGTATGCTAGCTCCTAAATGTTAATATGATATTATCCTGTGACTGACTTAAAGCATGCCAGGCAGGATGCTTGCCTAAGAACATTCCCAGGGTCCTGTCCTAGGAGAGTCCCTGACTCATTTCTTGAAAGACCATGATGTATGGCTCTGACATAAGGCAAGTAGAATTTTTTGTCTCAGAAAGCTCTTGTCATTCATATTTCACCAGTTACAGAGAAAAGGCTTTGAAGGAAAAAAAAATCACCATTCATGTGATCCTTCAGTAAATTTAGGATCAGTTACATGCAGGATTTTCAGTAAAAACAGAAAATAGGTATTGTGAAATGCTTTCTTTGCCCATGAAGAAAACACCATTTCTTTTGAATTCTCAGTTCATAACCTTTTTCAGCAGTTTCAGAATTGAATATGTTCTTTGTAATCATAGAATCATAAAATATTAGAGGTTGGAAGAGACCTCTAAAGATTGAGTCCAACCTCTCTGCAAAGCTAGTAATGGCACTGAGACCTGAAAAGAAAAAAACCACAACAACTCCAACCCCCCAGAAACCATAAATAAGCACTCTTAGATAATTTGCATGCTTTCTTTGAGCTCTGAAACATGTTTTGCCTTTAAAATATCACAACGACTTTCTAGATACTTTGGAAGTTCATAATAATAAATGCAACTTCTGCAGAATGAAATTAAACAAAATAAGGAAGAAGTCCACTGTATTAAGCAACAGAAGAGTTTTAGGGGACAATTGGGAGGTAAGCTTTTCCTTTTCTCTCAGCAAAAGATTCCTGTCTTTGTTTTGAACTGAGCATGAACAGCAGTCAGCATAAGTTATTTTGGATCATTTTTTTAACTACAAAGTGTCTGGAACTTCACATTTTAAGAAAGTAAAATTTCAGGAAGTGTATCAGGGCTTGTAGGACTATGGCTCATTAAAAGGACTTGTGTCTACTTCTAATGTCAGTTCTGTACATACTTCTAGAAAGTTTCTTTTATTGAACTACATTGTATTGGAATAGGAGCATATTCTACTGGATCATGCCTGTGGAATGTCTTTTGTAAAAAGAAAATGTTTTGGAAGCTACATCCATGGAATGAACGCAGGTTCCAAATTTGATTCTGTCCAGAGAAGATGCTAATCAAAAATGTACTTAAATGATTGAGTAGAGAGAAATTGGGAACTCATTCAAGTCAGTGCTGAATTCTTGCAAGCTGCCAGCAGTTTGATAAGAATTTTCCTGCCAGCAGCAACAGGAACACAAGTTCAGCTTAGCTCTGTGGCAACAGGTTTGATCTTACTGAGATTCAGTGAGTCAGTAATGCATACAAGATCAAGTGTAATCCTAGAAACCAAGAGGAAAAAAGAGACTGGAGCAAGTGAGAACCCTCCCAAAGGCAGAGAAAGATAACAACCCCTTTGTAACATAACAACTGTATTGATCTTAGAAGTCCTTCCCTCTAGCACTGAGTCTCTTAGCTGAACATCTTATTTAGGCATTGACTTCTATGCACCAGACCAAACAGCTGCATCAGTTTAAGGCATAAACCCCTCATCTTCCTGTTTTGTTTTCCTGCCAGAAGTTATACAGTGGGACTGAAGCAATTGAAGAAATTGTGTTTCTTCCTCACTACACTTTTACTGGAGCAACTTCATCTCTTTTATCTTCAGAGGTGCAAACACATTCTGTCACCTATTTTCAGGTTGTCCAGTTATGTGGTAAGGTTAAAAACTATCTTCAACCACCACAGCTAGATCAACAAAGATTTTAGTCTTGTTCTTCTTAGTGACTCTTATTGTTAATCCAATTTTTTAACATTCCATTTTTCTGTCTTGTTCCTCTTGGTACATAAGATATCAGTCTTGATTGCAATTTTCACCAAAAAGAGTCAGAATAACTCATGAGACAGGAGATTTCCAATACAATTTATGCAGAGATACTCCCTCTGATACAACAATCAGAAAATTCACAACGACCCAGTCTGTATATCCTGGAAAATTCAATGTGTACTTTATGAGAACCAGGGACAAGGTTGTGATGCATGCATCCTCTCATTCGCCTCTCAAGATGTTAACTGCTTAACCAGTCTCACTTAAACAGAAGAGACACACTAGTAATTTGTAGAGGAGAAAGGAAAACACCAAACAAAACAAAAATCAAATCAAAACAAAACAAAAAAACCCATACAAAACCAAAATCAAACCAAGCCAAAGCAAAAAAACCCCAATCAACCAACCAAAAAAATCTGAGGCTGGCAAACTGTTGTCTCCAAGGGTTTGTTTTGGTGTTTTTTTTCTTTCATTCTCAGGATATCTACATTTTCTTAAACATGTTAATGTTGTAGTTATATAGATATAGATATATTGATATCATGTTGTAGGTATAAAGCACTTGGACAAAATGAAGCCCATGGAGTCACGTCCTAACCAGTCTTTCACTAGTTTATGACAACTCAAGATGTAATATTTCCTTTGGCAATTTTAAAGCATAATTCATGTTTTATGCATAGATTTTCTAGCCTCAAAGTGAACTTAAACTAGCCTACTAACATCAGAAGGGCAGGAAAAGAAATATATGTTGCAAACCTGCTCCAGCATAAGACACTCAGAACAACCAAATATGAATTTATATATTCTACTGATTCCTTGCTATGCAATTGCTTAGAAACAGAACACAGTGGAGACAAATACTTCAGTAAACTCCATGAAATGACCCAAAGCCAACATTTTCCTTTTTGGTTTTTGGTTGGGTTTTTTTTTTTTTGCTGAGGGGCTGCAAATACTTAGGTCATGTTACAGCTGATAGCAGTTTGTTTTGTTTGTCTTCCATAGCTGCAAATGACAGAGATCCAACATTGACTTGAATAGACTTTGGATTAACTGTCAGGAAAGGATTTCCACTGTAGATAGGAATGCTAGAAACATAATCATTTAAAACTCTAGCTTCAGAAAAAACTATTCCAGCCTCTCTCTGTCTCACACTTACACACATTTGTTTAGGATCAAATTCTCTCTCCTTTGTTCATGTCAGATAAGTATAAAATCACTGAAGCCATTCAAAGAGCAGGGCGTAATCCAGTGTGAATAAAGTTTGAAATACTTGCCTAGAGGTGGGAATTTTGACTTCAGGCCTTGTTGAAAAGCAATCAGGCACACCCTCAAATGAGGCCAGCAGATTTCAACACAGTTTTGCGTGCGACATTGTCATTTAAAAACTTACTTGTGTTAAAATTATGTGAAGTTGCAAAGTCAGGTACTAGATGGCTAATGTGTGGCAGAAGTGCAGTTGCCCTTTATTCTGCAGCTACAAAGAGTCTAGCCCCAGGGTGGCTGTGCTTTTCCAGGACTATAACTCACAGATGTGGAGTGACTGGTCCAGACAGCACTCACCAACACATGCGTGTCTCAGACTTCCTCAGAACAGCTGAAAACAGGAACGATTTAGTTACCAAGGGAAGACAAGCAAGAAACAGCAGCCAAGTAGCTCTCTGCTATCAATCATTTAATTTCAACTTTCAAAAGAAAAGAAATAATTTAAGAGGGCCACAGGTGCATGAGAGGAGAGGAGGAGAATAATGAGGAGGGAGTGAGGGAGAGGGAGAAATGAAAAGAGCTCTAATTGAATCAGTGGAATCTTTTTTTTTTTTTCCCTCTGAACAAAAGTTCAGATTTATCATGAACAACCAAAGATTTTCTGGACAGCTAAGTGAAGTATCCCAAAGAGATAAGAACTTTCAGTTTCTTTATATTTCCCCCCGAGATAATCAAAACAAGCAATACTTATGAGATTCATTCGACCCAACAATTTCTCTGTGAACCACATAGTCGTCTATCAAGATAGTGTAAAATTCACCTGGAGCAAGAAAAAGGGAAGAAATTCAGTGGTTTTCACAAACACAAAGGTGAAATTTCATGCTGAACGAAATAAATGCAGACTTAACCTGAGATAACACAGAAATTAAAGACATTGAAAGTGACTAAACTCCTTGCTACATTCATTAGGAGGTGCTGAGGATTCTAGAGACTTAGCAGCTATCGACTCAGTCACTGATCCACTGGATTAGTATTGACTAGCCACTTCTATTGCTGACAGTTTACTTATATCCTTTGAATTGACTTCAAGATTGATGGAAGAGAAACATTATGTGTGCTGTGTTTCACAGAACACTTTAAAATATCTGTTCTCTAAAAGAGGAAGAGATATAAAGAACATTATTTGATGTACATGAGCTGGAGTTATTCACATATGTGTCTGAGTCATGGTCTGCTCATCTAAAAATGGCAAGCTGGGACTACACGGGAAATGGAAGAAGGAACACACGCTCCTAGGAAGTGCATAGGGATGTTGTGTGGTTGTGTAGGGATGAAGCCAGGAAAGCCAAGACACATCTGGAACTGAACTTGACAAGGGATGTAAAGAAAAATAAGAAAGGCTTCTACAGGTTGGTGAACCTGAAATGGAAGGTTAAAGAAAGGCTACCCCTGCTGCTGAGCAACAGTAGCAATGGACAATGCGAAAGCTGAGATTCTCACAAATATTTTGCCTCAGCCTTCACTGGCAACCCCCTCCTTGTGGCTCTTGGTGTTGATGGCCCACAAACTGGAGACCAGGGAGGCAAAGTCCCTCCAACCATAAGTGAAGACAAGGTGCATGATCATCTGAGGAACCTAAAGATATACAGATCCATTTGACCTGTCAAAATGCATCCCAGAGTTCTCAGGGAATTAGCGGATGTAGATGTCAAGTCATTCTTCAGGATACTTGAAAATTCCTGGCAGTCAGGTGAAGTCCCTGGTGAGTGGAAGAAAGGAAATATTACCCCCATTTTAAAAAAGGATAGAAAGGAGGACTCTGGGAGCTACCAACCTGTCAGCTTCACCTCTGTGCCTGGGAAGGTCATGGAACAGATCCTCCTAGATGCCATGCTAAGGCACACAGAGAACAGGAAGGTGATTCAAGACAGCCAACATGGCTTTACTAGGGCTAAATCTTGCTTGACAAACCTAGTGACTATGTCAGTATATAAGAGATGACCTATGGATATGATGTATCTGGACTTCTGCAAGGCCTTTAACATGGCCCCCACCACACCCTACTGGCCAAGTTGAAGAGATATGGATTTGACAGGTAGACTTTACAGTGGATAAGGAATTGGCTGGATGGTTGCATTCAGAGGGTGGTGCTCAATGTTTTGAAGTCCAGATGGAGAGTAATGACAAGTGGTGTCTCTCAGGTGTCTGTACTGGGACCTGTGCTGTTCAATATTTTTATCAATGACATAGATAGTGGGATCAAGTGTACCACCCAGTACCTGAAGGGGGCCTACAAGAAGGATGGAGAGCAACTGTTTACAAAGGCTTACAGTAATAGGACAAGGGGCAATGGTTCACATTACAGAAGAGCAAATTTAGTTTGGATGTTAGGAACAAGTTCTTTACTATGAGAGTGGTGGAACACTGGAACAGGTTGCCCAGGATGGTGATTGGAGCCCCATCCCTCTAGCTATTCAATGTGAGGCTTGACAGGGCTGTAGGCAGCCTGATCTAGTTGAGGGTGTCCCTGCTTACTGCAGAGGGGACTGGACTAGATGACCTTTGGAAGTCCCTTCCAGCCGAGACCATTCTATGATTCTATGGCTCTGTGTGATACATGACAGTCACGAGTGCAGACAGGCAGAGGAAACAAGAGGCTGGCATTCACCTTGGAGACACCTAGATTTAAATGCTAATATGAGAAAGAGAAAAATAAAGACCTACTCATTGGAATCTGGATAGCTACGTGAGATGAGACATGTTCGTGGCATAGGGAAGTAATGCCATTGGATATAGTCTGAGATAGCCCACATTGCCTCCAGCTTCTAGAAGGATAGGTATGTTGCCAGCTCTATGCATCTAAACTACTTATAGCATTAGGAGTGCATGTTTAGTCAACACAATCTTGCCCCAAACAGGTGTTTACTTCAAAGATATTCCCTTCAGAATGAACTGAATAGTTGTCACTGACTACATTGCATAAGCTCCATTCAGCTGCCCTTATTTTGGGGTGTCCAGTGCCATCTAAGCTATTTTCAGGCATCCTACATGGACTCCAGATTGGGGAATGGTATTAAACTGAGGGAGAGTAGATTTAGACTGGAATTTAGGAAGGAGTTCTTCACTCTGAGGGGAGATTGGGGATGTTTGCCCCATAGCGGTGTTCAAGGTCAGAATGGAGGAGGCCTTGGAGAGATGATTCTAGTTCAGAGATGTCCTTGCCCATGGCCAGGAGGTTGGAACAGATGATCTTTCAAGTCCCTTTAAACCAAAACCATTCTATGATTCTATGATTTAAGCTGATTAAAACAACAAAACAAACAAGCAAAACCAAACCAACCAAACAAAACCCACAAAACCCCAAACCAAACCCTTGTATTCTTATTTTACATGTCAGTTTGCAAAATATTACACTATTTGAAACCAGAGCTTCCTGATTAAAAGCCTAAGTATCTTGGTGATAGTTGCATTGCAAAGATACATGCTTTCAGTGCTATAGGATACATGTGAATTAGACATCTGCATACTGTTATAACATCAACATAAAAACCTATTAGAGCACCATTCTGTGAAGCTGGGAGACTCATCCTGTCTCTGAGGGTTTTCGTATATTAGACTGATGCAATATTTGTTCTTAACCAAGTAGACTCTGTGCTGCTTCCTTTGTTTCATTGTGTATAAGCATGTATATGCATTTATAGACTGTGCACACTAAGGCCAGGTCTGATTCACAGCTGTGAAACTAATCACACTTTGTGTACAGGGGATATCAGGGAGAGCTGTTTTATCTCAGTACTCTGACTTCTCATAATGTCTTGGTTGAGAAAGCTTTAAAGCAGGGCAGTACAACTGGTAAATTAAATCTACTATTATGTAACAGGCTCATAGACCAGAAGATTACAAGTACAAGCAAGAAAAAGAGCTCTGTTTCTTAAAACATATATTGAAATATAAACATAAAGCCTTCAAAACATAAGTTGGAAGCTTAATGTATTAACTACTTAGTATAAGAGAGACATTTACCCCCTGTACACGATTCCTTCAGCAGCCTCCTGAAATGCAGACAGTAATGCACAATGAAAAGCTGGCAGTACTGCTTGCCTGACTGTGCAGGTGACAGGGGAGTAAATGGAGAAAGATAACTGGCTACCCTCTCATAGAGTGAATCCAGATTAGTTTTGAACAGCTTCCATGCACCATAACACCAGTAAAAGCTTCTCTCTGGTTCGTAACCTGAACTGCCCTCTATAGAGTTGTGCTGCTTTGAACATGAGGCAGAAAAAAGGAAGAGGTTGAAAGCTGCCTTTTGTTTACAATAACAACTCAGGGTTCTGAACACAGAGACAATTTCTTAGTAAAACAGCATCTACATTTTTCAAATGTGGAACATTTGATTTTACTTTCAGATATGTTGTGTGGGATTATTTCAGGAGAATCAATAATCAATACGAAGTACAGGGTCCTGCAATTGGGTTGGGTCAATCCCAAGCAATGATATAGGCCAGGTGGTGACTGGTTTGAGAGCAGCCCTGAAGAAAAGGACCTGGGGATGCTGGTGGACAAGAAACTGAACATGAGCTGCCTGTGTACACTTGCAGCCCAGAGAGTCAATCGTGTCAAGAGAAATATGGCCAGCATGTTGAAAGAGGTGATTGTGCCCCTCTATAATGCTCTCATTAGACCCCACCTGAAGTATTGTGTCCAGTTCTGCAACCTCTATTACAAGAAAGATATGGACATGCTGGAATGTGTCCAGACAAGGGCCATGAGGATGATGAGAGGGATGGAGAGCATCTCTCCTATCAGAACAGCGTAAGAGAGAGTTGGGATTGTTCAGCTTGGAGAAAAGAAGACTCTGAGGAGACCTTATTGTGGACTTCCAATATCTGAAATCCCACAAGAAAGGTAGTGAAGGACTTTTTAGGATGTTGGGTAGTGCAGAACTAGAAGGAATGGATCGAAGCTAGAAGAGGGTAGATTTAGATTAGATGTTAGGAAGAAGTTCTTCACCATGGGTAGTGAGACAGTGGAACAGGTGGCCCAGGGAGGTGGTGGAAGCCCCATCCCTGGATAATTTTAAGGCCAGGTTGAATGTAGCTCTGGGTAACCTGATCTAGTGGAAAGAGCCTGTGTCCATTGGCAAGAAGGTTGGAACTAGGTGATCCCTGATGTCCATTCCAAGCCTGACAATTCCATGATTCTGTGATTCTGTAGCATCAATCAATATGAGACAGTAGAATAGGATCAGGAGCTTTAGTCTGCATTGCTCAACTAGCAGGCTGACCTAGACTTCATAAAAATGGACAATGGATGGAGTCAGATGTCTGAACAATAGTTCTTAAAGCTTCTGAAGGATCCAGAAGAAAAATTATTTGTCTGTTAATTTTATGCTTAACACTTTTTTAGCAGGAAGATCTAAATTCCTACTTGCAAAACAATAAAGTGGAGAAGATCTTTATGAAGTGGAAAAGATCTCCAAAACAAAAGTAAATCATAAGCTTAACAGCTGAAATTTATAAAACCCATTGTTCTTCTTGAAGGCATAGGCCCACATGGGGAACAAGAGATCAATAAAGTTAGTATTTGTCCCTTGCATCTCTCCATACTAATTTTAGGACTTTACTGTTTCAGTCTTTTGAAGCCAGTTCATACTGGAGTCCTGATGTGCTGTGCAAAATGAAAGATGGAAAATGTTTTGGGTTTGGTTTATTTTTGGCTTATGATAGTGAAGAAGGCAAAATCATTCTGGTTTAATTACAAAGCAGCTCCCCCTAACTCTATTTTTTTGTGTTTAATGCTTTCCCCCCTTATAAAATGCAATGAGTTAGTTACTATATAAATACTTTTGTCATTTGTTGATCAAAACAAGTAGTCTTTTTCAGCCTAAATGATATTCTATGATATTTCCTGTCTACCATGTGCCCAAATATTAGTCACTTTCCTAGTTCAAACAATATCACTAAGTCAAAAGCAGCTTTTGCATAAAACAGGATCTGACTTCATTTAGGTTCATCCTGAAGAAGATATTTAAAGAAAGTGAATAATGTACTGAGAAGTGTTAGTCTGAAGACACAGGATAGGAACAGTGGTTTGTAGCAGTCATCTTCATGATAAAAGTAATTTCATTTTGTTTAATAAAAGGAAGATGAGCTACCCAGAGCTGAGTTATGTTTCCCTGTTACGCTGAAAATATCCCTACAATCTGAAGAACTACCCTCCCCCCATCTTACATGTCAAGTATTCATTACATGGTTTTGATACCTTTAAGTGCCAACTGATAGACAAGAGATTGTGTCAAACATTTCTCATAACTGTTGTAAAAGCTTGTATCCTGCGAGTGCCATTTCTTGAGCTGAGAGTGCTGACTTCTGCAAATGCATGGCATCCATTCAGGACAGCTGTCAGAGAAGAAGAGTTATGCTCTTTTATTGATGTCTGCCTTTGTGCCAGATCACAGGCAAAAAAGCTGCATTCAAAGTTCTTTAAAAGTGAACTCTACTAGACATTTTCCTCTTCCAAGAGGAGGGCTCCAAATACCAAACTCTTAAGATGTTGCCTGCTCTTTCTGATAGAGCTTTGGAACAAAGAAACCTCTAATCTGTGAGCACACTGTATGCCTGAGAAAAGCTTTTATCTCCACTGGTGTTTCAATGTTTTGAACATGACTCCTCCTTGTATAATAAGCATAAACAGCCCAGGAGAAGGAACTAATATTTGCAGTCCTCTGCTGATGTGGGAATTCTTATTCTTTTCTTTGATAACTTCTTATTTCCTGAAAAATAGAAGACAACATGTTGATGCTCTCAGTAGCAGGAAAAACACTGAACTAACATTTCATATGGCCTGGAACAATGTTCCAACTGTTGTTTTGTTAATGACTCTTTTAATCATGGAAACATAGAATCATTTAGGATGGAAAAGACCTTTAAGATCATCAGTTACACCGGTAACGGTTGTCTTATTTGTTTTGAAAAGAACTGTTTAAGGAGTCTTCAAATACAGTGAAATATATGAGCATCTGTAATAATAAAATCCTTCTTTTCTTCAAGTATGTGATTAACAGATGTCTGCCTCCTGCACATTCTGCAAACTGCTTAACAGTGGCAAAGAAATTGTTTTAAAACAGTTTAACGAAGACTCGAAGTAAGCTGGTACCACCTATCCACAGAGACATTAGAAGATCCTCAGAAAGTCATCACAGAAGAATAACACAGGGTATTCAGAACAGAAGTGTGTTCTTCAAGAAGTGGAATGTACTTTCAAGACAAAGAAGTGAAATTAAGCAGAAACCCTGGCAAGTCTATAATAATTATAGCCCCAAAATCACTTAGTAAAATAATTTAAGGAGGGATTAGAAATACAAATCAAACTTTTTAAAACACACCAATAGCAGGAAGCATGCCAGTTTGTCTTGAGGGTTGCTAGATGATATAAGGTAAAAAATAATTTCTTCACTAATATGTAGTCATAGCAGAAACAGCAAGTGAATTATTTGCATTGGTGTGCACTACAGAGGAATGTAGGTAAGCTCTAACACTGAGCTTTTCCTTATGGCAGACAAATCCAAGGAAATAACCCAAACTGAGAGGTGCTTTAGAAGAGATTCAGAATTCTGACAAACAGTGTGGCCAGTAGGACAAGGGAGGTTATTCTTCCCCTGTACTCAACACTGGTCAGGACACACATTGAGTACTGTGTCCAGTTCTGGGCTCCTCAATTCAAGAGAGATGTTGAGGTGCTGGAACATGTCCAGAGAAGGGCAACAAAGCTGGTGAGGGGCCTGGAGCACAAACCCTGTGAGGAGAGGCTGAGGGAGCTGGGGTTGTTTAGCCTGCAGAAGAGGAGGCTCAGGGGTGATCTTATTACTGTCTACAACTCCCTGAAGGGAGGTTATAGCCAGGTGGGGGTTAGTCTCTTCTCCCAGGCAACCAGCAATAGAACAAGGGGACACAGTCTCAAGTTGTGCCGGGGGAAGTATAGGCTGGATGTTAGGAGGAAGTTCTTGCCAGAGAGAGTGATTTGCCATTGAAATGGGCTGCCCAGGGAGGTGATGGAGGCACAGTCTCTGGAGGTGTTCAAGAAAAGCCTGGATGAGGCACTTAGTGCCATGGTCTAGTTGACTGAATAGGGCTGGGTGCTAGGTTGGAGTGGATGATCTTGGAGGTCTCTTCCAACCTGGTTGATTCTAGGATTCTATGAAGAAAGCAAAGTATTTTTTCATTGAAAATTCAAAATCAGGTTACATTTGAGATTGTTGGAATTGCTCAAATCGGCTTGAATGATGAAAGTCTGAAGGTGTTCTTTCTAAGAATCTGTGAAAAGATACCCAGAAAAATACAGACTGGTATTCTCTTTGTCTTGGGCCAGCTGATTGAGCTGCATAATGAACCACGTGAATTAATACTACATAAAAAGCAATATTCAGCATAAGTTTCACTGGGATAAATTCTACTTCACCACACACTGGCTGAAAGAAACAAGCATTAAAGGCAAGCTACCTAACACACTACACTACACCAGGATTTTGAAAGAACTTTCAAAAAGGTCCTTTTCAAAGCTCTTAACCTAATAGGAAAGTTACCCTTACAGATCAATGGTCAACTATAAGCTAGGAAACAAGTAATGAGGACAAATACAATGGTCAACTGCAAGCTAGGAAACAAGTAATGAGGACAAATACAATGGTCAACTACAACCTGGGAAACAAGCAATAAGGGCAAATAATGTGGAATGATACAAGTGGTAACCTGTGAAGATCTGTATTTTAATGCATATGGCTAAACATAAATGGCCTGGTGTGAAGAGGAGTACATATTTTCAAGGCAGTCATGACAGAAATTGACTTTAGAGAGTTGAAGATACAATCTGATAGGGGATGCTTACATATTAAAAGGTCAGGTGAAAAACAGTTAAAAGAAAGTCTAGTTACTCATATGTCAGGAGGGATTTTAAATAAACTTCTTTCAATGAGGAAGGGCATGTTTGGATCAGTTATCTCTTTAGAATCACCAGTTCAATGACATCAATAACTGAAGGAAAATAGAATGCTAGTAAAGAATAAGAAAGCTTGCATCACTGTAGGAATCTGTGGCAAACACAGGCTGTCTATCCTATGCAAAGCATTCCTCACCATGCCTCTCTTGGAGTGCATATAGTAAAACTTGCAAAAGTAAAGAGATCTGTGACTAGGATGATGAGAAGTAGGGAATGCTTCCCATATGAGCAGGTTTTAAATAGACTAGAACTTTTCTCAGAATATAAAGAAGGAACTGAGAGTGATTTGATAGGTTGTAAAATCACGAATAGGCTGGAGAAGGTGACTAGGGAATAATCATTCTCTGTATTTTATAACACAAGGGTGAGAAGTACCAAGTAGAATTATCAGACAGTAGATTTAAAGGAAATAAAAGAAGTATTTTTCCACACAACACCTCATTATACTATGGAACTCAATGACACAGATCACTTCCATTGCCAGAAGAGTAAATCAGTTCAGAAACACATTAAATAAATTAAGAATTGGAAGATTCATCAAAACTAATGTGGTGCAATGTTCAGTTTGAGAAAGCTGCATCAAGAAATGACTGGGAGCTGCATGTCTGTGCAGTTACCAAAGATTTTGCTGACCACTCTCCATGACATGATATCAGTACAGATGAGTTTCCAATCCGATTAAAAACAGATGTTTTTATAGTCTTAACTTTTGTCACAGTTTCCAGTGATTTCCCATTACCCTGAGCACAATTCCTGAGGTACATTACTCCTGCACTCATTCTTTAGTGACTGTCTTAATATGACTTTATTTGGGCTTATATGCTGCACATTCATATTTTCATGCATCTTCCACACTTGGATTATACCCATGAAAAGAAAACAACATTCTTTTTAGGTCAAATCAGCTCAACCAGGATGATACTTCTTTCTCTGGAATTATGTCTCTTTCCCTTGACCACCTATGTTTTAAAATTAGATAGTTGAAATACTTTCAGATGCTTCAGCTTGCTCTATTTTGGTAATAAAAATAAAACACTAAAAATTATTCATTTGTTTATCTCTTCTGTTGTCATATCTGCATACAGTAATTTGATATGGACAGCTGACAAATGGAAAAGGCCAAGTAGCAGTACTTATTATATATGAATAGAATCATAGAATTGTGGAATCATAGATTAGTTTATCTTGGAAAAGACTTCTAAGGTCATTGAATCCAGCCATCATCTAACTCTACCAAGTCTAGTATTACACCATGTCACTTAGCACCACATCTATACATCTTTTAAACACCTCTGGGGATGATGATTCAGCCCTTCATACCCTTGATCAAATCAACATTCCCTCCCAGCTGGGTCTCATCTGCAAACTTACTGAGGGTGCATTCAATCCCTGTGTCCAGATCATTGATAAAGGTACTAAAGAGAACTAGCCCCAATACTGAGCCAATTCTGCATAGTAGCTCAGGATTGTCTCCAGATATGGGTACAAAGGATCAGCCAAACAGAGATTTCCTCTGCATTATACTCTCTAGCTCATTGTTAGCATTCTGAGGAGGACTCTGCTAATTCCACCTCTAAGTCATCTCAGGGAAATAATGAACAACTGAGGTTCTTCTCCCCCTCTACTCTGCCCTGGTGAGACCTCATCTTGATCACTGTGTTCACTTTTGGGCTCCCCAGTTTAACAGGGACAGGGATCTGCTGGAGAGAGTCCAGCAGAGGGCAATGAGGATGATTAGGGCGCAGGAGGGCATGCCTTATGAGGAGAGGCTGAGGGACCTGGGGCTTTTTAGTCTGGAGAAAAGAAGACTTAGAGGGGAATTTGATAGATGTTCATAAGTATCTGAAGGCTGGCCAGGAGAAGTGGGACAGGCTCTGCTCACTTGCTCCCTGTGGTAGGACAAGGAGCAATGGGTGTAAGTTGCAGCAAAAGAGGTTCCTCCTCAACACAAGGGGGGACTTCTTTACTGTAAGGGTCACAGAGCACTGGAACAGGCTCCCCAGGGAGGTTGTGGAGTCTCCTTCTCTGGAGCCTTTCAAGGCCTGTCTGAGTGTGTTTCTCTGTGATCTGTGTTAGACAGTATTGTCCTGCTCCAGCAGGGGCGTTGGACTTGATGATCTCTTTGGGTCCCTTCCAACCCCTAATATCCTATGATTCCTATGATCCTATGATTGGCATATTAGAAAATATTAATTTTCCTCACTAAGAGATACATTTACATCTTGATATTATTGCAAGGAAACGTGAGAGGCATCAGCTTTTGAAGAATGTGCTTCCATACCTGCTTCATAGGCAAGTCTAGCTTCATTTGAAACAACTCAATAAAATAATGAAGTCATGCATAGACTTTGAATATTCACATCAATTTACCACTTATGTTTCAGGCCTTTTAAGTCTTTTTAGGTCCCTGAAGCCTAAAATATTGTCACTCATAAGCCAGGCAATATCTCAAATTACTTAATGTCTGGCTATAGTTTTAAACTTTGGTTTAAAAAGTTTATTTACAGGAACACATATTTATTTTCACAACTCCTGTACAATAAGCCTGTAACAGTTTTCTAGGGAAAAAAGCATTTAAGATTGAAGATTCTTTAGGTAGAGGAAGCATTCCACAATTTTCCTAAATAAGTAAAAAAATAGCTATTTTTGAAAATGTTAGCATAATTTAAGGCTTGCTTTGTTTGTTGTTGGTTGCTTGGGGTTTTATTGGTTTGATTGTTTTATTCTTTCCTGCAGGAGAACATAAGACACTGTACTTCTACTGTACCAAAGTTTCAAAAACCACCTATATACTTTGATAATAGCCTGCTTGTCTTGTTGCTGAGATGCTATTACTTGGTGTTTAAGAGTTGGAGGCTGAGGAAAGGTGTTCCCTTTCAGTACTCAAATTTCATCAGATTCTGCTGGGTTTTTCCCTTCACAAGGGAAATCCCACCCAAGGGAGAAGAAATATACGAGTACAGCTTGCAGTTACTTTGCCATGATGAAACAAAAGAAATTTCCCATTAAAATAAACCACATGTCAGATTTCAGCTCAGATTCAGCCACCTCTCAACTAAGGAAATATGCCTTAGCTGTGGCTCATGGAGTACATTCATATCTGCTTTGCACAAAGTGGCCCATAGAGAAACAAACAGAAATATGAGCCAGCGCTGACTATGAGAATAAATGGAAAAACCATCTCATACTTTTACTAGTGTACCCCTGAAAGGGAAGGATGCACACATCTCTTTGCCTTAGGCAATGCTTAATTACCTTCTATAAAAATAAGCTGTGCAATTCAAGGCCGCACATATACAGTGAATTCTCAGGATATTCTGTGTTGCTGGCTATAAAACCCACCAAGAACTGAAGCTTGCCATAATGTTCAGCAAAACATAACTAATTTACGTTTCTGCAGCTGAGCAGAGTTCTCAGGATCTCTATTTAACCAATTAAAAATATATATTAAAAAAAAAAAAAGGAATAAAGGAATTCCCTGTTACAAGTGATTAACTTTCTTAATCCTTTAATTAGGCAGACGAGGGAGATAAACAATATACTTAGCATTCAGTTTAGTCCATTGTGGTGGAGGGTTACAAAGCCCTCTTGCAAAGCCCTCATTTATACAAAATTGTGACTCAAATGAAGCATCAATCGAGGAGTTGAAACCTTACTTCCCCCCCCGCCCCGATCACCCATCTGCTTGGGAGCTGACTGCGGCTGTTACAGGCTGTGAGAAGATTTCTCCCCCAGAGGGGCCATTGTTTTGAGAAAGGGACCTTGGTTCTCAGACATTGTGAGCACCCTACGCACACCTGATGGGGGCTGACCCCTAGGGTGGTGCCACAGGTTGTTTTGGTAAAGAACAGCCTATGTATGCCTTACTCATAACTTTGAACCAATCTGTATTGTTCATGTATGTTTGCCCGAGTTTGGCTGGGTACACCTCTTCTGGACATTATAAAAGATGCTGCGTTTGCCTTAAAAAGTAGCCCTTGCTTGCTTGCTCTTACCCTTGCTCACACCGCTCTCACACATGCAGGGCACGGCTCGGCTACAGAACCAACCTGTCAGCGCTTTGGTCTGCGCCAGCATCCGGACAGACGCCGGCACCCAGCTTGGCTCGGACCCACGGAAGCTCAGACAGTGCGCTCCAATCCACGATATTTAGAACTTTTCAGAACTGAATTGGGACAGTGAGTAACTGAGAAAACTTCATCCAAAGCCAGAACGATCTCTCAAAGCCTTCCAATGAAACTCTCTCAAGTTACAGACTCTCTTCCTAAATTCTTTCAAACTGTTGCTAAATTCCTGATTTCTTATATATAGTCATTCTGTAATTTAATTCGCATCCCCATACAAAGGACTTACGTGGGATAGTTGTAAATAAGTTTGGGGGGGGGGGGGGGGGGGATTCCTACTGCATATAACATTAAATCCTTTAAACTTTTTATAAAAATAGGCCTCGCATTTCATTCCCCAAAACGCAGACAAACTCCTCCGCAGCATCCATTCAGATTGACTTCATTCCCACAAAAAGCAACATTGAAGTGTTTAGGATTTTTCTGATGGATTTTTTTTCTTAGTCCTGCACTATTTCAACAAAAGAAAAAAGATTATTTTTTTTCAGAAATATGTACATTAACAAATTTGGGTAAAATTACCTGTCTACCAGGAAGGAAAATCTGAGGAGAAACACTACCTGAGGGGTGGTTGTGGCCAGGAGGAGGTTGCTCCCTTCTCTCAGGTGGTCAGCACCAGAACGAGAGGACACAGCCTCAAGCTACGCCAGGGGAAATTTAGGCTGGAGGTGAGGAGAAAGTTCTTCACTGAGAGAGTCATTGGACACTGGAATGGGCTGCCCGGGGAGGTGGTGGAGTCGCTGTCCCTGGAGCTGTTCAAGGCAGGATTGGACGTGGCACTTGGTGCCATGGTCTAACCTTGAGCTCTGTGGTAAAGGGTTGGACTTGATGATCTATGAGGTCTCTTCCAACCTTGATGATACTGTGATACTGTGATACTATTACTCTTTATAACTCCCCTATCTTTCTTTTACTGCCCCTTAATCGTACTCCATTCTCAACTCTATAAAACATAACTCTCTCTTGACTCAGATATTCAACAAAATCTTCTACACAATGATTACATTCAGGTCATCCTGCTTTAGTGTAATTCCTTACATACACACTGGGGAATAAAGTATTCCAGAAAAAACAGGTGAACTAACTTTCCTGATATGAGAAAATGAAGTCTTGAATGGCTGACAGGGCTTCAGGTCTGATACTTGTAATGTTCTGACTGTAAGGTACATCTTATCCTTCTTGGATAAAAAATTAATATCTTTCTAAAATATTCATTTCTTTTGATCCATGATCCAGTCATGAGGAAATTACATAGAGCTTAGTAGGTCATCAAATGTTCTGTTCTCAGATGAAGTAGTTGAACAGTTTCTAGGGAGTTCTTCTATAATCGGAAGACTTAAATCCACACACTTCAGTGCAAAGAAATTGCAGTGGATTTTTGGATTATAATCTATAATGGAAGTAACAACAATTCTATTATTTGTGGTACTCTTTTGAAAAGAAACACAAAACCAACCAACTGAAAAAATCCATCCCTTACAAATTTTTATTTTATCCATTGGAATGGGCTGCCCAGGGAGGTGGTTGAGTCACCGTCTCTGGAGGTGTTCAAGAAAAGCCTGGATGAGGCACTTAGTGCCATGGTCTAGTTGATTGGCTCGGGCTGGGTGCTAGGTTGGACTGGATGACCTTGGAGGTCTCTTCTAACCTGGTTGATTCTATGATTCTATGATTTCTGGTGAAACTGACTGTGGTGGAGGGGCAGCAGACCCAAAACTGAGGCTTCACCATGCCTCTACGTGCCCAGACATGTTTTTCTGCCAGGACCCACGAGGCAGCAAACAAGTTGCATAACACACACACGCCCAGCCCATATGCCCCTGAGGTCCGGGCAGGTAATCCCCATTGGGAGGGTCCAGGCATGTCTCTACTGCCTATTGGGGCAAGGTTTGGCTTACTGCCAGCCTGATTGGTCATTTCAGATGTCCAACGAGCCATGAATCTTGGCCCCAGAGGCTATAAAGTGGGGTGCACAGGAGCACCACATGGTCAGTCTGTTCAGACGGTTACAGACTGTTTACCAGTTCAGAAGCTTAGAGCATTTAGACTCAGCTCTGATCCACAGCAGCACCCTGCTGCCCTGACCTGCTTGCATTGGCCTAGACAAAGGATCAGGCCTCACTCACCTGCAAGCATTACAGAGGCCCAGACCTCTTGCATTGATCTCAAGGTGCAGTCAAGCTACCTGCGAGCCCTTTGAGAAGCAGAGCACATTCATGCCTGCACCATACATATATGGGGAGCCAAGAACCTCCTGCCAAAGCCTAGAGCTATCTTGATTCATCTACGGAGCTCGTCTCCATGCAGCACGGCATAGACCCTGCTTGCCCGGCATAAATACTGCTTGCCAGCTATTCTGTAACTCTGGAAAGACCCAGAGCCAGCAGATCGCTCTCCAGATGGTCTGCAAACCTGCAAACGCAGCCTGCTAGCTGTGAGACCGTGTCAGAGGCTACACGGACAAATCCTTCTCCTGCACCTGGAATCCTGCCAGCTGACCATGCCTGGACACGCACAGCATCCAGAAGCCGCAGCACCGAGGCAGAGCCCACTTCACCCCAGGAGAGAAGGTTAGAAAAACTCTATTTAGCCCAGAAACTGGGAAGACTGGGAAAACCTTTATCACCCCTTGCAAGCCGGGAACAGACTCCAGATATACCAAGACCCCAAGTACTGGGCACATGCTGAGACAGATTCCCGGGAGGGTGATTAATGATTAATACTCAAGAGCATCACACCTATGTAAGCTTTAAACCTCTATAATATAAGTTATCTCTACCTGAAGAGCATACACAATTACAGCCCTTGCTGGGCAAACACTAGAGTGGTTAAGAGGCATTAAGCCTAAGAAATATTTCTCTCTGTCAATAATTGTTAATAATTTGATATTCCCATTTAATAATCAATCCCTGTAAATATATCCCAAAGCTATTTTCATAAACTTGCAAACGAAGCTTGATTTCATAGTGGTTGGAGGTGGTGTAAATTTGTAAATATTAATTTTAATAAATAATTTTATAAAAAATCAAAACCACCTCAAATTAATTTCTCACACACACACACACCCCCCCCCAACAGGGGAGGAACAGAGAAATCCCCTCCACGACACTAACTTAACAAAAATCAGGCAAAGTAAAATGCCTGCTGGATCTTCAAGGGATAGACAGTTTAATACACACTGTCCTAGCTGCAAAGCTATACCTTTGAGTAACTGGATGATAGCTAAACTGGCCATTTCTGTCATGTTCTTGACTTCACATTTCTTTGAGCAATCCACTTGGTCACAGTTTTACTATTTGTCTATTTTCTTGCTGCTAGAAAGCACTAATACAAACATTTGTATTTTCTTACGTATTAGTTACGTATTAGCGTATATTATCTGCATTAGCATTTTATTTTTTAACTCAATCATAAAAAAAGAGATGAAATGTGGCCAGCAACTAGTATAATGCTAATATAATATGGTTAGCACAATATGACTGGCAATTAATCACAGACCACTAAGAATAAATAATTCATGACTTTGCGAATAAGCACAGAAATTTAAAGCATATAATGAGCATTGCTAATTACAAGTAAACCCAGAAGTATATAGAAGCTAACATCAATAATTTAAAGAATAAAATACTACCTTTTCACTGAACAATTCAGCTGAGCTCGGGCTATATCACAATCTTGGATGCATCATCATTGCAATTATAGATGGAGCTGTACGAGTTCACCTTTTTTTTTTTGTGGTATTATGTTTTAAAAAGTGTTTGCTGAAAGAAATGGCGTGATGGAGACAGAAGTGATGAATGCACTGAAAAATTGCTTCCTGTCATAAATGACTTTATAAACCTACTGGGAAATTTTTCATGTCTGCATCTGGTAGATGGTGACTAATGCAGGATAATCAAATTAGAAATCATTCAGCCAGCAGGGACTAGTGACCACACGAAGGTCCAGTGACTAAAGCAAGATTAGAAGTTGATATGTGTAAATCACAACTGATCCTAATCAGAAGCAGATGCCTGATTCCAGACAGGTCTTCATGGACAAGAAGTCAAAAAATATTAGAAACAATTGAGTAGATGAAGACAATGAAACGCAGATTGCATTGTAGTACAAACAGAATTTTATACAAGTAGGTATGCAGATCTTTAATAAATCTTATAGAGAATATGTCAAACAAAGGCTGAATTTCTTTCTTTTTGATGATGTTGCAATTTAAATAAATAATATTTGGCATGCACATCATGTGTAAAGGAATAGTGAAAATGCTTGATTAAAATGAATAGTGGATTAAATTGGACGTAAGAGATGATATTCCCAATCTCTGATTTTCTGCAGGTTAGAATCAAGCATTTGTTAGTAATTTATAGACTAAAAACACACTTTTGAGGATTATTTGGTTTTATATTCATCCTAAACCAATTCTAAACAGTACATTTGCAGTTCAAAATGTTCCTAACAGTGAATATCAGTTAAAATCACTGAATAACTGCAAAACCAATTTGTTGTGGTGTTTATTATCTCACTGTCTTTGTTTTCTTTTGAAGAGTTTACTGCAGTTTCATGTTTTAATTTTATAGGTCATATGTAGAATGTGTTCCAGTGCCTAATAAAGAATTTAGGAGATATGTAGTGGGGCAGCATATTTTTTTTCTCTTCTAGTAACGCTTGCAATTTATTTTCCTAGTTTAGAGGTACTGAACATAGATCTGGGTCTTCATCAGTACTTCAAAGAAATACCAAACATAACAACTCCTCCTACTACTGCCTTATTCATAGGCACAGAGAACTAAATATCATCAATTTTGTGTTGTATGACACAGGTTTGAATTAATGCAGAACACAGAGCATATTCTAAAGTGTATTTGGATGGATATGTTTTGCATATGAAGGATTCCTAGTGCTAGCAGAAGACAGTAATACACACTCTATGAAGCCATGAGAATATGACAGTAATGCACACTCACTCTATGAAGCCATGAGAATACTTTGTCAATATTAAGAATGACAGGGAGCAATGAGAAAAGAAGCTTGGCATTCAGATAACTCAGAGATTTCACCAAATTACAGGTAATTTTACCAAATGGGATATTTTTACAATTCTTCAGTCTTTTGTTCTTTCCTGCCTTTGATTAGGTGAGTTTCAGTCTCCAGTTGTTTGCCAGCTTTTCAGTTCGACTCATTACATCTTACTCCCTTTTTGACTGGCCAGCTCCATCTCCTGCCTGGATGACTATTTAACAAACAAATGATATTTGCTGATATTTAATTATAATTCCATATACAAATACTCCTGTGAGTTGAGATTTAAGGGAACACAAACACTGTACTGTTGTCAACGTTAGTCTAAGCCAAAGGACAATTTAGATAAAGGTAAGAGTTGGAGAATATTAGTAAAAACATGAGTCAGAGACTTCCCTGGAAAGTAGGATGGTGGGAAAGGATTGATCATACAATAAATAAATAAATAAATAATCTGGACGAGGGGATTGAGTTCTGCATCAGTAAGTTTGCAGATGACACCAAACTAGGAGCAGGTGTTGATATGTTGGAAGGTAGGAGAGCCCTGCAGAGGAACCTAGACAGGCTGGATGGGTGAGCAGAGGCCAATGGGATGAGATTTAACAAGGCCAAGTACAGGGTTCTGCACTTTGGCCACAACAACTCCAGGCAGCACTACAGGCTGGGGACAGAGTGGCTGGAGAGCATCCAGGAAGAAAAGGACCTGGGGGCACTGGTAGATAGTAGGCTGAAGATGAGCCAGCAGTGTGCTCAGGTGGTCAAGAGAGCCAATGGCATCCTGGCCTGCATCAGGAACAGTGTGGCCAGTAGGATGAGGTGGGTTATTCTTCCCCTGTACTCAACAATGGTCAGGCCACACCTTGAGTCCTGTGTCCAATTCTGGGCCCCTCAATTCAAGAGAGATGTTGAGGTGCTGGAACATGTCCAGAGAAGGGCGACAAAGCTGGTGAGGGGCCTGGAACACAAACCCTATGAGGAGAGGCTGAGGGAGCTGGGGTTGTTTAGCCTGCAGAAGAGGAGTCTGAGGGGTGACCTCATTGCTGTCTACAACTACCTGAAGGGAGGTTGCAGCCAGGTGGGGGTTGGTCTCTTCTCCCAGACAACCAGCAATAAAACAAGGGAACACAGTCTCAAGTTGTGCTGGGGGTAGGTATAGACTGGACGTTATGAGGAAGTTCTTGCCAGAGAGAGTGATTTGGCATTGGAATGGGCTGCCCAGGGAGGTGGTGGAGGCACCGTCCCTGGAGGTGTTCAAGAAAAGCCTGGATGAGGCACTTGGTGCCATGGTCTAGATGACTGGATAGGGCTGGGTGCTAGGTTGGAGTGGATGATCTTGGAGGTCTCTTCCAACCTGGTTGATTCTATGATTCTATGATATTTATAAGTACTTTATATACTTTAAATAAGTAAATATAAAGTAAATATAATTAAGCATATTTTAAATAAATAAATAAATATCTTTACTTTTCCTTACTTGACGTTGTGGCAAGGTCTCTTCTCACAGGTAATTGGTGATAGAACAAGAGAAAATTGCCTCAAACTGCACCAGGGTATGTTTATGTTGGACATTAGGAAAATTTTTATCATAGAAAGAGAAAGAGTGGTCAGGCATTGGAATGGGCTGCCCAGGGAGGTGGGTGAGTCAACATCCCTGGATGTGTTTAAAGGTCATTTAGATGTGGTGCCTGGGGATATGCTTTAGGGGTGAACTTTGTAAAGTAGGGTCAATAGTTGGTCTTTTGCAATCTGAATGATTTTGTGATTCTGTGAAAAGGGCCATAAAAAAAAAACCAACAACTTCTTTTTCCCACCAATGTCTTTTAGCTAAATGTTCTTTATTGCTTTTAATGGCAAGATTTTCAATATGAGTTTGGGCTTAATACAAAAGTTTGTTTCCATTATCACAGGGTCACAAGGATGTTAGGGGTTGGAAGGGACCCAAAGAGATCATCGAGTCCAACCCCCCTGCCAGAGCAGGACAATACTAACACAGATCACAGAGGAACACATCCAGAAAGGCCTTGAAAGTCTCCATAGAAGGAGACCTCACAACCTCTGTGGGGAGCCTGTTCCAGTGCTCTGTGACCCTTACAAGTTCCCCCATGTGTTGAGGCGGAAGCTCTTTTGCTGCAACTCACATTTATAATATGCAGGTAAATATGATGACATTTGTGCAACAGTTCTGTACTACTACTAAAAAAAACCCATAAATGTCAGCAACAGCAGGCTTAAGCTGCTGGCTACTATTAAAGCACATATAAGTCATGTATACTAAACATAGTGTCACTAAGCCAGGGATGAAATCATGCTCCAGTGCGAAAAATAGGAACTTCATCTTCCTCAGCCATATACAATAGTTTCCTAAGGATCAAGACAAATGTTTGTGCTCATAGTGTTTGTACAATGGCTGATAAATTAAGAAAAAAAAAAAAAAAAGAAGAAAAGGGTTTTGTGTGAGTATATAAATGATCTATTTAGAAGGATAAATCCATGACTCAAAACACATGTGTAACTCACATCTAAGTCCTTTTCAGCTCCTGAATCCAAACACTTAGAAGCACGAGAAATTAGCAAAAGCAGAAAATACATTGCACACGTTCAACAGGCAGGATTTTTGAGCATGAAGAAAACCCACTCTTTTGTTAATTCTTTGAATCAACAACATATGTTGTTTACTTATTGTTGCATCTTGTATAAAAAATAAAAAAGAAAAGTTAAGTTGGCTGCAGCAAATAATGAGCAGATGAATTTTGAAGAGAGACAACTGTGTGGCTAGAATTACGAATACCAGACAGTAATGCCATTATACTGTGGCTTAAGGTTTTTCCACAGCAAAATAATAGCTTGCTATGCAGACAAACAAATTAGCTGATGATGGACCTTCCTTCCACAACTAACCTTTATCCAAGACAATTTAACCGATGAAGAATCCTCCTCTTATACTGCTATGATAATATGAAAGCAGTGTGGAGCCGATAAGCTGGAAAGAATCAGTGAAGTTTCTGACCTTTCTCTGAAGTGCCTTTGACATCAGCTAGATGAGAATGTGAGGACTCAGCCATTTGAGTAAGACTCCAGTGATCTGCCTCTAGAAAGACTCAAATAACTTCCTTAGTCATAACAAGCACTTTGGCCTCACTCACGAACTAGACTAGTACGTAAATTCAACTCCTACTTAAAATGGTTAGTGGTTTAGATTCATCTCACTTATCTTTAGCCAGCTTAAATAGAGATGCCTAGTCTAAACTAGTCACTTTCCAACGCCCCCACATAAACTCCTAAGTAGAGGTTTCAGTTTGTGAGTTCCTCGTGAAGTCCTTAGAATTCTACTCTAAGGCATGTGCTCATTTTCAGTAAAACATCACCAATTATCTTAAAAGCTATTTCATATTTACTCCTTTTGGACTCGCAAGACAGTTTTGCAGCCTTTGACATCTGTTGGCCAGTAAGTTCTGAGTACATTCAAAACCTCACAGAGATAAAGGAGGATGAAGTGATGCCCTTCCTCTCTGCAAACTTTTCCCAATTTGATTGCTCAGATGATGGAACACTCAGCCTTTTATTTCACTGTCAGATGATACCGCATGGGTGCACTTCCTTCTCTCATGGAGGGGATTTCTCTATTCCTCCTCTGTTAGGGGGAGGTGAGAAATTAATTTGAGGCCATATTAATTTTTTATAATTTTTTAAATTAAAATTAATATTTACAAATTTGTACCACCCCCAACCACTATGAAATCAGGGTTCGTTTCCAAGTTTATGAAAACAGCTTGGGATATATTTACAGGGATTGATTATTAAATGGAAATACCAAATTACGAACAACTATAGACAGAGAGAAAGATTCCCTTAGGCTTAATGCCTCTTAACAACTACACTGTTTGCCTAGCAAGGGCTGAAACTGTGTGTGCTCTGAAGATAGAGATAACTTATATTACAAAGGAATTAAAGCTTGCTTAGATGTGTTGCTCTTAAGTATTAATCATTAATCACCCTCCCAGGATTGTCACAGCGTGTGCCCAGTATTTGGGGTCTTGGCAAAGGCTGGAGTCTGTCCCGGCTTGCAGGGAATGATAAGAGTCCCCAGTCTCTGGGTTAAATAGGATTTCTCTAACCTTCTCTCCTGATGTGGTCTCTGCCTTGGTGCTGCAGCTTCTGGATGCTGTGCGAGTCCAGGGATGATCAGCTGGCAGGACTTCCTGGTGCAGGAGAGGGATCTGTCCGTGCAGCTTCTAACACGGTCTCACACCTAGCAGGCTGCGTTTGCAGGTTTGCAGACTGAAGGTCTGCTGGGCCTGGATCTTTCCAGACTTACAGAACAGCTGGCAAGCAGGGTCTGTGCCGTGCTTCAGGGAGACAAGCTCCATAGATAAATGCAAGGCAGCAAGCCAGTATGTTCGGCTGCTCTTGAGCTTAAGCAGGGGGTTCTCGGCTCCCCATATATGTATGGTGCAGGCGTGCATGCGCTTTGCTTCTCAAAGGGCTCGCAGACAGCTTAACTGTGCCTTGAGATCAATGCAAGAGGGCTGAGCCTCAGTAATGCTTGCAAGTGAGTAAGGCCTGATCCTGTGTCTAGGCCATGCAAGCAGGTCAGGGCAGCAGGGTGCTGCTGTGGATCAGAGCTGAGCCTGAACGCTCTGAATGCTCTGGCCTTCTGAACAGTCTGAACGGTCTGACCACGTGGTGCTGCTGTGCACCCCTCTTTATAAGCTCTGGGTCGAGATTCGTGGCTCATTTGGACATCCACAGTGACCAATCAGGCTGGCAGTGAGCCAAACCTTACCCCAATAGGCAGTAGATGTTTGCCTGGACCCTCCCTATAGGGATCACCTAGGCGGACCCCAGGGGCACGTGGGCTGGGCGTGTGTGTGTTACACAACCTGTTTGCTGCCTTGTGGGTCCTGGCAGAAGAACATGTCCAGGCATGTAGAGGCATAGAGAAGCCTCAGTTTTGTGGCTGCTGCCCCTCCACCACACCTTCACATTACATTAGGACTAGCAAGTAGTAGTATGTTAGGTGGTAAACTCTTTGGAGATGGAGAAGAAATAGAGAGAATGCACAGATTTTCTCTCTTCAGTTTTTTACTCAGGTTGGTCTAATTTTCAAACCATTAAGTAGGGCTAAGCTAGGAAGAGAGTGAGACTCTTTCATCCTGAAATATTTCACAGGTGTGAAAATATATCTAAAATGTAATCCAATTCTAATTAACTTCAAGACTGGTGCAGCCAGACCACAGTCAAAACCTGGGAAGAGGAAGATTTTGGTCTAGAATTCCCTGAGGAGGGCCTGATGGACATCAAACACAAGATTTTAAGTGGAAAGCAGTCTAAATGAGGAAATAATCTCTGCTTTCTCAAAGTGTAAGCCTTCATTGAGTTTACCTGATTTTGCTAGGAAATCAGTATTTTTATTATCCTTTTCTGATCCACTGACCTCAGAGTTCTGATGCTGTCTGTTAGATGTTGCACCCTAATGGTTGTGTACAGCTACATTAAATACACAAACCCAAACAGCTTAAGGCTGTCAAAAATCCTTCCAGAAAGCAGGCTGTTTGTGCAAGGAAGGCAGATCATAGAATCATAGAATGGTTTAGGTTGGAAGGGACCTCAAAGATCATCCAGTTCCAACCCCCTGCCACTAGAACAGGTTGCTCAAGGCCTCATCCAGCCTGGCTTTGAACACCTCCAGGGAGCAAGCATCAACAACCTCCCTGAGCAGCTTGTGCCAGTGTCTCACCACCCTCACTGCAAGGAACTTCTTCTTAACATCTAGTTTAAAATCTCCCCTCTGCCAATCTAAACCCATTGCCCTTCATCCTGTCATTACAAGTCCTTGTAAATAGTCTCTCCCCAGCTCTCCTGTAGGCTCCCTTCAGATATTGGAAGACCACTATAAGGTCTCCTCGAAGCCTTCCCTTCTCCAGGCTGAAGAGCCTCAACTTTCTCAGCCTGTTTTCAGAGCAGAACTGCTGCAGCCCTCTGATTATCTTCGTGGCCCTCCTCTGGGCTCACTCCAACAGTTCCATCTCCCTCTTGTGTTGGAGGCAGCAGAATTGTACACAGTACTCCAGATGGGGTCTGATGAGAGCAGAGGAAAGGTGCAGAATCCCCTCCCTTGCCCTGCTGGCCATGCTTCTCTTGATGCAGCCCAACACATGGTTGCTGTCTGGGCTGTTCACACACACTGATGGCTCATGTTGAGCTTTTCATCAACCCAGACCTCCAGGTGCATTTCCTCAGGGCTGCTCTCCAGCCTTTTGCCATCCAGCTGGGATTTGTGCTTGGAATTGTGCCAATCCAGATGCAGGACCTTACACTTGGCCTTGTTGAATGTCATGAAGTTGGCCTGGGCCCAGCTCTCCAGTCTGTCCAGGTCCCTCTGGATGGCATCCCTGCCCTCTAGCAAGTTGACTGTGCCACACATCTTAGTGTCATCTGCAGACTTGCTGAGGATGCACTCGATTCCTCTGTCTGTATCACTGACAAAAATGTTAAACAGCAGTGGTCCCAACACTGACCCCTGAGGGATGCCACTTGTCACTGGTCTCCAGGTGGACATTGTGCCATTGATCATCACTTCACCACTCTCCACGTGCCACCATCCAGCCAGTTCCTGATACAGCAGTGCTCCACCCATCAAGTTTGTGTTTTTCCAGTTTGGTGACCAGGATGTCATGTGGGACAGAGTAAAATGCCTTACTCAGGTCCAGGCAGATGATGTCAGTTGCCCTTCCCTTGTCCACTGTTGCTGTGACTTCATCACAAAAAGCCACCAAATTTGTCAGGCATGATTTACCCTTGGTGAAGCCATTGCTGGTTGCCACCAGTCACCTCTGCTTTGCTTTCCATTTGCCTTAGCAGATCCTTCAGGTGGTGGAGGCACCGTCCCTGGAGGTCTTCAAGAAAGGACTGGATGAGGCACTTAGTGCCATGGTCTAGTTGACTGGATAGGGCTGGGTGCTAGGTTGGACTGGATGATTTTGGAGGTCTCTTCCAACCTGGTTGATTCTATGATTCTATGATTCTATCTGCTCCATGGTCTTGCCAGGCACAAAGGTGAGACTGACTGCTCTGTAGTTCCCAGGGTCTTCCTTTTTTCCCTTCTTGAAGATAGGAGTTATGTTTGCCCTTTTCCAGTCAGCAGGAACTTCACCAGTCTGCCATGACCTTTCAAATATGATGGACAGTGGTTTAACAATTTCATTTGCCTTAGGACCCGTGGGTGGATCTCATCAAGTCCCATGGACTTGTGCATGTTCAGATTCCTTAGGTGCTCATGAACATGATCTTCAATTCTAATGGGCAGATCTTCCTTCTCCCAGTCCTTACTTTTGCCATCTGGGACTTGGACATTGTGGTTAGAGCCCTTGCTGTTGAAGATTGAGGCGAAGAAGTCATTGAGCACCTCAGCCTTATCCATACCCTTTGTCACCAGCTCTCCATTTCCCTTCTGGAAGAGTCCTACATTCTCCCTAGTCCTCCTTTTCTCACTAATACACCTGTAGAAGTTCTTTTTGTTCCCTTTAATGTCCCAAGTCAGACTTAATTCAGATATAAGCTTTCAACTGTGTTAAGCTAATTTGTGCCCAAATAATTCAATCACATTTTTCATGAGGACATATCTGAGACTGACTCAGCAGTTTAGAACTGAATGAATTGTTATTGTTTTAAATAATCCTTTAGAAAATGCAGATTCTTCCTTTCTCATGTACAGATGTCATCTGCAAGCATTCTCTATTCTCCTGAAATTCTATCATCCTTTGAGGCATCAGGAGCTGGCTGTTACTGGAGGACAGATACAAATGTTGATTTGATCTAGATTCATAAGACATGACAAATTTTGGTTTGATCTGCCTTGGGGTACAGGAGATTTCAATTTTTATCTTAAAAGGATTCATTGCAAGAGTCTTGAAGTGAAATAAATTGGAATAATTACAGTCACTAATTATAAATGGCATGAAATAAACCTCATTTTCAATACAGTTCAGGAAAATCTAATGAGGTCTGATGTTTACACCTATTTCTTGGCTCCAAATCAGGTTAATGTTCTCATGAAATCTGATTGGCTCTGTCAGGATCAGAATATCTGGCATTATAAGTAATAAAAAAAGTCTACTTGATTTTTTAAGACAGGATTTTAATTCATATTTAGGCTAGAAGTAACAGGTTTGTCTGCCTTTTTTTTTTTACCATGTGCTTTTTATCTATATTTTCTAAAACTGGATGTCTCTCTCTCAGAAATCCTGATATGTGAGAATGTTTCACTGGTAAATAGACAACTAAATAAATCATTTGGTTTAATTACAGGAAGTATAAAATCCAGAAAGTTCAATTTTACTTAATAAGACAAGTTGATGCACCTGTACTCAATATTCAGACCTAACTAATAAGAATTGTTTCTATCACCCAACATCAAGTTTCTGATGAGGAGAGCAAAGAAGTATTTCTGTTTCCTCTCCCATACAAACATCAGAATGCTATATACTGGAAATAGAGGTCAAACAAAAGCAAATTAAATTCTGATGTCAGAAATATCATATCAGATGGGACTCTAGAGAGTATGACATCCAAAACAGCAACTCTTTTCTCCAGGACAACCTAATCCTGCATTTGTTATTTCACAGCCTTAACACTCACCTCATGTTGATCACAGAAACTTCTGATGAGATGATAGTAGCCTTTTAAATACTGCCCAAAGCTCTTCTGCAATCCAACTTTATGAGCAATCACATTAGAAATCTGTCTAAATGTTCTGGACAAACCCTGACAGACTGATATTGTCATATATGAAGCTAGTTTTGAAAATACATGGGTACCTCTGTGTAGATTAGGTAATTTGCATAAGAATGTTGACTGCCTCAGGTCATAGAAGGATTGGAAGGGACCTCCAGAGAACATTGAGTCCAACCACCCTACCAAAGCAGGATCACCTAGGGCAGGTCACACAGGAATGCATCCAGGCAGGTTTGGAAAGTCTCTAGAGAAGGAGACTCCACAGCCTCTCTGGGCATCCTGTTCCAGTGCTCCGTCACCCTCACAGTGAAGATATGTCCCCTTATGCTGAGGTGGAGCCTCCTTTTACCTGTTGTTCCTTGTCCCATCATTGGGCACCACTGAAAAGAGTCTAGCACCTTCATCTTGACACCCACCCCTCAGATATTTATAGATGTCAATAAGATTCCCTCTCAGCCTTCTCTTTTCCAGACTGTCTCTTTGCAGCAGAGATTTTCAAGTTCCCCAGCCATCCTCGTAGCTCTTCGTTGGACTCTCTCCAGCAGATCCCTGTCTGTCTTGAATTGGGATCAGTGCCTGCATGGTGATTCAGGCCAGCAGACCGTGGCCTCAGGGGAAGAAAAACTGTTGGGATATTGGATTATATCCTAAAATGAGCCTAGCATCCTGCAGCTTTGAAATCATCTTTAATTTGCAGATTTGGAGGTTTCCACTTTTGCAGAGTGAAAATCAGTAGGGTGCATCCCAAGGGGATGGAGGAGATGAACATTTCCTGTTATTTCACTGTGTTCTCAGTGGAAAAGGACAATCAGCTGTGCATATACAGACCACAGAGCAGACATCAGAATTCAACAGCCTGGAAATCTATCTGCAGATCTCAGAAGCATCAACCTTTTTTCAAAACTGTTCAAGGGCAGAGTCCAATGGGATGGGGTTCAATAGCTCCAAGTGCAGGGTGCTGCACTTTGGCCACAACAACCCCATGAGAGATACAGGCTGGGGTCGGAGTGGCTGGAGAGCAGCCAGACAGAGAGGGATCTGGGGGTGCTGATTGATACCCGCCTGAACATGAGCCAGCAGTGTGCCCAGGTGGCCAAGAGAGCCAGTGGCATCCTGGCCTGCATCAGGAATGGTGTGGTCAGCAGGAGCAGGGAGGTCATTCTGCCCCTGTCCTCTGCACTGGTTAGACCACACCTTGAGTCCTGTGTTCAGTTCTGGGCTCCCCAGTTTAGGAAGGACACTGAGATGCTTGAGAGTGTCCAGAGAAGGGCGACGAGGCTGGGGGAGGCCTTGAGCACAGCCCTACAAGGAGAGGCTGAGGGAGCTGGGATTGTTTAGCCTGGAGAAGAGGAGGCTCAGGGGTGACCTTATTGCTGTCTACAACTACCTGAGGGGTGGTTGTCGCCAGGAGGAGGTTGGTCTCTTCTCTCAGGTGGCCAGCACCAGAACAAAGGGACACAGCCTCAAGCTATGTCAGGGGAAATTTAGGCTCGAGGTGAGGAGAAAGTTCTTCACTGAGAGAGTCATTGGACACTGGAATGGGCTGCCTGGGGAGGTGGTGGAGTCGCCGTCCCTGGGGCTGTTCAAGGCAGGATTGGACGTGGCACTTGGTGCCATGGTCTAGCCTTGAGCTCTGTGGTAAAGGGTTGGACTTGATGATCTGTGAGGTCTCTTCCAATCCTAATAATACTGTGATACTGTGATACTGTGAAGGGATGCAGGAAGCTACATCAGAGAAAGTCAGATACTCTTTCTTTCCCTATCTGGGGCCAGGCACTTTAAACTGGACATGAACCAGCGATTAAACTGAACGTACTAGACACCATCGTATTATAGTATTAAACAGGAAATCCTGAACAAAGGAACTCACATCTTTGGTTCACATGAGAGGATCAAGGTCCTTGTCTGGGAAGAAAACTCACAACTCTCTATCAATCTTCCAAGTTTCAGCATAAACCTTGGCAAGAATATCCATATGAAAATTGGAGAATCTGACTAGAAATCAGCTCTGCAGGTTTGATTAAGATAAAACAGAAGGAGAAGGATACAGGTAACTCTCAGCTTTCCACAGACTACAGATTCCTCTTTCTCTGTTAGAAGAAATATTTGCTTTAAGATTCGGTTTGAGAGTTTGATGCTGTCAGAGAAACAAATCAGAGGAAAAATTGTGCTTCACTCAATGGTGAGCATTTGGTAGATGTGTGCAGATAAATTGTGGGGAGATTACACTATAATAACAAAACTCCTCTCCTTTGCCAGCCTAATATTCCACAGTAGATCCTCACTCCTGTCTTGCAGACAAGAGTAAACTAATATAGAAAGTGTTAGAGTAGGCTGTAGGAAGTGCAGCCTGAACAGGGGCTGAGTTTCACGAGTGTCCAAACTGATTTTCAAGGGAAATTGTGCTGTAATCCAAGCAAAGCTGATTGAGATTTGCATCCAGAAGTTGGTTTTTCACAGAAAACACAGAAAAATCAAGCAGAGCTGAGACTCTTGCAGTCAGAAGGGAGGTTTTTAATGGATGTAAATTTTTGCTCTTCATAAATCAGTTGGAATTATGTTGCCTCGGTCTTGTAGACTTGATTATTTGTATTCCCAGGAAAATGGCTTGGGAAAGTAGGAATAGAATGTGCATGATATAGACATTTTCAGAGACCTCAGGGAAATAGTTTATAAATACAGGAGGCTTAATTCTTGACCAAACAGGTTCAGAGCTTTCTAACCTGCTACACAGTGTTTTATAAACAAAGTGAACACACTACAAATTGAATTAAGTATTTTCCCCTGTTTGTCATACTAACTAAAACAGAGACTTAAATTCACACCAGAAAACTTCACAGAAACTTGGCACAAACACAGTACCGAACCCAGAGGGAGTCAGAATCATTGTCTTACATTATACAACAAAATGGTAATGATTCAGACAGAAGTCTGCACCGTCCATGTAATTTCAATATATTTAAGAGGGAAGGAGGAAAACAAAACTAAACCTAAACCAAAACAAAAAAAAAAAGAAGCAGTCAGAGTAGTACTTCTCAGTCAGGGTAATTTTACTATTTCAGACATCACATGGGAATAAGAGACAACAATATTTCATAACATTGAGTGCAAGCTCACTTCTCTGTTGTTGGAACTGAACTATAGTTTTGTGGTCACCATGGGTCATTTCTTCCAAATGACTACTGTGTGTTAGCCAAACAAGATTTCTTTAAATGTTTCATATCACTCTGCAATGAGTGCATGTGAGTGTCCATGTGTGTAACTTAGATTTTTCTACAATAGTCTCATCCCAAGAAAAAACACATTAAACAGCATCTGAGCCCCTACAGAACATCTTGCAAATGAATGGGTATTGTTCCTTTTTGACTAACAGCTGCTTTTAGTTTTAGCTTACTGTAGCTAAAAGCTCTGACAATCCAGATAGTTTTCGCTATCGAGGTTTATCTCAACCTGCTAAAGTCTAGATAAGGGTTTGCCAGTTTTCCTGCTTCAAAGCAGACCAGAGTAATCGGAGCTATAAACTGTCCCATTCATCATTAAAATGCACATTTTTATAGGGCCACAGAAAGCATCTATATCTTTGCTAAGACAAGGCATGCATTAGACAGATTTAAACTGAGACTGCTCAATAGAGCAGATCACTTGCCCGACATTTACAGATGCTAGTGTGCACACACTCATTTCAGAAGAGGAAAAAATAGCACATGCTTAATCAGAAGATTATTTCACAGAGTTAGGTCCTCATTCTGCACAGTTTTTTGCTTTGGTTGAAGCCAAGAGCCCTCAGCCCTTTGCCAGGGTCATTTAATATATTCCATATTAAGGCCATGTAAGTTCTTTCAGTGCAGCTTCTCCCACTTCCGCCTTGGCATAAGACAGTTTTGTACAGCTAGATCCAGGACCTAAGCAATCTGACAACTTTTCATTTCCATACTCAATTAAGAGAAAATAGAATCTACCCAGCAGCTATGGATTGTATAAGATGTACATATTTTCTTAATGACAAATATGATCACAGTATCACAGTATCACAGTTTCATCAGGGTTGGAAGAGACCTCACAGATCATCAAGTCCAACCCTTTACCACAGAGCTCAAGGCTAGACCATGGCACCAAGTGCCACGTCCAATCCTGCCTTGAACAGCTCCAGGGACGGCAACTCCACCACCTCCCCGGGCAGCCCATTCCAGTGTCCAATGACTCTCTCAGTGAAGAACTTTCTCCTCACCTCCAGCCTAAATTTCCCCTGGCACAGCCTGAGGCTGTGTCCTCCTGTTCTAGCGCTGGCCACCTGAGAGAAGAGACCAACCTCCTCCTGGCCACAACCACCCCTCAGGTAGCTGTAGACAGCAATAAGGTCACCCCTGAGCCTCCTCTTCTCCAGGCTAAACAATCCCTCTCTCCTCATAGGGCTGTGCTCAAGGCCTCTCACAAGCCTCGTTGCCCTTCTCTGGACACGCTTCCTTTTTGATTACTTGCAGCTATTAGGTTTAGTTAATTCAACAATACGGAAATTGTTTTGAAAATCATTGTGTAAAAATAGCCTGGTGGGAAATGAAAATTCTACAGGACCTCCACTATCATGATTTGAACACATTGAATAGGTGTTGTAGTCACTGTCAAAGATAATTCATGAAAAATAAATAAGAAAGCAGTGATAGTACACTTAAAGATGCTTACAATTATTGTCTTCCTGCCTGATAATCACTGAGCTAGGGGAAAGAAAGGTGTGAACAATGAGGCAGCAGCAACAGAAATGGTTAAGTGTTTGTGATTGCATGCTAGTTGATAGTGTAGTGAAAATAAGATGGCTCAGCTGAGCTTTAAAGCTGTCCAGAGTAGGGAAGTCCACTACTTCTCTTAGGAGGTGATTCCAGTGCCTGACAGTTCTCATTGTAGAAACCTTTCACAATGAGAACAAGCTGATTCTGGGATGGTCTATGGACAGGTGGACATGGTGTATTATAGCTTTACTGGGCAGTGATTGATGGACTGGGGGCTGGACCAGGGCAGGGGGAGCCCTTGAGATGCACAAGGACATTAGGGTCCCTTCATTTCTTTATGGCAAATTTGATGGAATCTTCACTTCCTTTTTGATTACTTGCAAATTCATCAAAGATAGAAGCAGTTTCAAAGGAAGTTGATTACTCTTCCAGGCTATCATTATCATCAGAATATATGAGCACACAAATTCTAGTCTTTGAAGTAAGGTTTTGACACAGAAGGAGTAAAAAAAAAAAAAAGAAAAGAAAAGAAAAAAACCCACAAGCAAACAAAAAAGCAACAGCAAAAAACAGCAACAACAACAACAACAACAACAACAACAATAATAATAATAATAAACAAGACCAAACCCAACTGGATTCCTTTCCCCTGTGCTTAATAATTCTAAAATGATTCACTGATTGATTCCAATGGAACAGTGTAGAAAAGGTTGCCTGATGAGATGCTCATCATTTTCCCCTACAGTATTTTAGTATTAGCATACAAGAGGATTTCAGTTACAAAGCACTGACCAAAAACTTGGTGGCATTTCTCACAAATCTGTTGGTTTCTGACAAGCTGAGATTTTGCCATCTCTGTATATTCTAAGAATGATGGGGTTTGCAGAATATATGAGTAGCCTCCAGTGAACAAATTACTTATTCTATGAGAATGAATTAAGAATAACCATTTTCAGGGGTATTTTGAAGATTATATATGTGTGTGTTTAGATGGGTTTCCTAAGGAAACAGGATCACAGAATGCTTGAGTTTGGAGGGGAGCTTTGGAGGTGATCTTGTCCAACCCTCTCTCTCAAAGTAGAATCACCATCTCTTGATTGCTCAGGACTATGTCCAGGTGATGTAAATATCTGTGTAACTGGCAATCATAGAATCATAGAGTCGTAGAATCAACCAGGTTGGAAGAGACCTCCAAGATCATCCACTCCAACCTAGCACCCAGCCCTAGCCAGTCAACTAGACCATGGCACTAAGTGCCTCATCCAATCCTTTCTTGAACACCTCCAGGGACGGTGCCTCCACCACCTCCCTGGGCAGCCCATTCCAATACCAATCACTCTCTCTGTGAAGAACTTCCTCCTAACATCCAGCCTATACCTACCCTGGCACAACTTGAGACTGTGTCCCCTTGTTCTGTTGCTGGTTACCTGGGAGAAGAGGCCACCCCCCACCTGGCTACAATGTCCCTTCAGGTAGTTGTAGACAGTAATAAGATCACCCCTGAGCCTCCTCTTCTGCAGGCTAAACAACCCCAGCTCCCTCAGCCTCTCCTCATAGGATTTGTGTTCCAGACCCTTCACCAGCATTGTTGCCCTTCTCTGGACCTCTGTTCCAGTGTTCAAATACCATCACAGTGGTTTTTTAAAGTTGTTTTCCAATGTAATTTCCTGTATTTCAGTGTATACCTGTTGTCTCTTGTCCTGTCACTGGATACAATTGGAAAGAGTCTGCTTCCATCCCCTTTGTGCTCCCCCATGAGGTGCTTATACTCAGAGAACCATAGAATGCACCGGGGTGAAAGGGTTCTCTAGAGGTCATCTAGTCCAACCCCCCAGTAAGACACTCCTTCATAAGGCTGAACAGTCTTACCTTCTCCTGAGCTTCCAAGACCTTAAAAATGTTTGTGACTCTGCAACACAGATAGCTATTGGACAGCTTTGCTGTGATGGTGCCTTGCTGGCTCCTGGTCAAATGCCCACTGTTGAGGTGCCCACTGGCCCCATCCTTCTTCAACTACTTTTGAATCCTCTGAATAGCTTCACTTTCAAAGAAGGGTAGAAATCCACAAAATAACTACATTTTTGTCACACACAGAGCCCTGGACAACTCATAATACTGCTCCTTGTTGTTTGGTGAGGCAGATTTTGTACTACCACATCCAAAGATATTAAAGGGAGATGCATTCACAGGAAATCAAACTCCCTTATTTCTTCTGTTAAAAGAAAGGCAGCTTGTTCATTGTAATTGTGCAAGCTACAGGCATACTACAGCCACGATTGACAAGTTGCTCAAGTCTGCAATCAAATCATGTATGAAAATACGCCTTAAAACTAGTAGACTGCTGGGGAATCTAAACGAGCTAATAAGGAAAGTACTCTTAAAATATTCTATAGTGAATGTTATTCCTTATACTTAATGAACTTCATCTTAATGAAGGGGCAATGGGTGGAAGTTGAGGTATAGGAGGTTCCATATGAACCTGAGGAAGATTTTTTTCACTGTGAGGGTGACAGAGAACTGGAATCAGTTGCTCAGGGAGGTTGTGGAGTCTCTCTCTCTAGAGATATTCAAGAACTGCCTGGATGTGCTCCAGTGTGATCTGCTCTAGGTGATCCTGCTCCGGCAGGGGGGCTGGACCAGATGATCTTTTGAGGTCCTTTCCAGCCCCTGATGTTCTATGATTCTATGAACTCAAACTCCATTTGCATGCTATATAAAACTGATAGCCTCTTATGCCTCTTTTAAAACTTGCTGTGTGCTTCTCTTTATGTATTACTTTAGAAATTCTTCTAGACAGCTATGTGATTAATTTTGGCTTTAAATATGTTTCACCATTTTCTTAGACAAATCTATTTTATTGAGTTTTCTTAATTGTACCTTGAAAAATATTTGTAGATTGACTGTTTTCTTTTCTAACCTCTAAATATTCTAGTTATTTACATACTGAGATAAATACCTTTGGTGCTCTAATCTGAGCCTTCAAAGAACCTTTGGTTTTGAAAGATCATCTGAAAAGAGAGACCTTTCTATTGTTCTACGTCTGCTTTATAGCCCTTTCACAGCCCTACACATGCCTGAGACTTCCTCCATGGAAGAGTCTGCAGAACAGTTTGGGGTGGTTTGTTCAAGCATACTAAAAAAAGTCAGTGCTGAATTTCCTCTTCTCAAAAAGCTGTTGCGTGGTGGAACTGAATGAATTTTAAAGCTCATTTTAAGACCTGGCAATACGAACAACATTGGCATGTAATTTTCAGCAAGATGAAATATGCATGTGGAAGAAGAAAGATACTTGCAGTCTAATCCATTTAGCAATCTGTCTCCAATTTTAATGATGTATTTGTCATTTTATTACTCACGAAATGTCATTTATATGAAACTGTCACTATGATATTGGAGAGGAACAGCTTGTGTTAAATTGTGTCACTTCTTTGCCAGCTTTCAATGTTAGTGGCGCTCTACCTCTTTAGAATTTCCCTTGCGCTTTCAATTCGGCTTGGATATATTAACCATCTACCAAACTTTTGTGAACAGCTGCTGTGCAAACCATGTGCATTTCATCTTGGGGTGGGTACAGCAGCTATTAGGTTTAGTTAATTCAATAATATGGAAATTGGTTTGAAAATCGTTGTGTAAAAATAGCCTGGTGGGAAATGAAAATTCTACAGGACCTCCACTATCATGATTTGAACACATTGAATAGGTGTTGTAGTCACTGTCAAAGATAATTCATGAAAAATAAATAAGAAAGTAGTGATAGTACACTTAAAGATGCTTACAATTATTGTCTTCTTGCCTGATAATCACTGAGCAAGGGGAAAGAAAGGTGTGAACAATGAGGCAGCAGCAACAGAAATGGTTAAGTGTTTGTGATTGCATGCTAGTTGGTTGTGTAGTGAAAACAAGATGGCCCAGCTGAGTCTTAAAGCTGTCCAGAGTAGGGAAGTCCACTACTTCTCTTAGGAGGTGATTCCAGTGCCTGACAGTTCTCATTGTAGAAACCTTTCACAATGAGAACAAGCTGATTCTGGGATGGTCTATGGACAGGTGGATATGTTGCATTACTGGGCAGTGATTGATGGACTGGGGGCTGGATCAGGGCAAGGGGAGCCCTTGAGATGCACAAGGACATTAGGGCCCCTTTATGGACAGAGGGTCTGGACAGACAGAGACAAAGTAACCCTTGCCACACCAGAGGCAGAGGTGAGAACAATGGTATCAAAGAACTGATACATACATTGATTGCAAAAGACTACTTAAGAACTTCTAGGGAGAAGCACGTCCTCAGGTTCTCCCGTATGAATCCTCACTTGGCATCAACATTTCTTTTAATCCATGAAACATTTCTTTTAATCCATGACTCTTCATGCTAATCTGAAAGCACTTGTAGAGATGTGCAACTGAGCTCTGCTAAATGGCATAGCATTATTTCTTGAATGTAATTTAATTGGTTCAATCAAATAATCCATCTAACTTAGATGTTTGTAATGTACTTTTCATATGTACTTTTCAAGTCTTATTTTAATCTCCAGAACTCTTCCTGCGGATGGATCAGAGTTTCATTTATAGGAAAAAAAAGGTTGGAAAGCAATGATCTGGGGCTTTCATACATGCATGTACACACTTCTATTCTATAATGTAATCATACAGGGGGGTTGATGCTGCCACGTGAATGTTTTGAGCTTCATTTTAATCTTAGATGAAGCACGTATCAGAAACAGTTACCATCGTTATAAGTATATCTCTGTACTCTATCAAATAAGTGTCAGGCCTGGTATACAATCTGTCATTTGTAATTGTGAATCCTAAGAGATGTGTCTAGACAAGTAATAGAGATGCTGCTCTAAATTCAGCTCCAGTGCACAGGTCATTTATAGGTGCTCCCCATAGACTCTGAATGCCATTAAAATACAACCGCATTAAAATGTTCCATGCATTACCTTTCAACTACACCAAGACATAAAATAAGGCATCTAATAAGACTCTGAAGACTAAACCACAGCATCACATCTTATTTTCACAGGGGTTACATGAACTGTGATTCATGTAATAATTCTGAATGTTTCCTCTCCTATATAGTTGCAGTTGTTGAGCCTTTGAATGTCATTTTAAGCTGTTGTTTTAAAAAGAGGAATGAAAGGGAGCCATTAACATTTTTAATGTCAGCTTTGGAAGTCTTTTCTTATGTTTATGGTGTTCCTGGCTTAGGTACTGTATAAACAACTCCCATCCCCAGCTAGAATCCTTACACACATTCATCTGAAGTCACAGTGCTTTTTAAATGCACTAGATTATTTCTGTCTTCAAAGGAAGGCACTTGTCAATGGGACTTAAGTTTATGCTTGAAGTTAAACATATGCTTAATTATGGTTTCAAATGAGGACCTAAGTGGTTTCTTACAGCATAATCTATTCATGTTTATATTATGTTGCTAAATATGTGAGATGTGGCAGTCTATCTGCTCTGGCTGAATTCCTATAGGTACATTAAATACATAGGAACAATGTCATAAAGTTTATGCACGAGTTTCTTTCTCAGCGCTTTGAACATTATGACAGAACTTGAAAAGCATAAAACCCCACTGCATGATGACAGCACATACAAGTTTATCTCTTGTTACAAGTGTGATGGTTCCTGCTGCAGAATTTTTCAGTTGGACAAAACTTATCTGCTTCATCTATCTTGCAGACTATAAACTGACTGCTTTCTCTCATGCAACATCCTTGAAAACAGCTATGTTAAGATTCATATCAAAGATAAACTGTTAGGAATAGCATCCACTTTTGATTCTTTCCCTTTCCCAGCTACAAAACTTTATCCATCTAGAAGTCTCTAGGAAATGCATCCTTTTAAAAAGGTTGTATTTTATTTTCATGGCTTGACAAACTGCACCGCATCTGCGCAGACAAAAGAATTAATCCAATGTAATATCTTTGGCGATATTTGACAAACACATGGCAGTAAAAAACTTCTCTAAATACAGCAATTGAGGGAGTCTGTGGCAGTTCTACATCATCAGATCAATGCAGCAAAGACAAAATCCACTGCTGAGCCTGACCTTGGAATATTTCAGATTAATTCTTCAAGTCATCAGGTAACTTTCTCATAGAGATCCTAACTATAGAGATCACATCTAGTGTCATGAATAGCAGTTTCCATCTATTATAAGTCCTAAGTGACAGAATCTCCTGTAATCAGATCCATTCTCGTTCATGTTATTTCTCTCAATGCAATAAACCATAATTTTGGAGAGAAAATCAAGTCCAGTGAGTTACATCTCTAAATGGGCTGTCCATCTTTGCAGCTGCAGTTTTGTTCTAGGTTACAAGAAAGACAATCTCTGTTGTGCAAAAAATCACCTGTGAAAAGCTAATTCCAAGTGATGTAAAGGACAATATCCTTTAATGCTGCAGAGGTGAAATGTTAGATAAAAATCTCTTTAGCTTCTATAGTCTACAAAATATTGTCTTTTCCTAAGAGCTGATGTTTATTTGTTTTTAATGTTAGACAAAGCATTAGCAAAGGCCTGGAGGGAAGTATAGGACACAAGTGACTAGTAACAGTCTAATCTCCCTCTTGTATTGGAGGAAAATATGTTTTGGTTTCTTTCTTCTTACTCAAGTAAACAGATAAATGTATTTCCCCTGGCTTCCATTACCACAAGTTGGCAGTTACAGAAGAATCCTTTCAGTTTTGATTTCCTGTCAGCTTTATTAACAAATGACCACAGAGCACAGTATTCTCTTGCTGTGTTTTTTATAGACTCCATGCCTCAAAAGGAGCATAACTGAATAAAATTGCTACAAGTTCTCACTTGGACTGCCTGGTTTGCTTTCTGCATGCAGTACATTTCCCCTTTAAATGAATGTGTGAAATTGGCATAATGATATCAAGGATTGGCCTGAAGGGGAACTTGGTTTTTGGGTTTGGAGTTTTTTGTTGTTGTGTTTGTTTGGGTGTTGGTTTTTTTTGTGTGTGTGTGTGTGGTTTTTTTGTTTGTTTTGTGGGTTTTTTTGGTGTTGTTGGTTTGGTTTTTTGGGTTGTTTTGGTTTTTTTTAAATCTTATTTTCCCTTCATCTTCACATTCAAGCTGGAGTAAAAGGACTGATTAAATTCAGACAGTTTGGTTCAGGTCTTTTTTTTTTTTCAATCTGCCTATAACAGAGAGGACAAAACCAAGCCAAAGCAAACCAGCTCAATGTACAATGGGCTGACCTCAGGGAAGTCAGTGACATGCTGCTGGTTGCTTTCAGCAGAGCTTGATGAAATCTCTCCCTTGAAGTTCTTCTCATAGGTCAATCTTCCAAAGAAAGAGACCTAACAATAGGGGTCTTGAGCTGTGATCAGAAACTGTGTGGCTCCTAATCTCCTCAGCAGTCACTCATATGAGCTGGACCTTAAATTGCTGCCCTACTCTTTCACACTTGAAATTCTGAGCGTGCCTCCTAACTTTTCATTTGTCTCTACAGGACTTCTCTCCCTCAAGCCAAACATACATTCGCTACTCATGTGCAGGCAGCAGCTCATCTTGAAGAGCAATCAGAATCCACTGTACGAGCAGAAGTCTTTTCTGACAGTTCTTCTCTTTTCCAGAGTGAGTTTTCTTTTTTCTGTTCTCACACACCATAGAGCTCTGTCTTTATAGGCAAGGTCTCTGAAGATGTCCCGGGTTGGGGGAGGTGCCCCCCGGGGAGAAGTCGACTCAGCACAACACAAAACCCATTCTTTTTGAAAGTCAGGGAAAGATGAAATTGTATTTTCTTATAATATAAGTATAACAATGTACAGAGAAATAATAACTAGAGAAGGAAGGAAGGAAACAAAGAAAACAATACAATAACCTTAAGGGAGATGGGGAGGGGGTCAAGCGGTGGCAAAGCAGCAGAAGCAGCAGTAGCCAAAACAGCAGCCGGGGAAGATAGGCGAAGCTGCAGCAGCAGAAGCCAGCGGGAGAAGGGGCAGAACAAGCTGTGCTTCTAGACATTAAGCTCTTGATGCTCCAATGAAATTATATTAATTTATCTATTGTTGCCATTTATGTGGCCTATCCCTGGAATGTTCATCTCTCCCCTATGTCTGAGCTAGAGGATCAGCTCAAACGGCCACAGAAGAGAATAAGGCAAATGTTGGAGAAATACCACTCCACTCAGGGCCTTGGCTTTATTTTCTTCTTCAACACATCTATGCCCAAGTCGTCCTTTGCTTTGTATTCTGTGGAAAGTAAATGTCCTGCAGCGAAGTGCTCAGTCTGGCTGCTGAATCTGCGCAGAGGGACATAGGTGGCAGTGTGGGGGAGTGGAAAAGAGAGACAATGTGACTTCATCACTTCCATCTCTTCAGAAAAGGAGAGCACTTCCCAGAGAAGGTGAAGTATCTTCAGACAGCTAAGGAGGCCAAGAAAACTGCCAAGAGAGGAGCGAACAGAAGAACATTCCACAAAGCTGTCCTTAGCAGACCATAAATCTTACCCAGCAGACAGTTCAAAGGCATCACTTGCCCCAGCCCTACTCCTCCCTGTTTGTTTTCCTGTCAGCATTATAATAGAATAATAAAGTACTAAACACACAAACAAAAAAGTAAGTAAGAGAATCCAGTAGAGAAGAAAAGAATTCGAGTCCTGGTCTGTCATCAGTGTTGAGGAGTTTCCTGGCTCACACTGTGCTGCAGCCTGTACAGACAACACTGCCTCACCATGTCTTACCCAAGAAAGAAATTCACAAACTCTTCTCAAGTGTCTGAAATAACTACTGAGAGCAATATGGGAAATCCAAGGCTGCATTCAAATATTTAAGAAGGAAGCACATCCAAAAGAAGTGAGATGTCTTCCTGTGAGGCTCGGCTGCCCCAGCTCACATCAGCTTCACAGACTGCATTCTGCATTTCTTTAGAGGTAAGGGCTACTCCTGAAGAATTTTTCAGGGAGATGGGGCTAAATGTCCATCCTTCCCAGCTTGGAGTTGGAAAGATTGGAATCTCTCCCGTGAATTTTGAAAGGGAATGCACAGTTCATACCCAAATAGTGAGGGAAATGCCTCCTTTGGAGGAAACCACTGAGAGTGGGAGCCTCAGGAGGTAAGCGAGCATGCTGGAGGGAAAGCAAACGAATTTCAGCTGGAAAGGAGCCTGGTCTCTGTCAAACATACCAATAAAACTGACATGTTCCTGCAGACTGAGTTAGTAAGATCTGGTGTCATGATGGGAAAAAGTACTGATAAGAGAATTTAGTAGTGATAATGCAAAGGCCAACTAGATAAACCTGAACACACACACACACACACACACACACACATACACTGACACACACACACCTCTTTTCATTTGTTTTTTGGGGTTTGTTTTTTTCTTTTCCCCTCTGGCATGTGTATAAATCAGACAGGAAGGTAAAGCCAAATAAAACACTTCAGTAGAAAGTTAAAAGAATTCATGCTCAGGGATTAGTGTCAGGGAGTTACATTAACTAAAAACTTGTTAGCACTAAGTGGCATCAGCTGGGATTAAAGAACACCATGCATACAAAAACAGTTTCATGGCTTTGCTAAGATAAAGCAAGAAGTCAGCCTCAAAAACCCATCTAGACCTTCAGAAGAGAGTCCTATCCAAATTAAGGACAGAAAGAGGTCCGGTAAGGAAGCAAGCTTCTACAGGAAAAATATTTGCTTTTAAGACAGCTTTCACATTAAGGCCAACCTTAACATTAAAGTCCAATAAGCCAAAAAAAACCCCAAAGCCCCAAACATTCAGAGGTGCCTCCAAATGCCTATGCATCGTTTCAATTAGCAGTATAGATGCAAATACCTTGAGTACTGTGTCACACCTTGAGTACTGTGTCCAGTTCTGAGCCCCTCAATTCAAGAAGGATGTTGAGGTGCTGGAACATGTCCAGAGAAGGGCAACAAAGCTGGTGAGGGGCCTGGAACACAAACCCTATGAGGAGAGGCTGAGGGAGCTGGGCCTGTTTAGCCTGCAGAAGAGGAGGCTCAGGGGTGATCTTATTACTGTCTACAACTACCTGAAGGGACATTGTAGCCAGGTGGGGGGTGACCTCTTCTGCCAGGCAACCAGCAATAGAGCAAGGGGACACAGTCTCAAGTTGTGCCGGGGGAGGTCTAGGCTGAATGTTAGGAGGAAGTTCTTCACAGAGAGAGTGACTGGCTTGGAATGAGCTGCCCAGGGAGGTGGTGGAGTCACCGTCCCTGGAGGTGTTCAAGAAAAGCCTGGATGAGGCACTTGGTGCCATGGTCTAGTTGATTGGATAGGGCTGGGTGCTAGGTTGGACTGGATGATCTTGGAGGTCTCTTCCAACCTGCTTGATTCTATGATTCTATGAAATGGCTAACACTGATTCCCTAGAAGGTTTGACATAGAATCATAGAATCAACCCGGTTGGAAGAGACCTCCAAGATCATCCAGTCCAACCTAGCACCCAGCCCTATCCAGTCAACTAGACCATGGCACTAAGTGCCTTATCCAGTCTTTTCTTGAACACCTCCAGGGACGGTGCCTCCACCACCTCCCTGGGCAGCCCATTCCAATGGCAAGCTCTCTCTCTGGGAAGAACTTCCTCCTAACATCCAGCCTAGACTTCCCCCAGCACAACTTGAGACTGTGTCCCCTTGTTCTGTTACTGGTTGCCTGGGAGAAGAGGCCACCCCCCACCTGGCTACAATCTCCCTTCAGGTAGTTGTAGACAGCAATGAGATCTGCCCTGAGCCTCCTCTTCTCCAGGCTAAACAACCCCAGCTCCTTCAGCCTCTCCTCACAGGGTTTTTGTTCCAGGCCCCTCACCAGCTTTGTCACCTTTCTCTGGACACGTTAAGGCTGAGCTTTTTTAATTCCTAACTTTTGAGGCCTTCCTATGTAGACTGCAATTCTACTGAAGGGTCCAAACTGGCACACAGCTGACTGAACAACAATGAGATCTACTTGTTTGCTTCCAGGACAATAAACACCAATGCCAGAGCTTCTACACTGCTCCAGGCAGGCAGAACAAAAGCATGTGTATATGCACACATGGACACACGCACAGACAAACATATGTCAGCATGGGATCTCTGAAGAGCTCATTGTATTGATTTGGATGGACAAAGGAGCTGAGGCACATAAGACATTTTCCCACAGCTCAGACTTACACCAGAAAAGTTTGCCATCACAGAAGTGCAAATTCAGGGTGTGAAAAATTCCTGCTCCTGGCCATCACCATTAAGTTTCCCTTTGTTATTCTTCATCATTAGTCAAAATGAGGTAAGTGCTCCTTACAGTGAGACTTGTCTTCTTGGGTTGTCCTTTTCCTATACTAAGGCACTTCTGTTAGCACACCTCTGGGAGACAGAGGAAATCCAAGACATAGATTTTTTTTTCTCCTGAAGCATCTGTATAGACTAAGACGTTATGAAGCTTCATCTGGATACCATTGTGAAGGCATCTGTGTGTGTTTGTGTGGGAGTGATGTGCATTTGTGTGTCCAAGTGTAATTTTGTGCTTTAGTGCTCAGTCACACTGAGCCTCTGGCTATGTATGGATGGTTTTGTATAGAGGGCGGTGGAGTTTTTCCCCAGGGATAGCCAAGCTTTGCTGATGTGGGATGAGTAGAAGCCAGTTAGTCCACTAGCCAAAGCCTTTTCCTGTGGTAATGTACTTGATGATAAGGTGGGAACATCAGTGTGGAGAGTTGAAGGCTGGTATCTGAATATTTCAGGATTACAGTGGATTTTCACCTCCTACAGATTTTCTTAAAGACAAATAATCAGATATTATGCCAACAGAAACATAGACTTCACAGAAGTACAGGATCAGGCAAAAACTGGGACTCAACTGCCTTGTGAGAATCATAGAATCTTAAAAGCACAGAATCAGCCAGGTTGGAAGAGACCTCCAAGATCATCTAGTCCAACCTAGCACCCAGCCCTAGCCAGTCAACTAGACCATGGCACCAAGTGCCTTATCCAGTCTTTTCTTGAACACCTCCAGGGATGGTGACTCCACCACCTCCCTGGGCAGCCCATTCCAATGGCAAGCTCTCTCTTTGGCAAGAACTTCCTCCTAACATCCAGCTTAGACTTCCCCCAGCACAGCTTGGGACTGTGTCCCCTTTTCCTCTTGCTTGTTGCCTGGCAGAAGAGACCAACCCCTACCTGGCTACAACCTCCCTTCAGGTAGTTGTAGACAGCAATGAGGTTGCCCCTGAGACTCCTCTTCTGCAGGCTAAACAATCCCAGCTCCTTCAGCCTCTCCTCATAGGGTTTGTGTTCCAGGCCCCTCACCAGCTTCGTTGCTCTTCTGTGGACACTTTCCAGCACCTCAACATCTCTCTTGAATTGAGGGGTCCAGAACTGGACACAGTACTCAAGGTGTGGCCTGACCAGTGTTGAGTACAGGGGAAGAGTAACCTCCCTTGTCCTATTGGCCACACTGTTCCTGATACAGGCCAGGATGCCATTGGCTCTCTTGGCCACCTGGGCACACTGCTGGCTCATCTTCAGCCTACTATCTACCAGTACCCCCAGGTCCCTCTCTGCCTGGCTGCTCTCCAGCCACTCTGTCCCCAGCCTGTAGTGCTGCTTGGGGTTGTTGTGACCAAAGTGCAGAACCCTACACTTGGCCTTGTTAAATCTCATCCCATTGGCCTCTGCTCACCCATCCATCCTGTCTAGGTTCCTCTGCAGGGCTCTCCTACCTTCCAACATATCAACACCTGCTCCTAGCTTGCAAACTTACTGATGCTGGACTCCATCCCCTCATCCAGATGATCAATAAAGATGTTGAACAGGAGGGTACACAGCAATGAGAAACAGAGGCTTAATGTGAAGCTTCCACAATTTACACTGCTACGAATAGCAAATTCTTTGAGCTTTCATTTAATTAAAAAAAATGAAAAACAAACAAACCAACAAAATCAACAGCACAACAGAAGAGGAGAAAGAATGTGATGGCAGTTTTGTAACAGCAATTTGGAGTTATAGAGCTGTTAAACACAAGGCTGAACAGCAGATGGCATATTTACACCCAAGACACAAGACAATTGTTGACATGGTTGATGTCAATGTGTATTTGCTCAGTCTGTGAAGCACTCTGACATTAATCCTCAATGAAAGAAAACTATCTGGAAAATAAAGTAAAATAAATGCTATGAACTCATACTATGCAAGATAAAACTTCTCCCAAGTGGAGAAAAGGGCTATAGCCTTTCTTTTACGCTAGCTTCACTTGATTCAATGTGTGCTTCGAATGCCATATTTCCTGCCCTATTTTAGTAAGTTGCAATGCATTGAACTCTCCTATATATATGTGTGTGTCTGTGTGTGTGTGTGTGTCTGTGTGTATTTATTTTTTTCCCAGTAGAAAATATCAAATAACTCGATTGAGGACATGACTAGGTTAAACAGGCACAACTTGAGATATCTCATCTCTTGGTCTCTGAAGTGGAAGGCTGTTTTATTCTAGTGGAGAGTTTTACCCGAAGGAATATATGTGCTAGTTTGAGCCTAGCTAGAATGTTTTGTTGAGAACTAGATTACAGGCTGTGAAAAGAAAACAATGGTGATGTCTTCTTCACTCATAGGCTTGCTGAGATGTATAAGAACAAGAATCCAAGCACAGATAACAGAGTCGCTGCATGGACTTTGGGCTGAACTTCTCTCTCTATCCTAACCAGCCGTCTGTGTGACTAATCCATTTGCTTCCTAACCCCCCTGGCTGACCCTCCAAACTTTCCTTGAATATAAGGCAAGATCTGGGCTAAGGGAGAGGGTGGGAGGAAGGTGGAAGGGTGGTTGTGAGCCCCTCCTGGGAGAGGTGTTGTGTTTTTGGTTTCTGGGAGGGGAGTTGTGTTTGTGTATTACTTTTTACCTTGTATATTTCTGTATATAACTGTATATACTGTAAATGTCTGCTTGTATATTGTGCTAAGCTGTAAATATAAAGCTTCATTCAATTTCCAGAGCCACTGAGTCTAGTTTGGGTGATTTTCCAAAGTGGGGGAGGGGTAGCACCCAAACCATCACAATATATTATTATTGTATAAAAACTACATTAGTAACAACTGCTTGGGTTTATAATAATTATTATTATTCTAATTAAAATATTTTAATAGTAAGTAAATAAACCAATCTTTATAATTATATAGACTCTAACTGAGCACAAGTACAGGCTGTGTTCAGAGCAGCTCTGAAGAAAGAGGCTTGGGAGTGTCGATTGATGAGAAGCTCACCATGAGCCAGCAATGCCTTCATGTGGCCCAGAAGGCTAATTGTGTGCTGGGCTGCATCAAGGGGAGTGTGGCCAGCAGGGTAAGAGAGGTGACACTGCCCATTTGCTTTGGTGAGACCACACCTCAAATATTGCATTCGGTTCTGATGTCCCAGCGTAAGAAGGACACAGAACTGTAGTAGTAAGTCCAGAAGAGGGACACAGACATGATCCAAGCATAGGAGCACCTCTGCATGAGGACAGGCTAAGGGAGGTGGGGTTGTTCAATCTAGAGAAGAGAAGGCTCTGGAAGGACCTTAGAGCTACCTTCCAATACCTGAAGACATTCTACAGGAAGGCTGCAGAGGGACTTTCCATAAGGGTGTCTTGCAACAGAACAAGGGGGGACGGTTTGAAGTTGAGGAAGAGTAGGTTTGAAGTAAAACATACAATTTTCTCTGCAACTCAGTATCTATCTGATGAATGTCCTAAGTGGTTGACTAAGGATCTGAAATAGTCTCATTATGTGATCCATAGGGTTCAAGGGGAGCACTTAGGACCTACCTATCAACACTATATGGACTTTGGACAATGAGTTCAATGCAAGCAGGATCTCAGGCAGAGAAGCACAACTTGCACTATATCTTCTGTGATCATATGGAGAGGCCTTTGCACCTTCTTATGTGTTCCAAACCAAGGCAAAACAGCTTTAGGAAAGTTAAGGTTATTGCACTATTCTGTTGCAGCTTTTCACACCATATATTCTATGCCCTAAAAACCGAGACAAGAAAAAAAGGAATCAAATGTTCATTTGAGGGCTTACATTGGTATTAACATTTTTATGGTTTGCCTTTTAAGCTTCCAGCTGTTTTCTTTCCCTTTTATTGCACATGGGTTTTACCAGAACATAGCTGTCCAGAAGTCAGTGCTTTTGAAGGCAAGGAAGACACACAACTGAATTCTGCTAAACAGCCTGCTCTGTTTGCACAAAACAATAAATAGGAAAGAGCAGAAAGTACTGAGCATAGATGTGGATTTTTATCATTTATCATCTGCAGATTATAGAGCTCTTGCAATGAAAGATAAACCCACAGCAGAATATAAGAGCAATATAATATTC